>NC_136921.1:115548628-116026128 GCF_949752795.1 Hyperoodon ampullatus
TGGCTGTTAAAAGGAGTGACTGTGGGTTTCAGGAATTGCCAGGTGCTTCCAGGGTGGCCCACCTGTCACTCAACTTTCAGCCCCTCTTAGCTTTTGGTCCCAGTGGGTTTCCTCGATCCCTTATATGTTCGGGTAGTCATTTCAAATGATGTTTGTTTTATTTTAATCAACATGCCTAGGTATTTGCATTGGAATTTTTGCTTCTAGTATATCTAACCTACAAGTGCAAGTTCTGATTTTGTTCCAAGCATTTTTTTGCATTTAAAAAAATTTTTATTTTATTGGAGTATAGTTGATTTACAATGCTGTGTTAGTTTCTGGTGTACAGCAAAGTGATTGTTATACATACATATATTCTTTTCCATTATGGTTTGTCACAGGATATTGAATATAGTTCCTTGTGCTCCATGGTATGACCTTGTTGTTTGTACTAAGCATTTAAACATGTGAGGTGTGGGGCTTCCCTGGTGGCGCGGTGGTTGGGAGTCCGCCTGCCGATGCAAGGGACGCGGGTTCGTGCCCGCACGTGCCCGCACGTGGTCTGGGAAGATCCCACGTGCCGCCGAGCGGCTGGGCCCATGAGCCATGGCCGCTGAGCCTGCGCGTCCGGAGCCTGTGCTCCGCAACGGGAGAGGCCCCAACGGTGAGAGGCCCGCGTACCGCAAAAAACAAACAAACAAACAAACATGTGAGGTGTTTCGTGAGCGCTTTCAGAGCAGACTCTATTTCCCACAGCCCTCCGGCTCTCCTGTATACAAGCCCTGCTGACCTTCAACGCCAGATGTTCTGGGGGCCTGTCTTTCTGGTGCAGGACCAGAGCTGGGGAGCCTGATGTGGGCTCAGACCCCTGGCTCCTTGGGGAGAACCTCTGCCATTGTGATTGTCACCCCATTTGTGGGTTGCCCACCCAGGGGTGTGGGTCTTGACTGTACAGCATCTCTGCCCTTTCTTTTCTGCTCATCTGCAGGTGGTTCTCAGCCATAGCTGCTTTGAAAGCAGTTGTGATTTTTGTCTGCCTACTCCCCCATCCTGGCCTCTCCTCCTAATTGTAGGTAACTCTCAGGACCATTTCTGGATGCTCAGCAAACTTATTAGGGCATGTCTTCACATGGACGGTTGTCATTTTCACTGGGACATAATGGAATCTTTTTTGCTGTGACCATTTCCACCTTTCCACATTTCAGGAAGGTTTTCTTCTATTAACATTTTATTGGTTTTTAAAATTCATTTATTCTGTTTTCTTTTTCCAAAGAATCATCCCTTTATGTCTCTTATCTGCTCCCTAATCACTTCATTTCACTGTTCTTTTCCACTTTATCTTGCACTATCCCGTCCCCTTTATTTTGCTTCTAATGTGGCTTTTCTCTCTGTAAGAATTTTCTTTCTCTCTTCTATTTCTTTCCTGAGCTCCTGCAGTTCACTTTTCCCCTCCTTCTAATGTAATTTTTATATCTCTGCTCCAATCTCTTTCATATCTACTGTCTTTTATTTTTCTCTAAGAAGCCATGTTACCTTTAATTTTTTTAATATGAAGGACTACTTATCTGATTTCCCTTTACCCCATTGCCCTCGGGCCTCTGGATGGAATTCCTCCTCTGATCCATACTTACTTGCCTTTTTAAAAATTATTATTTTTATTTTTGGCTGCGTTGGGTCTTCGCTGCTGTGCAGGGTCTTTCTCTAGTTGCGGCGAGCAGGGGCTGCTCTTCGTTGCGGCGTGCGGACTTCTCACTGCGGTGGCTTCTCTTGTTGTGGAGCACAGGCTCTAGGCGCGCAGGCTCAGTAGTTGTGGCGCACGGGCTTAGTAGCTCTGCGGCATGTGGGATTTCACCGGACCAGGGCTGGAACCTGTGTCCCCTGCATTGGCAGGCGGATTCTTAACCACTGTGCCACCAGGGAAGTCCCCCATACTTACTTGCCTTTTGCTTATGACTCCCTCTTCTGGTTACTATTCAGTTTTGAGTGGGAAGTGGTCTGCCCGCTTTGCCCCCGTCAGAACTGTGAGACACTGTGATGATGTTTTTCTCCAACTGTTTTTATTGTGGTAATATACACACTACACAAAATTGACCATCTTAACCATTTTCAAATGTATGGTTCAGTTGGATTAAATACACTCGTTACATTGTGCAACCATCACCAGCCATCTTCATAACCCTTTTCATTTTGTAAAATTGAAACTCTGTCTTCATGAAGCAATAACTCCCCATGCGTCCCTCCCCCAGCCCCTGGCAGCCACCCTTCTACTTCTTTTTCTATGGGTTTGACGACTCTACACACGTAACGTAAGTGGGATCATACAGTATTCATTTTTTGGTGACTGGATTATTTCACTCAGCGTCATGTCCTCAAGGTTCATCCATGCTGTAGCAAGTGTCAGAATGTCCTCCCTGGTAAGCTGTGACAAAGCGAAAGAGAGGCGTGGACATATATACAGTACCAAACGTATGGTAGCTAGATAGTGGGAAGCAGCCGCAGAGCACAGGGAGATCAGCTCGGTGCTTTGTGACCGCCTGGAGGGGTGGGATGGGGAGGGTGGGAGGGAGGGAGACGCAGGAGGGAAGGGATGTGGGAACAGATGTATATGTATGACTGATTCACTTTGTTATAAAGCAGAAACTAATAAAAAAAAGAATGTAATAGCTTTAAAACTTTAACTTTTTGAAAAAATGTTGACATATTCCAAAAAAAAAAAAAGAATGTCCTTCCTTTTTAAGGCTGAATAATATTGCATTGTATGGATGTTCTTATCCATTCATCTGTCAATGGACACTTGGGTTGCTTCCACCTTTTGCCATTGTGATAATGCTGCTATGAACGTGGGTGTCCAAATAATACCTGCTCCAGTCCTTGCTTTCAGTTCTTTTGGGTATATGCTCAGAAGTGGGATTGCCGCTGGATCATATGGCAGTTCTATTTTTCATTTTTTGAGGAACCACAATATTGTTTTAGTTTTTTGAGGAACCACAATATTGTTTTCCACAGTGACTGTACCATTTTACATTCCCACTAAGAGTGCACAAGGGTTCTAATTTCTCCACATCCTCACCAACAGTTGTTATATTCTGTTTTGTTTTGTTTTTGATAGTAGCCATCCTAATAGTGTGAGGTGGTATCTTACTGTAGTTTTGATTTGCACTTCCCTAATGCCTAGTGATGTTGAGCATCTTTTCATGTGCTCATTGGCCATTTGTATATCATCTTTGGGGAAATGTCTATTCAAGTCTTTTGCCCCTTTTTGGTTGGGTAGTTTGTTTTGTTGTGGTTGAGTTTTAGGACTTCTCTCTATATTCAGGATGTTAATCCCTTGCCACGTCTATGATTTGCAGAGATTTTCTTCCATTCCGTGGGTTGCCTTTTTATTCTGTTAATATTTTCTTCTGATACACAACATTTAAAAATTTTTCAAGAAGTCCAGTGTGTCTATGTTTTCTTCTGTTGCCTGTGCTTTTCGGGTCAAATCCAAGAAGTCATTGCCATATCCAATGTTGCAAAGTTTTCACCCTACGTTTTCTTTACAGAGTGTTCTAGTTTTATTTCTTTGATCCATGTAGAGTTCATTGTTGTTTGTAGCATTAGATAAGGGTCAACTTCATCCTTTTGCGTGTTCACGCCAGTATTTGTGACCCTCTAGGAGGGGGCAGGGAGTCATCTGGGAGGGGCCACAGCCAGCTGTGTTCTGCCTCTTGTCTCACCTGTGTTCTCACCTGTGCTGAGCAGGATGCTGGTGTGAGCATCACCCCGGCCCCCTTTCACCTGGATTCATCAACCTCCATTTGGAGGCCTGTCAGGGGTGATGCTGATGGGGCAGCACAGACACCTGGCACTTGGAGTGTCCCCTCTGGCAGCACCTGCTCCGAGTCCCCTCTCAGGCTACTGCTGCGCCCCTCCTTGTCCTTCCCTGCTCTTTACCTGTCCTCCTCTCCCTTCTCGGTTCTGTCTTTTTGTTCAGACTGAGGGGCAGAGGTGGGGGTGGAGGGCGGCGGTTAGGCTGGGACACTGGCTTGGCCATTTACAAGTTGTTTGACGTCAGTCTCCCACTGACTCGGTTTTCTCCTCCTTGGGTTATTATCAGGACTAAACGAGAGAAAATGTGCAAAGTGCTTGATCCGCTGTCTGGCAACCGGCACACGATGACTCAGTAGTAACTATTATTATTATTATCATCTTATTGGCTGTCTGGACCCTTCCATTTGACCCCTGATTTCTAACCAACCAGTTTATTCTGTCCTCAGCTGTTGCCTGGAAGTGAGCCTGCCTCGTCCACCCAGGTGCCCATCTCCACGGTAGCCCCAGAGGCTCTCCCTGGGTGTTGAGTGAGTGGCTGGCACAGGGCACCCCCCAGCCAGAGCCGAGCCTGGGGGGACAGTTGCCGCTGCTTCTGGCAGCTGCCTCTCCTCGCTGAAGCCTCCCGCCGGCATCTGGCAGGTCTTTGCTGGTCTCTGTCCCCACCTGCCTTCTCAGTAGGACTGTCGGCATCTCTCTGCCCAGGCTGCAGGCTTCTGGTGAGGGGCAGAGGGCACCTGGCCCGTGCAGGAAGGACCAAGTGTCCTGGGTCCCTGAGCCTGACCTGTGTGGCCCAAAGGTGGCCCTCCAGAGGCCGTGTGTGAGCCCCTGCTCAGCCCCCTGCACAAGCCTGACCGGGGCCTCCGGCCTGGGCATCCCCAAGCGCCCATGATGAATGAAGTCAGAACAGCCTGAAATCCAGCCGAGGGCCAGGCAGACCCCAGGGAGTCCCGGGGGTGCTGCTGAGGGGTGGCCGGGAGGAGCACGCAGCTGCCCAGACATCTGTGGAGGGCACGGCCACTGCCAAGTCCAGGCTCAGAGAGGTGGTGTCGGTGTGTGTGTGTGGGGGTGTTTGACAGGTCCGCAGCATGTGCCTGTCCACCCAGCCAGGATGCCACCTCCCTCACCAGAGCCTGCCAGGCCCCTCGGGGCAAAGAGCATTCTCACCATGGGCCCCCTTTCTTTCTCTGCTGCGGGGGGAGGGAAGGGATCCCGGACTGTGTTGCCCTCACCTGTGTACCCAGCACGTGCCCCCCTGTCCCCAGCCTCTCCTGTCACCTCTGCCTTAATCTACATGGTAGGCAAAATGAGAGGCTCAGAGAGGGCAAGAAGGCACTCCAGCCATACCCGTACCCGCCGCACAGCTCACGTGGGTGTGGCAGGGCTGCGGCCCCACCCTGCTCTCCGGGCGCCGTCGTGTCCTCCTCACCTGGCCGTGATCCCTCCCTCCCCACCCCGGTCCCAGCCACTAGGGCTCCACTGGGCACACAGGCCTAGGACCAGTCACTTCTAGGCCCTCTGAAAATATTTTCATTTCAATGGATTTTTACATCAGAGGGAAAAAGAATAGCCTCATAACCAATATATACTAATGGATCCGGTCTGGATTATATTTGCTTTTATACCAGTGCAGTCTTCAAATGTAACGTTTGCTATTTCAAGTGCATGGGGCCCATGACAGTCGTAACGGGGCCCTGGTCTTGATTCCTGAGACTCACCAAGCCCATCGCCCCGTGGAATGCTCCTCTCTCAAGGCCACCCCCCTCCCCCAACCCTTCAGCTTGAGATCAGGGCTAGTTAGACCCTCGGGTGCCTGGGCATCGAGGTTGGGCCAGGCCACTGACACCCTGGCAGGAAGCAGAACCAAGGAGCCCTGGCTGCCGGGAGGGAGGGGATGGTGGTGAGGGATTTTGTATCAGGCGTCCTAGCTTGGGTTCAGGGATGCTCTGGGGTGTTGCGAATACGAATGGGTTGTCCCCACCAAGCATCGATTTGCGGGAAGGATGGAGGAGCCTTCTGGAGAGAAGCCCTGACCCTCATGGTGGAGGAGCTTTGCACATGCGCTTGGTGGAGCCCAACAGGCTGGGTGGGTAGGAGAGGAACAGGGACAGCAGGCCTGCAGGATGACAGAGCCTGGGTGGTGGTTGACCTTGAGCAGGTTAGCACGGCTGCCTGCATTTCAGTCCTCTTACCTGTAAAACGGGGATAGGACGCCCCAAGCTTAGGGGAGAGGCAATCCAGCAGGCTCAGAGCCCAGCATGGTGCCGGCGGCGGCGTGTCCCTGCGTGGGGGCTGTTATCCCTGCGTGGGGGCTGTTATCACACTGGAGGTGGAGAATGCTCTCTCCTTCGTGGCCCTCCTCCTCCCTCTGCTTCTCTCATCCCTTCCATTCATGCCCTAGTTCCGAAAGGCTCTTGCTCAGAGCATGGCACCGCCCCCCCAGCGCTGCCTGCTCCCCCTTCCATGCTTCTCACCCCAGGCTGCCTGGTCACCTGGTCGTTCAGGCTCAGCTGGAGGGCTGAGGCTGCTTTTTTATTCATAGTTTTTTCCATTATGGTTTATCACAGGATTTTTAAAAATATTTAATTAATTAATTAATTTTTAAAAAAACTTTATTTTTGGCTGTTTTGGGTCTCAGTTGCGACACATGGGATCTTCATTGCGGCATGCGGGATCTTTCGTTGAGGCACACAGGCTTCTCTGGAGTTGTGACGCGCGGGCTCTGTAGCTGCTGCGAGCGGGCTCAGTTGCCCCGCGACATGTGTGATCTTAGTTCCCCCACCAGGGATCGAACCCGTGTCCCCTGCATTGGAAGGCGGATTCTTTATCACTGGACTATCAGGAGTCACTATCACAGGATATTGAATACAGTTCCCTGTGCTATACGATAGGACCTTGTTGTTCATCCATTCTCTATATAATAGTTTGTATCTGCTAATCCCAAACTCCCAGTCCTCCCCTCCCCCATTCCCCTCCCCCTAGGCAACCACAAGTCTGTTCTCTTTGTGAGTCTGTCTCTGTTTCATAGATAAGTTCATTTGCGTCATATTTTAGATTCCAAATATAAGCTATATCTTATGGTATTTGTCTTTCTCTTTCTGACTGACTTAGTATGATCATCTCTAAGTCCAGCCATATTGCTATAAATGGCATGATTTCTTTTTTTTATCCTGAGTAGTATTCCACTGTATATATATCTCACACCTTCTTTATCCACTCATCTATCGATGAACATTTAGGTTGTTTCCATGCCTTGGCTGTTGTAAATAGTGCTGCGATAAACATTGGGGTGCATGTATCTTTTCAAATGAGTGTTTTCATTTTTTCCAGATAAATACCCAGAAGTGGAATTGTTGGATCATATGGTAGTTCTATTTTTAGTTTTTTAAGGAATCTCTATAGTGGTTCCTTAACCACTATAGAGAACTATAGAGTCCTCTATAGTGGCTGCACCAACTTACATTCCCACCAACAGTGTAGGAGGGTTCCCTTTTCTCTACACCCTCTCCAGCATTTATTGTTTGTAGACTTTCCGTGATGGCCATTCTGACTAGTGCGAGGTGGTACCTCATTGTAGCTCTGATTTGCATTTCTCTAATAATTAGCGATGTTGAGCATCTTTTCATGTGTTGAGGCTGCTTTTAACAGAAACTGGGGACCCACCAAGGAATTCTGGACAGAGGCTTGAAAAGGAATTCCCTCCATCCTTCATCACTTGTTTATTTCATGGGGGAAACTATTGCCTGCTCTTGCCCTAGTCCCGTCAGCATGACATGCAGCTTAGCTCTGGATGTGGTCAAAGGCAGGGTGAGGGTCTGCCCAAATGGCCCACGGCACGGCCTGGAGTTCCCTGAACTCAGGCCAGTGGTGCTGCCAGCAGAGCCCGGCTGGTTTGCCAGGGGAGAGGAGACAGGAACTGCGTCAGCTCCTGCACTTTGCTTTGGCTTTGTTTTACTCAGGGATCCTGCTGCTGCTCCCCAGCTGGGCCCGGCGTAGGGGCAAGCAGAGGGCTGAGATGCACATTTGCATCAGATTATGGAAGAAGACGGCACTGCAGAAAGACCGGGGGTCCAGAGATCTTTATGTTGACCTTGACCTGCGGGCAGAGGGCCCTTGGTGATGAAGAGCTCCCGCCTCGGGGTCGGGCAGACCTGGGTTCAAATCCCAGCTCTGTCAGTTACTAGCTGAGTGACCTCAGGCAAACTCCTTAACTTCTCTGATGCTCAAAATACCTTCCTCATGGGCTTAGAATGATGCTTAAATGACATATCGTAGTTTCTGGTGCACAGAAGTAAAACTTTTACCATCTTGGTTGGTAATCAAGAGGCACTGCCCTCTTGCCCTCCCTTCAAAATCCCCCAAGTATCCTGCCCCCGTCACCAAGGACAGAAGGCCAAGACCTTAGGGTTAAAACCACGGGTGCTGCCGCCCTCTAGTGGCAGAGCTGAGCCGCACAAACCATCCCAGCCAAGGTGAGCATTTCACATCCTCTGATCAATGGCGTGTGTATCAAAAAGCCATGATTTCTTCCTGGACTTAAGAATACTGTATATTATATCAACATGAAGAAAATAATGCGGTTTTCCTCTGAAAACCGTTTTAAAAATATCTGTAATACATGCATGTTAAATTCTTATCATTGATTTTTCCCCAAAAATATTTTCATGTGAAATCGGTGCTGTTCTGCCCTCCTGCTTGTTACATCCTGGAAACCCCAGCAGTTTCCTTTCCACCGTTTAGAGCTAATACAGCGCCTTAGATAAGTCCCTGTATCTCGTGGAGGCCAAGCCCACGAGAGCTGTCAAAAGAGGGGAGGAGGATTTGGGGTCTCTGAGCAGCACCTCTGTCACCTGGTCTACTCACGTGCATCCCCTCGGAAAAGTCTGTTTTGGGTCACGACCAAATGCTGAGGCAGCCAGCTCCCCAGCTTCTCGCTGCCTTCATAGCTCACCTCCCTCCCCCGTCTCCCCCACCCCCAGTCTGGAGTCCTACTCATCATCTGGCTGAAGTGTCTAGGATTTCCTTTCCTGCAGGAAATTAACTTGCATTTTACACTTCACACCCATAGGAATTTAATCCTCTGCCATCCCCGGTCTCTCTTGCATGACAGAGAGATGGCTGGTATCCCTGCTCCTTGGTAAACTACAGCCTTCCCTCTAAATCCAGGGGGACTGGGAGGGCGGGCTCACAGCATCGGCAGAGAGCGGGTCCTGGTAAACACGTCTGCATACAAGCCTGAGGAGTCGATCCTGTAGAAGGAAACTTACAGGTGGCAGGCCTGACAAAGGGAAAAGAAGGCTAGGACTCTGTGCTGGAGGGCATAAGGCCACTGCAGGTGTCCCCAGGTGTCCCTTCCTCTTCACCTCAGTAGCTCGGAGGGATTACAGGCTCTGGAGCCACACAGCTGGGTGACTTTGCACAAGTGGCTTAACCTCAACAACAGGGGGATGTTGAAAGCAGTAAATGAGTCAGTGAACCCAGGAAGCGCTCAGTGCTTGTTGGCATAATTATTGATAGCATTACTACCATTCTGTTTAGCACTATACTGAAAGTATATTCAATTTCCTGGGATAAACCATAATGGAAAAGAATATGAAAATGAAGATATATATAATGGAGTCACTTTGCTGTACGGCAGAAATGAACACAACACTGTAATCAACTAAACTTCATAAAATTTTTAAATTTTTTAAAAATATATTATTACTCTGATTATTATAGGACCTCTGTCATCTCTTCTCAGATGAATGCGTAGCCCCTGGTCTGGCCCCGTCTCCAGCCTCCCTGCCCAGCCACTTCCCTCCCAGCAACCAGGACTCCCTCTAAAGGAACTCTCCCACCGCGTCCCAGCCCCTTGCCCCCCAGGGATCCTCCGCCCCAGGCCTGGCCCCAGCCTCCCTTCAGCCTCAGCTCCAGGCTCTCGCCTCTCCGCAGCCTTTCCAACCCCACCCCGCGCTGCTCTACAGTGACTCCAAGGAAGTCTTGGCTCTTGCTGTTCCCTCTACCCAGCTTCTCTCTGACTTGCTCATTCTGGCTCTGGTATTGCCTCTCCTGTGACGGGCCGACTCCCTGGAGGGGCCGAAGTCCCGCCGCCTCTCTTCCGGTGCACCTGTGCGCCTGTCACCACCCGGTCCACACTGCGGGACGGTCCCTGCTCGCCGGTCCCCTCCCCTCTCGTAGCCAAGACAGAACAGAGACCCAGGTCCTGCACAGCCCAGGAGCTTGGGAAGCAGCGCTGAAACTAAGACTTGTCACGTGAGCCCTGCCGGGGCCACAGGCTCTGAACTGGGTGGACGGCAGACACCCTGGGGGCGCGGGAGTGGGCAGTCCTTACTCAGGGCAGAATCTTAGGATAACGTCTCCAAAATCCTGTTCCAATTCAGCAGCTGCACGATGCCTGACTTTCAAAGCAAGGTGTATCTGCGTGTGCGCATGCAAAGGTGGTAAGCGCTGCCCTCGTCAGATGAACTGCTTGGAAAATGCCAGTTTCCTGGTTCAACAAACACGCCTTGCGCGTCCACAGCACGCCACGTGCTGTTGCAGGCGCTGGAGGCGCATCGGTGAAACAGACCTCAGCGCTCCCGGCCTGCACGTTTGTAAACCTGGAGATTCTGCTCGCTCTCCTCCTCCCTGCAGGGCGCTGAGCACCTGGGAGGTTCCAGGCCCCGAGAGGGGAGAGGAGATGCCCGGAGAGCTGGACAGCTGCGATCCTGGCCGCTCCCCGCCCCCGCCGCCTCCACCTCGCTGGCTGTAATGCAGAGGGAGGCGCACTAGGTGGCGATATTGGGCCACATTCCGCTTTCAACTCCGGCTTCTACAGACCTCACCCCTTCAAACCCTCCCAGAGCCTTCGGCTTCCCAGACCCCCAAGACTATCTGAGACCGCAGACCCCCAACTCCCAGGCACCTTTAGATCCAAGATCCCAGGATCCCTGTTCCCCCAGGCTCCCCATCCCTAAATTCTGGAGCCCCCAGATCCAGCAATTCCCCAGACACTAGATTCCCAAATTTTAAACCACCCTGGAGCCCCAGACCCTAAGACTCTGACCCTCAGACAGCCCAAGGCTCCATATCTTCCAACCCCCCAAATCCTCAGACCCAGATCCCCAAGGGCCCCCAGATCTCCCAGACCCCCAGCACTTCCAGCTTTCCCAAACCCCAGTCCTCAGACCCTAACTCCTCAGATCTTCAGCTTACCACGGTCTACAACCCTACAAACTGTCCCCCATTTTCAGACCCTTCTAGACTCCTGAGACCCCAGATTCCTCAGAACTCTCGGACTCCCCAGACACCCCTGATCTCCTAGACCCACAGACCTCTAGACCGCCACACCCCTACAAACAGCTAAGACCTGAATCTTCAACCCTCCCCACACCTACCAGGTCCCCGAGGTTCCCACTAAGATCCAGGTTGGCTGACTGCCCCCCACTTCCCCAGAGAGGCTCCCTAGGGGAGCTTTGTGCTGGGGCAGTGGGTGCTGACCACCCCCTGGACTGTGAGGCTCACAAAGACCACAGCCTTGAAGGTCCCATCTTGCAGAATTGAGCAAATCGCAGCCTGGAGAAGGGAAGAAACTTGCTCCAAGACCCTGGGGTGTGAGTAGCTGGCACCCAGGCCCGCAGTTCCCAGTTCCTGCCGTGCCTGGCACAGAGCAAGTGGGCAGCAAAGCTGGCCGTGATTCTTCCTGTGACCACGCAGCCTAATCACCCATGTCCTGGCCCAGCTCAGGCTGACTCCTCCCAGACCCAGTGTGGGACCATTCTATCTTCCTGGGACTGAACAATCAAAACACCTCCGAATTTAGCAACATCTGCAAATTTAATTAACAAGCTGTTTATCTTCCAGGCGAGCGATTAATAAAGGTGTCAGGCAGCACAAGGCCCTACACAGCTCCCTGCAGGGCCCCCCACATGGCCCTCCTGTGAACAAGGAGCCGGCCATTTATCAGAGGGACACAGCAGGATGTGCTGGCAAAGACCAGAGAAGGGGAAGCAGAGTGGGAGGGAGACAAGACAGAGAGTTACACCGAGTCACCCCCCAGACGCCTTGCCCTTGTCCAGCCCTTCAGCAAACGGGCGCCAGACCCTACGTGTGCCCGGTACCGTGCTGAGCACGCAACAAACAGCACCCGGACAGTCCCCGCACTGGAGCTGTGAGCAGCAGGGGGGCAGATGCAGTGTGCAGGCTGACCACTCACCCAGCAGGGCTGACCGTGTCCCATCCCCGGAGAGTAAGCTGTTCGCCTGTGGCTACACGGCCTCCTGGAGCTGGAAGAGCTTTTCAGGGAGGAGTCCCGGAAGCCGCCCCCTCTGCTCTGGGTGGTGCCTCCCCACCCGTCCGTGCAAAAAGCTGGAGTTTGGTAGCCACGGTGCTCCCTAAACCTCACGGATTCTGGTTTTTCTGGGACCTGCACCAGTGACGGGAACAGCTTCTGTGCAGGTGCAGTTAACACCGTCTACGATCAAAGCCAGAACAGCGTATGACCGCTTTGTCCATGTAGCATAGGTGTGGTCTCCTAGACCTGCGAGATGGAGCTGGACTCCAGGAGCCCAGCACGTGCCTTTTACAGGTGAGGAAACAGAGGCACAACAGGCTGAAAGTGACTTTGCTACGTGACAGGCACAGCCAGGACTATATGTGACCCCAGATGCTCTCCACTGAACGAAGCTGTACCCTGAGCCTCATTACAACACCCCACCAGCCTCCTGACTCCAGCCTGGGAATAACGCTGGGTGAGGATCCCTGGGGCGTGCATCTACACACACACACACACACACACACACACACACACACACACACACACACCACAGGCTGAATGAAAGAGAACCCACAACATCCACTTCCCACCATGTCCCGGAAGACTTTCTCATCCTCACTTTCCTCAAAGTCCCAACAGCCTCCTCGAATTTCTCCCAACTTTTTGCCTCTTATTACACCGAGAAAAGAGCAAGGCAAGAGCATCGGAAGGAAACAGCCCTCCCACTACCAAGCACGCCCACTGGACAGCCAGATCCTCCGCTCTCCCTGCAGTTAGAGGGAAGCCCCCATCTGAGACTGGCCTCCCTCCATACCTGGACCACAGGGCTGCCGCTCTCCTGGCTGTCCTGCCCCTGCAGAGACGCCTGGTCTCCTTGGCTTGTTCCTCCTCATCTCTCGACCTTGAGGGAGCTCTGAAGTCTCAGTCCAAATACATATTGTCTTTTCCCTCGTTAGGTGAGCTTGGCCCCTCCATGGCTTTCCGTGTCGTCCCACATTTATGTCTGCAGTCTGGCATCTCCCCAACTACAGACGGTTAAAGAGACATCCTGATGTGACTTCTCCTCCTGGATGTGCATATAAGCCCCTCAAGTTTACGAGGGTCCCCAAACCAGCTCTATCTTCCCCCGGCCCTGGACAAGCTGCCATCTCCCATCTCTTCTGCTGCCTGACCAGCGCCTTGCTACCTTGGTTACCCTAACACAGGTGCAACTGGACGGCGCCTTGCCTCTGGTCCACACGGGACAGGGGGTGTTGGCAGAAACTGCTCAGCACCAAGCCTAAGCACCCAGGAAGTGTGAGGGGAAGCGAACCCCCATGGGGCCACCGTGGCTGGATGAATCCTCCTTCCTTCATCCCCAGGCGATGGGTCTGACATGCATCCCGTGATGCCTTTCGGGAGGTCCCAAGCTCAAGCACCAGTGCCCGTGGGGCCGCTGACTTCACAAGCACCTGGGAGTGGCCCTCCCAGCCTCCTTCCCCCTCCCTGTACAAGCCCTGCTCTCTGGGGAGCCCTGCCTAAGACCTGAGGAGGGGGCCCGCTCAGAACCCCTTGGATAAAGCACTGCTGTCCACCTGGGAGCAGTGTTTAGCCTTCAGCTTCCAGCTGTTAGTGTGATCAGCTTTCGAGCGGAAGTCACACGAACGGGGTGGCCCCAGCCATAACTGTCCCCAGGACGGGTCTCCTGGGATGGACACGCTTTGCTCCAGTGCCCACGGGCCGGGGGGGCACAGGTCCTTTGGGGTCTGCATCGCAGTCGGAGGCTCCTCCCCCCTCCCTGCTTTTTCCCTCTGCTTCCCTAAGTGAGACTCCCACATAAACGTTTGCACCTTAACTGCCTCTCAGCATCTGCTTCCCGGACCATCCAACCTGACACAGTCTGATCAGGACTTGGGAGCAGTGAGATGCAGTGGATTGGACAGAGTGGGGGGAGAGACTGGCGCTGGGGGAGGGGAGGGAACCGAAGACGGTATTAATGTCCTAATATTCCGATTGGGCACCGGCCCGGGGAAGGTGGAGGCCATACGCGGAGCAGCTGGGATTCGGGAATGTTGGAGAGACCCCACAGGTGGGAGGGGGAGGGGCGGGGCTGCCCAGGTAGAGCCCTGTACGCACCAAGAGGCAGGCTGTCTGGACCGTGGGAGCGCAGACTCAATCTTGACATCTAGAAAAGAAGCAAGGGGTGAGACTTGCCCGATCCATCGACAGGGGCACACTTGGAGCAGATCCCTGCAGGTGAAGCGCTGTGTCTTCAAGGAGGTGGATTTAGGCACCCCTTGGATGAATGCACTTCTGTGCTTCTCCAAGACCTGTCTTGCTGCAGGAGGTCACCCCTGGGCTGGCAGGATGCCTGTCACTGGGTGGAGGGAGCTCGTGGGCCTCCCCTGTGGTCAACCCAGCTCAACAGGATTTACTAAATGCCAGCTTTGGACGAGCAGGCGGGGGCCGAGTGGGGAAGAAAACAGCTCCTGCGCCAGGGAGCCCTTGGTCCTGGGGAGATGACAGATATAGGAACACAGAGGTCCTCTGCCGCGCCCAAGACAGGTGTCACATCCGGGGACTTAACAGGCACAGGAAGAGATCTGAGAGGGCTTCCTGGAGGAGGTGACGCTCACCCCGAGTCCTGTGGGTGAGTGGGAGCTGGAGGAGGACCTGGAGGGTCAGGCCCTTTGGGGTGGGCTGGGCTTGGGGAGGCCCGACCAGAGGGGGGTTTAGACTTGGTGGTGGGCGGGAGGGGCTAGCGGAGGCCGCCGAAAGGGAAATGCCGGAGGCTGGGAAGTGTTCCGATACCTCCCGGAGGCTCCCACCGGCAGCTTGAAGGTTGGAGAGGGTTTAACTGGGCAGGAAGGCAGACGGGAGACAGTCGGGGAACCCGGATCCAGGCAGAGGCGGAGGGAAGGGAGAGGAAGGGGCTTGAGGGGCGGGGTGGGGGTCCGCAGGCGTGCAGAGCTGCTGCCTCTGCTTGGGTCTCTCCGCACGCGGGGCCGCAGGGGGACTTTTATCCTTGTTCCTAATAAAAGAAGAAGAAGAGGGGGAGAAAACAAGACCCAGCGCCTCTCAGTTTCAGAATGAGCCACTCTCTTTTTTGGTTAAACATCGATGGCAGGAAGTGGCTGGAGATGTAAGATTTAGCTTCCAAAGCAGCGGCTGGGGACCAAGGCCCCAGGAGCGCCTCACGGGCTCATTTGCATTTCAAACAGCCAGTTTGTTTTATCTCCTAATTAGCATACTCACCCTCCGCTGAAAACAAGTCCATTAAAGGAGACTCTGCTCACGGCCCAGCTCCTCCTTTAAATAGTTTTAAAGTGCATGATTAATACACTTGCCCAGCGCTGCCTGGGACTGTGCTGGGGGTCAGGGGGCAGGGAAATGAAAGAACACGGCTGCCCTCGGCGCTGACTGGCTGATGAATCACGGCCCTTTTCTGTAAATCAGGACAGCTGGCAGGGGCGGCCGCAGGCCCTCATGGGGAATGAGGTAGTGCGGGTAGGACGGAGTGGGGGTCGGGGGAGACCCCAGAAGGAAGGGCCCACTTGCAAACCTTGGGCCCCAGCCCCTCTGCACTCAGGCAATTCCCAAGTTCAAGAGAGTCTGTGACAGGACTCCCCTGGTGGCGCAGTGCTTAAGAATCCGCCTGCCAATGCAGGGAACATGGGTTCGAGCCCTGGTCCGGGAAGATCCCACATGCTGCAGAGCAACTAAGCCCGTACGCCACAACTACTGAAGCCCACGAGCCCTAGAGCCTGCATGTCGAAACTACTGAGCCTGCGTGCTGCAAGTTCTAGAGCCCATGCTCCACAAGAGAAGGCCACGCACTGTAATGAAGAATAGCCCCCGCTCACCTCAACTAGATAAAGCCCGCGCGCAGCAATGGAGACCCAACGCAGCCAAAAAAAAAAAAAACCTTAGAACTAAAATTTAAATATTAAAAAAAAAAGTGCCCGCTGGGAAGACACAGGAAATCTCCTCGTTCCCTTGAACTTTTCAGGATCTGATAACAACATCAATTTTAGGAAGAGCCAACATAGGGTTGGAGGCGAGGCGTGGTGCTGTGTGTACCTGGGTTGTCCTGAATTCTTCCAACAGCCCCATTTTCCAGAGGGGCATGTGAGGTTCTGCAAAGTCAAGGCCACCCCCGGAGCCAGGTGGCCACAGTCATTCTCCCTGGCTGGTTCCACTCCAAAGCCTGCACTCTCAAGGGGAGCACCGTCCAAGCCAACGCCCAGAAGTGCCGGTCCTGGCTGCTGGCTTGGGCTGGCCCCTCCCCAGGATCCTGGCCCTGCACGGTCAGCCTACTTCCATGCCCCCCCATCCAGCCCAGATGTCCCTCCCTGGGGACCAGTCCAGGTTCTCCACCGCCTGGCCGCACTTCTTTTTTTTTTTTTTTAAGAAGATGTTGTGGGGAGGAGTTTATTAATTAATTTATTTATTTTTGCTGTGTTGGGTCTTCGTTTCTGTGCGAGGGCTTTCTCTAGTTGTAGCAAGCGGGGCCACTCTTCATCGCGGTGCGCGGGCCTCTCACTATCGTAGCCTCTCTTGCTGCAGGGCACAAGCTCCAGACGCGCAGGCTCAGTAGTTGTGGCTCACGGGCTTAATTGCTCCGCGGCATGTGGGATCTTCCCAGACCAAGGCTCGAACCCGTGTCCCCTGCATTGGCAGGCAGATTCTCAACCACTGCGCCACCAGGGAGGCCCCTGGCCCGCACTTCTTGACATGTGTATTAAGTCGTGTTTGACTTGTCTTCTTCACAAGGATGACAGATTCCCCGAAGGTGGGACCTGTAGCCCCAGGGCCCAGCACAGGGTCAGACTCTGGGGTGATGTGACGGACCTGTACCTGGTCACCTCACCTAAGATGAAATGCCGTTCCCAGAACTCCCTTCCCTGGGCAGTTCGGGTTAAGCTGGACCCCAAGAGAGCGTTTGCACACGATGTGAGTGAAGGTGGAAGGGGGTGGCAGTCACATCCCTCTGACACTCAGAAGATGGTGCCGCCCGCCTTGGTCCTCGAGGTGACGCTGGTCTGCAGGGGACGGAGACGGTGCCAGGCGGTGGGGCCGCAGTGCCTCAGGCTCCCACCAGACCGCCCCCCTCCCCGCCCTGAGCCTTCTCCACTCCTGGGCTGGGCGTGTGCTTAGCTCTGTGAAGAAGGCTCCAGCATCTCCTGCAGGTCAGCCCATCATGAAAAGTATAGGCTCGGAGATGGAACAGATGAACTTGGGGCCCGGTCCTTCTTTCTGGGCTCCAGCTTAGCCTGTCAGGCTCTGTGTGTCCCTGCTGTCCCCACCCACAGCCATCTTCCCTCCCCCCTGCGCCTGTCCTGCTGGCTCTGGACCCATCAGCCACAGCCTCCTGTAGGCTGTCACCCTCACCTGGGAAGGTGCTGGGCTGGGATGAGCTTGGTGCTGGTGGAGGAAGGCCCAGCTGGCTGAAACAAGAGGGAGGGGACCAGTGAAAAGAGGCGGGCAGGGCCAGGCAGTCCTTGTGGGAGGGATGCAAGACACACATTGTAAAGAGCTCCCTGCAGGGAATTCCCTGGCTGGCGGTCCAGTGATTAGGACTCCTCGCTTTCACTGCCAAGGGCTCAGGCTCAATCCCTGGTCGGGGAACTAAGATGCTGCAAGCTGCGAGGCGCGGCCAAAAATAATAATAATTAAATAAAATAAAGAACTCCCTCTGGCCACTTTGTGGACCGTGGTCTCTAAGAGGACAGGAGAGCAGGCAGATGGACCAGACAGGTCACTACGGCCATCCCGGCGGTGGCAGTGGAGGGGTCTGGATGGAGGGAAAACAGGAGTGGGTAGAGAAGAATGCAGCTTGAGATAACAGAGAGAGGTCTCGTGCGTGGTGCTGACGTGGGGAAGGAGGGACAAGCCAGGGAGACTCCCGTGTACGGCTTGGTGTCTGGGTGGGTGATGATCCCATAGATGGGGAAGGGGGACTTGTGGCGGGGAAGAGATGAGGGTCATGGTGACAGTCACGTGAGGTTCCAGGTGCCTGTCTGAGATCTGGATGCAGAGAGGGCTGAACGGAGAGAGACACCTGCACGACGGATGGGATTGAAAGACCCCGGGATGGATGTGAGAGTGACAGGAGGAGAGATGGGAAGGCTGAGCCTGGGCCCCCCAAAACTGAGAGGTCAGGGAACCAGTGAAGGAGACCTAAACGGAAGAGCCAGCAAGGCAGGAGGAAAAGCAGAAAAACGAGTGTGCTTTGCGTAGAGGTTCGCTCTTTGTCTAATGGCGAATCATCTGAAATAGTGTAAGAGTCCAGAGCAATTGTTGGAAACCTGTGACCTGGGAGGTTCCCACCATCCCCTAAACGGTGAGAGTGGCTCACCGGGCCTCAACTGTCTGCATAAAAACGTGGTTTATGCTAAATTCCTGCTCTTCCCTTTCTGGGGAGTCTGGAATTTGGGTTTGTGCTGGCAGAGGTTCCTACAGCCCCAGTAAAAACCCGGCACTGAGTCTCTAAGGAGCTTTCCTGGTGGTATTGCACGCGTGGTATTGCTTTCCTGGTATTGCACGCGTGTTGTCACAGCTACTGGAATTCAGCGTGTCCTGTGTGACTGCATCCGGAGAAGCTCCGGGAAGCTCGAGTCTGGTTTCCTCTGGACTTCACCCCACACACCTTTTCCCCGTGTTGATTCAGTCTGTATCCTTTTGCTGTAAAAAAAAAAAAAAAAAACCAACAAAACAAAAAAACAACTTAGCCATGGGTACAACTGTATGCTGAGCCCTCCTAGTGAACCACCTCCCTTGGGAGTGGTCTTGGGAACCCCAACAAATATGGGTTAAATAAAATATATTATTAAAATGAAAAATAAAACAAAACAAAACTGTGACAAGGGACTGACTCTCTCTGCAGAGCCTCTGCCTTTTCTAAAGCCCAAGAAAGAAACTTCTTTTTCGGCCGCTCCTCTTGGTCCCCCCACGGGAATGTTCCTCATGGTCTCTTGTCCAGATCCAGATGTTTCCTGTCCTGCCAAATGCAGATCAGCCACCCTCCTCCAGGAGGCCCACCCTGAATGCTCCACTCTCTGCCTCGACCTGTTTCACCCTTGGCTACTGGTCAAATCCCAGAACTTCTGAAGTTCTGCGGTGCAGGTCACTCACTGGTGCCTTTAGCACCCCCCAGCTGAATGGCTTGGCCAGGGACCTCGTCAGAGCCCCTTTCTCTCAGGCTGGGGTGAGGATCAAGTGACACAGCAATGTCCACCCTGGAAGTGTCCTCTGTGACCTGGGACTGGCCACTTTCCCTGCCCAGCTTCGTTTTTCTCATCTGCGGGTTGCGAAGGATGGGGTAACAGCCGGAAATGGGTGGAGGGTTCTGGGATGACATTCTGAGTGAGGGTGGGGAAGCCCTGCGGCAGCCGGACGGGCGGACATGCGATGCTCCCGCCAGGGGGCGCTGTCGGGCTGGCTGCTGGAACCCCCTTGTCCCCTCTCCCCGCAACCAGGTGGGGCTTGGGCCTGGCTCCTGGCTGGCTCTGGACAGCAAAACAGCCCTAGCCAGAGCCAGGCCCCCTGACGCCCAGCAGTGGGCACAGCCCTTCCTCGGAGAGATGCCGTTGTCATGGACCCCTTCGTCAGACCCAAACCCATCCCGCCCTGAGCGCCTGGCCTCAAGGCTCAGGGAGGGGGCGGTCATGCCCCCCAAGGAACTCAGCGCTTCCCCAGGGGTGGCAGCGATTCGCACCCTCAGGAGATGCTTCGGCAGAGAGGGAGGTGGGAGTGCCTGGAGAGGGCAGCGGGCGCTGCTCGGAGGGGGTGGGGGCTGGCTGGCCAAGGGAGAGCTGGGAGGGGGATGTGGGGGGAGAACTTCCGGAGACTGGTGTCCCGGAGACAAGGGCTACCCACGGCGTGAGCCTGGGGGCCTTAGCCGGCAGAGGAGAGAAGGGGCCTGCCCGGTTATGGAGAGGTGTGGAGCCAGAGTTTACACTTGATGTGATCAAAGCAGGAAGCCAGGGTAGGTCCTTGAGTGAGGCAGTGGCCGCAGGGAAGGGCGCCGGGCTGGGATGGGCTGAGGAAGGAGAGAGAGAAAGGAAACAGGTTGTTGCTACAAGTCTCTGCTCACATCCACGACGGGTCCCTGACCTCCTGGGCCCCCTGGTTCTGGCTCATTGACTAAATTAACCTTAGAAGCCACCAGCAAAAATCACATTTTCCAAAGACATGAGCAAATACGCACAGTGTAAGGTGGAGGGAAACGCTGAGAAGGCGTGCAGTGCGTACGTTATGGTCTCGATTTTGTAAGAAAAGTGCGTGTGTCTGTCAGGATGCAACAGTTCAGCCTGCTTTAGGACGGGGACTTATTTATGGCGGGAGTTTTCTTTTTCTCTTTCTAGCCTCCTTCGCCTCCCAGGAAGATTCTGCCTTGCCTGCCCCTGCGGTAAAGAGGATCTTGTTTCCGGTTATAAATGAGTCAGCCTCTGGATTCTGTGGGCTTCCAAGTCTATTAGGGAAGGGCAGAGTTGGGGGAGGAGCACGTGACAAGGAGAAATGGGGGGTGTAAGGAGCTCCCCCTAGACAAGGGCTGGGCGGGGTAGAGGAGGTCAGGGGCCCAGAGGCCCCGGGGAAGGTCCCAGTCATCAGTGGTCACAGGGGACCCCTTTCCCAACTCTCCAAGACCCCCAAGTCCAAGAGCGATGCACGCGCAGCCAGAGTCCCCGCCTCTCTCCGGAGTTACTCGTGCGGACCCAGGGCCCCTGGACAGCCGTCCCCACTCACACACACCTTGGCACCGTGTGAGGCCCAGGACAGGGCACCAGCCAGTGGGGGGCGGAGCTTAGAACCCCACGAAGCTGATTTCCAGCCCGATGGGACGCACTGTTTCCTGCAGACCCAGGTTGGTGGCCTCAGGGTCCACCCCAAACATGCTGAGAAAAGAAAAGAAAGAAAACAATCCGGAGGGAATAGACCAGCTCTTAGCAGCCCCTCTCCCTGCAGGTGGGCTTAGGGTGGATTTCCCTTCTTAGGAGTGAGCTCTGTTTTTCTAATTTTCTACAGTGAGCACTTGGGGATTTTAGAATTGGAAGAAAAAATAACTCAATCAGGAAAACTGGGAGGCCAGGCTAAGGGGATAAGGACCGAGTGGTGTCACTGAGAAGACAAGGTCCCGGCAGGAGCAGGGGGGTGGTGGGCTGCTGAGCTGGCCCCAGGTAGGGAGACCCCAGGCCCCCGTGTGGCAGCTGCACGCCCCTCCCCCTCCCTGGCCAGCTGCCACCCCTCCCCCTGCTGTCACTCACTCCTGGAGGCCAGATGGTGCCACCACCGTGATTCCAATTAGAACTGCCTCATTACTGGCCAGCTCGGGGGGGAGTGGACACTGGGAATGGCCACCAGTCCACCCCAGAGCACACCTGTCGAAGGATGTTCAGAGCCCAGGGTTTGTATTAAGACAATAAGAACATCTTACACTTTCCCGACCTCTCTCCCCCACCTCTTCCCGATCCTTTTGGGTCTCCTGTTCCCATGATGGTACCTACATCCTCCCTGTAGCCTGATTATAAGAGTCATCCCAGGGCTTCCCTGGTGGCGCAGTGGTTAAGAATCCGCCTGCCAATGCAGGGGACACAGGTTCGAGCCCTGGTCTGGGAAGATCCCACATGCCACGGAGCGACTAAGCCTATGCGCCACAACTACTGAGCCTGTGCTCTAGAGCCCGCGAGCCACAACTACTGAAGCGCACATGCCTAGAGCCCGAGCTCCGCAACGAGAAGCCACTGCAATGAAGCGTAGCCCCCGCTCGCCGCAACTAGACAAAACCGCGTGCAGCAACAAAGACCCAACACAGCCAAAAATAAATAATAAATAAATAAATTTATTTAAAAAAAAAAAAAAAAAGAGTCATCCCAGTCTGGCTCTTTATCAACCCTGGTAATCAACAAGCCATCAAGTCCTAGGACTCTGGCCTCAAAATCTCTCTCACCCTCCCCAGCATTTCCCTCCTTCTTCATTCACTGCATGCTCCTATTTCTGACCTCCTCGTGTCCACGGCAGTGGCCCCGCACTAATTCCCCTCTGTCCACATCCCTCAACACCATGCTGCCGAAGAGAAAAAGTGAGGGCTGTGCTTCTCTCTTCAAAATGACTTTGATGACTTCTTCTTCCCTCCCACCAAAGCATATAGAGAGACCCAAGTCCCGTTTCTTGCAGCTCAGCGCCCTCTAGGATGGGTCCTGGGGTGGTAGAATACAGGGCACACGTGTCCCTCCTCCCAGCCTTTGCTCCCATGGCAGACATTACTAATGGATCACAGCACTTTCCCGCTGTTAATCCGGGATATAGCGTCAGAGTTGTCTTCAGGACGATGTATCAGGCTCCCCAAAACAGCTGAGCAAAACTGGCCGTCTAGAATCCACTGCCCACCCAAATGTCTAAGCTGATCTCTCGTTTGCCCGTCCCATCCTCCCACTGTCTAGCCACACGGGATAAATAAGGGGAGATGTTAATCATGGGACTAACTACACAGGTGTAGGCAGGTGAGGGGTAACCCAAGAGCTAGTGCACCTTCCAGGATGCAGAGCGGGAGAGCTGTGTCCACCCTCCACCCGGAGAGGCAGGAAACCCCAAAGGAGAAAGCTGCGTTGCGTTGTGACTTCTGGTTAAGGGATGCAGCTACCCTGAAGTGACCCCGGGTGGAGGGAACTGGTGGGCGGGATGGGGAGAGGATAAATGTCTGCCCTCCCCTGCCCTCCCTCCCTTCACAAGCCTAGGTGCCCCCTTGCCAGCTGGGGGCGAGAGAGCGGGGGCGAGAGAGCCCACTGCAGTAGACCCCACTGGGGGTGCACCTGGGGACCATGGGAAGGTTCCTGCCCCCAGGAAGGTGCCCCACTGAGCCCCCCAGAGGAGAGAAGGAAGTGGGGAGGCTCACGGAGAGGGCCGCAGTGTGCTGCCCATTCTCACGCCTGTGCGACTTTCCAGCAACATACCCTGCCAGCGTCCCGGAGCTGGGGACCCCGTTTCTTCCTCTGGGCTCCCCCGCGAGGCAGTGTCTGCGGAAAGGAGCCCACACAGAGGGAAAGGCAGAGCATCACTCCCACCGGCTGGACGGGGCACTCCTGAGCCAACATCCCCTCCACACGGAGCCTTCCCCTCCCTCTTCAGCCAAAGTCTCTGATTTTCTCCCTCCTCTCTGTGGCGTTTCCCAGCCACTTACACCCCAGAGGGGCAAAGGAGAAAAGAGCAAACAAACCCCTGTGCCCTGCCGGCTGAGAAAGAGAGTCAGAAGTGTGACATTGCTTAGATGTTTCACACTTTGTTTAAAAAATAGCCAAAATTGGCACCTTACTTTACAACATATCTGTCTTTGTTTTGGTATCAAAAGGATGGTTTCATGCCCCCATGCTGTGTAGAACAGGTGGTCAGGGAACTGTGGCCTGTGTCTCTGTGGCGTCTTCGTGTACCTGGCTGTGGGCACACCTCTGCTCAACCCCACCCCAAGGACCCCACCCCACCCCAACCCAGTTCAGCAGAACAGCTTTGAGAAGTACCCCTTGCCTGGCTACTTGCCCTGAGAATCATTGTCTTCTATTGCCTTCTCAGGACGTTGCCTTATCTGGTCAGCGACAAACCACAGGAACTCCTGAGGGAGGTCACATCTGGGGGGTATAAGTGGCTGGTCCCTGGCGACGCCGACTCTGACACCACTTGGCCTGTCTCTGGACCTTTCTCCAGGGCGCTCACTTGGGCCTCTGAAAGTCTGCCTGACCCTCAGTCTCTTTTGCTCTGTCTGCCTTTGTCCCCGATGTCCTGCCCTTGGACAGTGGCTATGCCGGAACATAAGTGCTCCCAGCTCAGGTCAACTCTACGTCACAAACATCTTGAAAAGTTTTGTGTGTGCACTGAGTGTCTGGGCCTTGGAGGTACGAAGGTGATCAAAAGACAGTCCCTGCTCTCTGGGTCCTCACAACCAGCTAGAGACACTGTCATGTGACAAGTAAACGACACAAGAGTATGCCAAGAGCCGCCCTACAAGTAGGTACCCAGACAGACAGAGGGGAAGGAAACTAATGTCCGTGTATTATCAGGGAGGTCTTCCTGTAGGAGGTGGGGGTAGGGCAGGTTTTCAAGTGAAGGTGGTGGTCTTGTGCTATAGCTGCTTACATCACATTCGGGATAATAGGTTCTTTTCTCTGGACGGACTGGACTGGGCTAGGTGATGCCCTCTGCATAGACGAGAGAGAAAGTACTGCAAGGTTCAAAGATGGGGTTGGGCCTCACCGTGGTTCCCACCTGCAGCCCCCTGGGATATCCAAGGAGGGTCCCAGAGGCCAGGGCCACCTTCCTCATTATGAGGGTGGAAATTCCACCCAGCCTCCCCATCTCACGGCCCTGATAATCATAACAAGTTGTAACAGAGCCTGAGCCCAGAGGCAACAGGGGCACATGCACAAGCGGCTCAGCGAGCAGCAGTCTGCTGACAAAAATACAAGTGCGGCTGAAACCCTGCCGCCCCAACCAGCGGCGCCATGGTCAGCTTCTGGTCCTTCCCTGAGCCAATCTCATTAGTGTCACCCAAATGCATCCCCTAATGATGCTCCAGCGGAGGTGGGGGGCACACGTCCTTATGGTCTGGACAGCCGGGGCTCCTAATAAAAAGTAATAATAATAATTAAGAACCACCTATTAGGCACCTTTCCCCTGCTCCCCCATCGCTGCAGCCCATCCAACCTGGCTCGGGACCAGGAGTGCCGGCCCTGCAGCACCACCGCCCTGGCAAACGGCTCCGACCCCCGCTAACCAGCACCTGCTGGCGGGTGCTGGGAGTTCAAGGGCTGGCGGAGATGGCTTGGAGGTGGAGTAATGAGAAACCAAACACTGCTACCACCTCTGCTCTGGGAAGCACGGGCCAGCCCCGCTCTGTGCCTTTGGTCTGTGTTCTTCCTTTAGGGGAGAGCTTCCTCGCCACCCACCATTCACCCCCCACCCCCACCCCAAGCCCTCTCAGCTGTCACTCAGCTCTCACACCCTCATCTGGGCCCCTTTCCTAACTGACGCCGCCCTCCCTGCCCCCCACCAGGCAGGGCGCTCCTTTGGGCTCCCTGTCACAGCCTCTCAGATGGAGTTCTCATGTCTGCTTCATGTTTCTCTCTCCGAGGTCAAGGGCTCAGTGCTGGGCATCAAGTCGGCCTCATTCAGTTTGTTGAATGAATCTATGTGAGGTAGAGGATGCTTGGACGAGGAATTTCAGAAATAATAGAACATTAACATCTTAATGTCTTCCCTTTGGCTAAAAGTTCACAGGATCCAAGCTCAGCTCCTAGAATTGGCTCAAGGGTGGTCAGTGGTGCCCCCCCTTCTTGAAGACATCGGCCACTCTTGCCTTTACCTGCAACAGAGACACGGCCAAGGGCTTAGTACCACGAAGACGATGGCCACAGCCCAGGAGTCACGGGGGCAGCAGAAGGTTGATGATGGTCCAGCCTTCCAGGCCTGGATGGGATCAGAGTAGCCGGGCTTTCTGTAAAATGTCTGTGTCTGCAGGGTCTTTGCCAGTGATCTGCAGGCTTGTCTGACGGCAGGAGGTCGGGGGGACATAGATGAGGGCCCCCCTTCCCTTGGAACGCCTCAGTTGAAAAGGGGAAGGCTTTGATCGTCCCTTTCCCGCCCCAAGGGGAGGACGGTGGGGAAGAGCCTGGTGAGGATTCACTCTCTGAGAAAATGAGCAAAAGAAGCCAGAAAAGAAGATGATGGAGTCTTCCAAATTCCATCAGGGAGGTGTGTCCCAGGGGCCAGGCTAGTCCCAGGTAAACAGAGCATCCTCCCCACTCCGTGGAATTCCAGGAACGACAGGAACCCACCCTGTGTCTCTCCCCCACAGGGTCATGCATCTGGGAGCCGATGCCAGGAATGCTTGCTCTTTCTGTCTCATCTCTGTCCAGGGTCCAGAGAGGCACACGTGTGTGGGCACACCCACGTGCACACACCCAGGCGCAGCAAGAACCCGGCAGTTCACAGCATTTAAACACTCAGTATTATTCTGCGGCAAAACAACCCCCCTGCACCACCACCCCCAACCACGCCAGAGGACAAAAGCAATTCCTTCGTTCACCGGTTCAGCAGGCATTTTTGGAGCGTCTCTCCGGGGCCAGGCCCGGGCCCGGGGCTGATGCAGCCCCAAGCAAACTGCTCACTGCCTGGGCCTTGGTGAATCCTCCACAGTGGAGAGAGGTAGACCTTAAACACACACACACACACACACACACACACACACACACGCACACACACAGAAATCAAAGTATAAACACAAACAATAAAGAAAAAAATAGAGGCACGGTGAAGGAAAGGAGCCGGTGGTAGAAGAAAGTCTGGCAGGGGCCTAGCCTCGTCTGGGCCAGGGAAGGCGTCCCTGACAAAGTGGCTTTTGAAGGAGGATGGGCTGAGGCTGCGTAGTGTTACCTGCATGGGGTGGCGGTGGCGGTGGGCAGTGAGAGTAGGGGTGAGGCTGCAGGAAGAAGGAACTGTCCGTGCTGAGGGCCGGGGGCGGCTGGAGCAGCTCAGAGTGACGGGAAGCGTGGTGGGGCTGTGGGTGACCTCGGAGCGCTGGTGGTTACCATGGATACGAGGGAAGCGTGTCAGGTTCGCTGGCTGTGGGGCAGAGAACCACAGACAGGACCAAGGGCAGGTGCAGAGAACAAGTGGGAACTCCCACTCCCTCGGTCCTGGAGAGAGCTGGGGGCGGTGAGTAAAGCGGTGGGCGGCAGTGGGTGGGGAGTGGGCCAGGGAGGTCAAGAACAGGCAGAGTCAGGGATGCCCCTGCCTGCCCAGCTTCCACAGAGGGACCGATGGGAAAGCCTGGACGGCCCCAGGCTTGAGGAAGAGGCTGACCCAGTGTCCTCCGGGGAGAGCGGCGGGGACTGTGGTGCCGCCCAGAGTGTCCGCAGGGGTTGAAGCTGGGGACTGGGGGAAGCCGGAGGCGGGTGTGGCGGGGGTACTCGGGGTCCAGGGCTCTGCCGCCCGGCTGGGCTCCACAGCCTCCCTCGGCCCCCCACTGATTCCAAGAGGGAGAGCGGCGTATTCCAAGCCAGTTCTAAAAACAAGCAGTCTGGGGCTTCCCTGGTGGCGCAGTGGTTGAGAGTCCGCCTGCCGATGCAGGGGACACGGGTTCGTGTCCCGGTCCGGGAGGATCCCACATGCTGCGGAGCGGCTGGGCCCGTGAGCTATGGCCGCTGGGCCTGCGCGTCCGGAGCCTGTGCTCCGCAGTGGGAGAGGCCACAGCAGTGAGAGGCCCGTGTACAGCAAAAAAAAAAACCAAAAACCAAAAAACAAGCAGTCCTGTTTTTAAAACCCTTATGTGAAAGACATTCCTGTTTTAGCTAAAACATGAGGGATTTTCAAAATGAAGAACAAGCTATGAATATAAACATGAAATGAGAACTCACAGGGGAACAACCACTGGCCCCAAATTCTTAACGGGAGGCGGTCAATGACCCCCATGGATCTGGTGTCAGACGGGCTCTCCTGTGGTCTCCCGCTAGCGGTCGGCTCCAGCGGGGTCTGATCCAAGCCGGGGCCTCCCGGAGGTCCTGAGTTACCTTGTATGGAGTCTCAAAGCATGGTCTGGGAATCAGCAGCACCTGGGAACTGGTTAGAAATGGTCATTCGGGGCCCCACTCAGACCACCTGAATCAGCAACTGTGCAGGTTAGGGGCCCAGCAAGCTGTGTGCCTGTGTGTGTACTGACGTGAAATTCACACATCATCAACTGAAGTTTTAAAGCGCACAGTTCAGTGACATTCAGTGAACTCCCGATGTTTCTGCAACCAGCAGCCCCCTCTAGTTCCAAAACAGTTTCATCCCCCCCAAAAGGAACCCTATCCTTATGAAGCAATTATTCCTCTTACAGCCCCCGGCAACGCAATCAATCTACTTTCTGTCTCTATGGATTTGCCTATTCTGGATATTTCATATACATGGAATCCCACGATGTGTGGCCTTTCGTGTTCAGCTTCTTTCACTCACCATCACCTTTTTGGGATTCATCCACCTTGCGTCAGTACTAGATTCCTTTGTAGGGTCGAACAAGATTCCGTTGTTTGGTTAGACCATGTTGATCTGTGTTTCAACAAGCCCTCCAGGGGACGCTCGTGCACTCCCAAGTTGGAGAACAACCACCCAGCAGTGCTGGGGACTGAGACCCCCGAGGGCTGCCCATCACCTCCCCCTGGCATGCTACCCCACCCCACCTCTGGCCACCCACTGCAGACGGCTGCAGAGCCCATACCCGGGGCTGCTAATGACGCAAGGTCCCCATCTGCATGCCCTACGGCAACTCTGCAGGGCTGTGCTCAGAAACATTTCCAGTTGGTTAGATTTCAGCTTCAATGTAATAACAATGCATCATTTTGAAAATATTCTCTTTGGTCAGACCACCTGTTGGTTCAGAGTGGATGCCCCCAAAGGCAATTAGGCAGGGGAGGGCCCCCGGGCAAGGCAGCAGGGGCAGGGGTCCAGCAGGCTTTAGCACTGCTGCTCTGGGTGTGAAGCCTGCCTCTGTCACTAACCAGCAAGTGGTCTCCCCTCCCTGAGCCTCAGGTCCCCGCCTGTGAAGGGCCGTGGTGAGGGTAAGTGAAGAGCACAGGAACCAGGCTCCATAAAGAGAAGCTGCTCTTTTATAAAAATTTATTGAAGTCTAGTTGATTTACAATGTTGCGTTAATTTAAGTGATTTGGTTAGGGTTAGGGTTTTATATATACATTCTTTTCCATTATGGTTTATCACGGGATATGGAATACAGTTCCCTGCGCTCTACAGTAGGACCTTGTTGTGTATCCATCCTCTATATAATAGTTTGCATCTGCTCATCCCAAACTCCCAATCCATCCCTCCTCCATACCCTCCGCCTTAGCAACCACAAGTCTCAGAAACTGTTCTTTGATGGACCACTATGAAATTGCCCTTTTGGTGGCTTGAACAAAGTGCCATGTACACAGGGACAAATTGTGGATTAAGGAGCTGGCATTTTATTCTGAATTCAGTGGAGGCCACTGGATGGCTTTAGCCAAGTGAGTAACAAGAGCCATGCACTTTATTACAAGATGCACTTTATCTAGACGCCTTTGGCATCTCTGGGGATAATAAGTCAGGGATGCCTTTCCCTTTTCCTTGGGGACCCCGGCAGCCCTCACCCCCACAGGGTCACTGGATCTCCCGAGATGTCCAACTCTGGGGGACAACCCAGTAGAGACCCTCGTGGGACCCTGTTCTCACTGAACTGGTGACCAGCTCTGTGAGAGGGTGCTGCTCTTTAGCTCCATTTTACAGGTAGAAAGACTGAGGTCTCAAAAGAGTGTAAAACTCATCAACCTGCTAACCCCATGCACTTCCCCGCCGGCACACCACCCCGGGCTGTGGTTCTAGAAGATGGCACCCAGCATCTCTGGTCTGGGCCTCCTGGTGTCCACACCTCTGCCTCGAACATGGACCAGCCTAACCCTCCGTCCTCTGTGGAGCTGGGCGGGGTACCTGGTCCCACATCAGAGGAAGATCTGGTGAGCCAGGGGTCCCCTCAGTCACCTCAAGAGCAATCTGTTAAACACTCCTGGATGTGAACCCCATTTTTTAATTTTTAATTTTATTTTTAAATTTATTTTTGGCCATGCCACGCAGCTTGTGGGGTCTTAGCTCCCTGACCAGGGATCGAAACTGCGCCCCCTGCACTGGAAGTGCGGAGTCTTAACCACTGGACCACCAGGGAGGTCCCTGAACCCCATTTTTGACACTCACTAGCTGTGTGACCTTGGCCAAGCCAGTTAACCTTTCCGAGCTCCCCCTTCCCCGCCTGCAAAGGCAGAATAACCACCCCTCGGGGCCATGGGGAGGATTAGACAAAGCCCCCTGCTTTCTGCTCCCAAAGGTTGGCCATGCAGAGTCACCCCCTGCCGCCCCACTTCCCGGCCCTTCCAGGCTGACGCTGGGCGCTGTGCACATCCCAGCCCACACGCCTCATACGCGGGGAGATGAAAGTCTGGGCTGGAGGACCTGGACCCATCGCTGCCAGCAGGCGGTCCCCTTGGCCCCAGCAGCCCGGGTGAAGGGCAAGCATTGACCTGCAGGGGTGACCGTCCGGCTCACCGTCCTCGGAGCCTCGAGGATGCCGGTGACACAATGGAGTGTGGACATTAATGCAATCGAAGGGTAATTCAATCACTTTATAGAAGTTGATCTGTCCTTTTTATTACAATTACTGTCGGCTGGGGTGTTTCGTTCCATCATGGAAAATAAACATCATTTATCATACTTGTAAAGATTAGCCCCCGACAGCTACAGCTCTTGCTTTGCATAAATGTGTATTAATGTCGGCCCTGCCCGCAGTGTGGGGAGAAGTCTATATTTCAAAAGACTGATTAGGCCCTGTCACCGGTGCTTTAAGTAATGTCTTATCATGACTGATACACCCCGACTGCAAAGCAGCAGCCGGGGATAGTGGGGGCGGCTCCAGGCAATTTATGGGGGCACCGGAATGGAAAACAGGCCTGGGAAGGTGGGCATCTGTTTCCTCCGGGCCCGAGTCCATCCCTGATGCTGGGGAACGAGACCCTGCCCAGGAAGCAAAGGCTGCCCATGGGGGTGTCAGGGCCTAGGAGCTCGGAGCCCGCTGGCCACGGCTGGACCCCAGCACAGCGCCGAGTGCCCTCCTCTGAGACCCACCAAGTTCTCTCTCCTCTCCTCCACCACAAGGCTTCTTCAGGAGCCTGATTCCCTGAGGCCTTCTCTCTTTGTCCCTGTGCCCAGGCCGGGGGCCTGGCGCCCCTGGCCATTACTGCTGATGCCCAGATAGGTGTCCAGCCCAGCCCTCTTTCCCAGGTTCAGCCTGGCATCCAAGACCTCCCACCTGGAGGTCCCACCGTGGCACTAACCTCCTACCTTGTCCGTCTTCCCTTCCATCCCTGCATCATGGCTAGCATGGTCCTGCTAAACAGAAACGAGGTCACAGCCCTTGGAGACTCTGCACTGCCAAGGACAGTGCCCAAGGTCCTGGCAGTCAGGGTTTCAGGCTCTCCAGGGGTCACCCGCTGCCTCCTTTCCCTCCCACTGCTAGAGCCTCTGGCCCACCCAGCCAGCTCACACACTCCTGCTCGTGACCCCCCTCAGGACCCCCGCATCTGCCTCGCCCCCGCCAGGAGAGGCCGTCCCTGTGAGCCCTCTGACCCCTGCCTTTCTGCCCCCGTGACATCACGGAGCAAGAATGGGGATAGAAAATGTGGAGGAAGGGCTGGTTTTACAGGGCCCATCCTCACCGCAAGTCAGAATCTGGATGCAGAAAAACATGTATGTTGTTATTAGTTTTAGCGTTTGATTTCTATTACGTTTGAAAATTCATTCGGGTTATATTGTTGCATAAGAACTAGAAGCATAAGGAGTTTATCTGTATAGTATAAGAGAGTAGAATTTTTTCTTTTCTTTCAGTGAGTCTGTTCATCGCCGAGAGGGCAGGGATTTTGTCTGTCCTGTCCACCTGGAGCCTAGCACCTATCATACTGCCTGGCATGTAGTACGTGCTCACCAATAGCTGCAAGAGGAGTGAACAAAGTCGTGAGAAAGAGGGCAACTGTGGGGTTGGGGGATGTTTGCTAAGTGAATGGCTCATTGAGTGAATGAGCCAATAGATGAATATGAATGAATGAGCACTGCTCAGGGCACCCCACCGGGAGCATGATTCACATGGGGCAGCGGGCCAGGGCTCCATCAGGTTCCCGTCTGCATCTAGATCTGCCCTGAACCACGAGGATGCAACTCGGGCCTGGACCTGACCTCCCTCTAGGGTCTGCAGCTCCCAAGGAGTCCCCAGACCCATCGGGTCCTCTCCACCCTGTCCTCCCTCCCACGGGGCCTCCTGTGGATCCTCAGGAAGGGTTGGAGCCTTTCCCCTCCGCCACATCCTCCTCCCCATTCTTCGTTCTTCCTTTCCCTGCTCCTCCTCCTCCCGTCTGCCTGCCTAGACTATGGACGTAGGCTGGAGGGCCAGCAGCCATTTTGTAACCGTGAGGCAACCTCAGGATGAACGCCACACTCCAGGGATGGTAGAGCAGAAAGGAAAAAGGCACCTACCTCATTCATAGCATAGTAGAGCCTACAGCCAGATTTTGGACCTTATACCTCCAGATTCCATGTTCTGTGAAAAAAAAACCCAAAACAAAGCAAATAAGAAAAACCCTATTTGGGGGCTTCCCTGGTGGCACAGTGGTTAAGAATCCGCCAGCCAATGCAGGGGACACGGGTTTGAGCCCTGGTCCAGGAAGATCCCACATGCCGCGGAGCCACTAAGCCCTTGCACCACAACTACTAAGCCTGCGCTCTAGAGCCCGCGAGCCACAACTATGGAGCCCAAGTGCTGCAACTACTGAAGCCTCGCACCTAGAGCCCGTGGTCCGCAACAAGAGAAGCCACTGCAGTGAGAAGCCTGCACACCGCAACGAAGTGTAGCCCCCACTCGCCGCAACTAGAGAAAGCCCGCGCACAGCAATGAAGACCCAGTGCAGCCAAAAATACATAAATAAATATTTTGTAAAAAAAGAAAGAAAGAAAAACCCTATTTGGTTGACTTACTGTGGTCCAGTTTCTGCTCCTTGCAAATGACAGCTGTCCTAACTGAAAACATAAAGCTTTGATGAGATCACTCCCTGCTCAAGAGGCAACACACCAATGCCCATCTTCCGTTGAATGACGTCAACATGCATCAGCCCGGAACTCAAGGCCAGAATTCTGTGGTCTGTGCCCACTCCCCCCTGTGCCCCCGGGTCAGAAGGTTTTGCTTGCTGCTGCCTTTCTCATTCCTAATTATACTTGGCTCCTTCTTCCCTCTGGAAGCTCCTCTACCCTTCCATCTCCTCCTTGGAAATCCCTCCTCCCTCCCTGCCCTCAAGGGCTGCTGAGATATTGCTTGTCCACGCAGTGCTCGCCTCCTAGACCCCGATACACACTCCCATGCCCGCACCCTCCCCAGGCAATCTGGGAGACTTGCCCTGGTACATGGCACTTTGTGTTATCTGTCTGGTCTCATCCCTTTCCCATCCTGTAAGATTCTTTTTTTTCTGCACACACCCCATCCCCTAGGTCCAAGACAACACCTTATATGCATGTCATCGGTACTCCACAGGTGTCTTGTGAGTGAATGAACACAGTGATTCTTTAATAATATACTTCATATGATATGGAAACATATTTCCTGCAATACATAAAGGTAATAATAAGCGTTATTTATTGGCCAGCTACTCTCTGACAAACACCGTATTAGGCACTTCGTTTGAAAAAATTAAAATGTTTATTTTTTCTTGTCTATACGCAAAGAATAAATGCTCTTTGTTGAATACAGGAAAGTACATTCAGTCATCTCTAGTTCTATCTAAGTCTCTGCACTGGTAACACTTGGGTGAATATCTTTTCAGATATATATGGTATATTATATATAGACGAAGAGGGAGGGAGAGAAAGAGAGAAAAAGGATCACTATATAGTGGACTTTCTTGGTTAATTTTTTTTAATGAGTTTTTTTAAAATTAGTTAATTTATTTTTGGCTGCGTTGGGTCTCCGTTGCTGCGCGCGGGCTTTCTCTAGTTGCGGCGAGCGAGGGCTACTCTTCGTTGCGGTGCACGGGTTTCTCATTGCGGTGGCTTCTCTTGTTGTGGAGCACGGGCTCTAGGCACGTGGGCTTCAGTAGTTGTGGCTCGCGGGCTCTAGAGCGCAGGCTCAGTAGTTGTGGTGCACGTGCTTAGTTGCTCCGCGGCATGTGGGATCTTCCTGGGCCAGGGCTTGAATCCGTGTCCCCTGCATTGGCAGGCGGATTCTCAACCGCTGTGCCACCAGGTAAGTCCCTGGTTAATATTTAAATTGCTGCTTGTTCTTCTACTGAGCATTTTAAATCTACTTCTCAACCTCACACGTATCCACATTTGGAAACTGAGGCTCAGACAAGTGAATTCACATGGCCAGCATCACATGGCTAGGAGAGTGGAATTTTAACACAGATCTGTGGTACCCAAAGCCTGAGTTCTCTCCTCTTCATTCAACACACGTAACTTTACAGATTTCTGGCTCTAAGTACTCCTAAGGAAGGTAAGCCCTAGAATGAATACCACCTTTAAATGTGAATATATCTGTCAACATGTGGTGCGTACATCTGTATTCACACACCTGCGTGCCTTTAGCCTGGGGTCTTCACCTGGATTCTGTGGACCCCTAAGGCGGATGCAGTTGGACTCTGGTGGCTAGAAATCCTCTGAAAAGGTTGTGTGCAGAGCTTCCTGTGTATGTCTGAACGTCTCATGTCATAAGGGAGGATTCATAGGTTTCAGGAGATTCTTAAAGGGCCTGGGGCCCCCCACAGGCTGGGAGGCACTGATGTGTCGAATGCACGCCTCCATGCCAGCTTGTCTGCTGCGTAAGCAAACTCGCTTCCACATCACCGGCGTCCACAGCTGTGCTCTGTGGCCGACCCAGGCCTCCAGCCCAGCCCTCAGCCCCCGCGTCCTCACTGAGGTTCTGCTCCGGGAGTTCCAGGTACAACACATCTGGTTCAGGGGGTGGATGTCCATCCAGCCCGGAAGAAGTCTCAGCGCAGGCGGTCAGGGAGCCCCAGCAGACTGGGGGCTGGGAGTTGGCACCAGCAGGGTCTGGAATGGGAAGAAGAAGACAGGGCTTGCTATGGGTGAGTCCCAGGGATCCCCGGAGATGGAGCGCTGGCTGAGGACACACGGTCTCTGGGAAGAGGGAGGCTTTGCTTCCAGCTCTCACTGGGCCTCAGAGGGATCGGGACACCCAGACTGGGGTCTGGGGCCTTGGCACCAACTCTGGTTCCAGCGCTAACCCACCTGATCTTGGGCAAGTCACTTCAGCCCCTGGCCTGAGTTTTCCCGTCTATAAAATTAGGACCCCCGGTTAGAATCAGAGCAGGACTAAAATAGCGCACTCGAAGCCAAAGTGCTGGGGACTATGGCCTCTGGGTTGAAATCACAGTGACGGCTGGCCAGGTGGGATTATTGCTCGGTTTCTCAACACCAGCGCTGAAAACTGCTGCCCAGAGGTGCTCAAGGAGGAGGCTGTGGGGAGATGGGAGGAAGGAAGCCCTGAGAGAGATGGGGAAGGAGAGGCTCAGAGCTCCCAGAGGATGGAGATCACACCACGTCCTTCCCCCCGGACCCCGGCTCCCAGACTATTGCTTGGTATTACTTTTCTAGGGCTGCCATAACCACATACTATAAACTGGTTGTTAAAAACAACAGAAATTTATGGTCTCTCAGTTCTGGAAGCTGGAAGTCCAAAATCAAGGTATCAGCAGGGCCATGCTCCCCTGAAGGCTATAAAAGCTACAAAGCCTTTTTTGTTTTTTTTTGCCTCTTTCTAGCTTCTGTGGGTTGCCGGCCATCTTTGATGTTCCTTGGTTTGCACTGCATCACTCCAGTCTCTGCCTTTGTCTTCACATGGCCTTCATCTTTCTTCCTTTTTTTTTTTTTTTTTTTTTTTTTAAGGTAAGAATTGGATTTACTTAGAGAGAGACACACTCCATAGACAGAATGAGGTCCGTCTCAGAAGGTGAGAGGGTCCCTGGGAGAAAAACTCCACAGAGTGTGGGCCATCTCAGAAGGCAAGAGGTCATCTTAAAAGGACACTGGTCATTCGGCTTTGGGGCCCATCCTGCTCCAGGATGACCTCATCTTAACTAATTACATCTGGAGTGATCTTATTTCCAAATCAGGTCACATTGTGAGGTTAAGACTTCAACCGATTTGGGGGGGGTCGCTATTCACCTACAGCGGTGTCCAGTAAATATTTGGTGATCACATGGGTGGAGCCTCTCAGCTGTCTTTGCTGTGAGGAGATTGCCAAGGAGATAACCGTGAGTTTATTAGGATATGATTTCCAAAGAATTGCTGCTCCTGGGGAAGAAACCACACTTAACTGCGCTAAAATTATTGAATCATGGATGCAGAGTAAAACACGTGTGGATTAGGGAGGCAAAGCCATGCAAGTAGCCACAGGAGTGAACTAGATGGTGTGGACAGGTGTGTAGGACAGCAGAGGTCAGAGTGGCAGGGAGACCCATCAGACCAGGCGCTCAGTCTTTTGGTTGTTTTTCCATCATGATGGAAAAAAATTGTTTTTCCACACCCACGGAACAAATAGAACTGTGACTTGTGCTTCACAATGTTCTGTGGCTGATTTCATGTACTTTTGACAGTTTAATCACGTTTTGACTGTAGCATTGGACCTATAGCTCTACTTCTGTGAAATCTAGCTTTAAGTAAAAGCCTGTTTTTTCACTAGCTATGGTGTTTGAAGCTGTCTTGGCTCCTTGACCCCTTTATTCTGGGGTTCCAGAAGAGCTGGGCTATAAAAAACATTTCATAAAGTGAAGTCATGTGTCAACTGCTCCAGCTCTGCTGAGCAATGGCAATGGAGGTTGGGAACCATTGCTCCCGGGACAAATCATTTGGACCACGGACACCTTATACTTTCGAGATGCCCAGATGGCCACCTTGATTTAGAATTTACCTGACCCAGCTGTTCCCTGGCTCCTTGCTGAATACTCAGGGTTCAGTGCAGGGAACAGAAACCACACTAGGTATTTTTAGCGGAAAGGGATTTAATACAGGGAATTAAATATTTACAAAGTCATTTGAAGGGATGGAGGGGTAAGTTCCAGCCTTGGTCTCCAGGAATGAGCACCAGGACCACAGAACAGGAAATTGATTCCAGGAGCACACAGCCATAGCTGTGACCCAGGGACCAGGGTGCTGGGCAGAGGAAGCTGTGCCTACTGCCTACACACTGGTCGTGGAGAATCTGTCTCGTGATTTGTGAAGCTGATGGCTGGTGGCTGATTCCAGCCACTGCTGCAGCCACCTCTCAGCACCATGCAGTAGGGGCTGGACCCTGCTCTTTCTTTTTTGTCAGAAGAGAACAGCCTAAAGCCTTAAGAAGATGACCTCCATCTCCTTTCTGTTTTCTAACCTCATGTAAAAGCTTCTAACTGCAAGGGTGTCTGAGAAATGCAGTTTAAGCTTTCAAATCTCTACAGTAAGGGAAGGCCCATGGCCTCATCCTACATATTGGAAATCCTTTATTATGGGCTGGAAATAGCCACTTCCTAGGCAGAGAAGAGGCAGACAATACAAATGCTCCGAGGAGAGAGAATATAGGTGTAAATGTAAACAGGTGTTCCTTTCTCTAAGCTGACCAGGGCTTTAAAGGCATTAAAGAGAAAGAAGAATGCTTCAGAGCAGGGCTGTCTAATGGAACTTTTTGCAATGATGGAAATTTCCATATCTTTGCCATCCAATACAGTAGCCATTGCCCTGTGTTGTTATCAAGCACTTGAAGTGTGAACTAACCTGACTGGGTCACGGAGACTTTTCTTTTCATTAATTTAATTTAAATATGCATAACCACATGGAGTAGTGGCTACCATTCTGGGCACAGCAGCCTTAGAGGAGCCCAGAAAGATCAAGCCGGCGACCCGGGCGTCCCTGCTCTGTCAAGGCTGGAGGTGGTGGGGGTTGGATACACCCTTAGAGAGGAAACAACTGGGGTTGGGGGCTGAAGAAGCGGTGGCTGAAAGGGCCTCTCCGTCTGGAGTGGCTGCTGTGTGGGAACTCAAATGAGGAGTGGAGACCAGGGCTCACCCCAGCAGAGGAAGCAGAAGGCAAAGAAGTAGGTCTTCCGGGTTTTCAAAACAAGTAGGTAGATCCTCAGTCTGAAGAAGATACAGGGGTCCAGAAGGCTGGAATACTGGGGGAAGAAATCAGGGAAGTGGCAGTGGAGTGGGCTGGTGAGAGCAGTGTGGGGGCAAAACACAGCTGGGCTTGTGTGAAACCGATGACAAGAGCAGACGGACCCTAGCGACCCCACCTGGGCTGCATATGGGGCGGGATAATATTTTAACTAGTAGCGAAGAGTATTAGTTTCCTGTTGCTGCTGTAACAAATCACTACCTGCTTGGTGGCTTAAACAACACAGATTTAATTATCTTACAGTTCTGTAGGTTAGAAGTCAACTCGGATCTCACAGGGCTAAAATCGGGGTGTTGGCAGGGCTGCATCCTTCTGGGGGCTCCAGAGGAGAATCTGTTTTCTTGCCTTTCTTCCAACTTCCACTGGTCGCCTACACTCCTTGGTTCATGGGCCCTTCCTCCTTCTTCCAAGTCCACCACTAAAACCTCTGCTCCTGTCCTCATGTCTCCTTCTGACTGTGATCCTCCTACCTCCATCTTACAAGAACCCTAGTGATTGCACTGGGATGACCCAGATGACCCAGGATAATCCCCCTGTCTCTCAAAACCCTTAACCTATTCACACTGCAAAGACCCCTTTGCCTAAGGCAACCTATTCACAGGTTCTGGGGGTTGGGACATGAACATCTTTGGGGGGTTATTATTCAGCCTCTCACGTTCTCTATTCCCAATCCATCCCATTTCTCATTCTCCATCTCACTGTCACCCCTGGTCTTCCCCTAGTCAGTTTGCGTTTGTTGCCTCAGAGAAGGACAGCAGGACAGTAGAGAAAATAGAGTCATGTCTTGCTTTTTAAGTTTCAAAAGTCCAGCCTTGAGGGGATGGACGCCAGGCCAGGGAGCGAAAAACCAACAAGAAACAGGGTGGCATCACAGAAAAGTCCCCCTGGTTGAGAAGCCCGGAGTCCCTGAGGAGAGGGCCTCCTGCCCTGCCCTGTCTCCTGCTGAGCAAGGATGCATGTCAGACACTAAGTTGTTTTTGAAGGTCAAGAGCAGAGGAAACTTGTGTCTGTAGCTGTCAGGATAGGTAGGCCTTGCTGCAGTAACAAACAAGGCCAAATCTCCTTGGCTTAACAAACTAAGGTTAATGTCTCTTGGTCACTCCACATCCATCATGGGTAGACTGGGAGCTCTCTTCTCAGGACCCAGGACCCAGGCTGGGGATCCTGCCCGCAGCTTCTCGCTCCAAGACTCAGGCGAATGGAGCAGCCACCGTCACACTGATGTCCACGACAGAGGAAAAGAGAAGTACGGCCAATCGCAGTCTGGCTCTAAAAGCTTCTGCCAGGTGGTACCACTTGTCGCTTCTCAATTTCCATTGGTTAAAGCACGTCAGAGTCCACATCTAATTCAAGGGGGCAGAGGAGTGCCTGGAAGGAGACCTGGGGATGCTTGGTGATCAGAGCTAATGACCACAGGGTTCCCCTTCCCAGGCAGAGTTCCTGGTAGGTGGCCAGACCCCAGGGAAGCGGCTACTTAAGAGGTCTGCATGGGCAGATGAGCCTGAGTCTGCAGAGGTTCCCTGAGCCAAGGCTCAAGAGAGCAGTGGTGTTTCCTGGTGTTGGAGACGGGATTTGAAGACATGGGCCAGCCTGGCAACCCAACAGCAGCCAGAATTAAGATGTCCCTGTGATGCCAGGGTGGGCTGGTTGTGACTTTAAGCCCCCAGGAAAGAAATAGGGTATTCTGAATGGACTGAACCTAAGTTTACACCAGCAGTGCAGTAGGGACTCCAAACAGAAATTAAGTTTAGATATAGGAAGGCAACATTCACACCATCCATGAATAGAAACCAAAGGCTGAAGTTATGGGACATGCAGGTAACGTGACTGACTCAGGTCCACATACCACGAGACACGCCAGTAACCCTTACAGTGAATCTTCACTTAATCACTTCTTTTTGCCATTTAAAAAAACTATCCTTAGTGACTAGAACTTTTAACAATGATTTAAATCATCTAAATTTCATATACACATGCTTGACGACATGCAAACGTATTTTCATTGACTAACTACTGAAATTGAGGGAAAGAGCTTTCTCTCAGCCTCACTTTGAATGCTTTGGGCAGTCTTCACCTGAGAAGGAAGTGAAAGATGATGAGTTATTGAACTTCCAGAATGTGCCAGAGACTGTACTGGTTACCTTGAGACCTTGACCCATGTGAGGCTTAAGAGATTCAGGAACTTGCCCCGAGCCACTCAGCTGCTGGGCTAAAACCAAGACTCCACCGTGTTGGGCTGGCTCCTCCTCAGCCTCTACCCCCCATTGGCTCCACCCCCACTCCAGCTGCCACGTGGATGAACTTGACTGGCTCAGGGCCCTCAGCCCCCAGGTTCCCCAGTGCCAGGGGTCAGAGCAGAAGGCCCTCACAGAGCTGTTGGGGAGAGGACCATGGCGGGGAGACCAGGCTGTGCATTTTGTCAGGGAGACGCAGAAGGGACGTTATGTCCTCCTCGGCACATCATGTCAGGAGGTACATGATGTCACCTTGTCCCACTGATGGTGACGCTCATTTTGATAACTTGGTTAAGAGGGTAGCCTCCAGATTGGTTCATAATAAAGTTTCTATTTTCCCCTTTGAAGCTAATAAGTGGCTTTCTTTAAACAATACAGTACATATTTCTGTAACAAATTCAAATAAGAAAACAAAGTCACCTCCCCCAATTCTGTGTCTCAAAGGTAACTCTTACCAATTTGGCTAAGAGTTGCATCTCTTAAGAGATGCATTTGCATCCATATTTTCCCCAGAGTTTTCCCCAATATGTATACCTATTTTATTTATTTTTTATTTTATTTTTATTTATTTTATTTTATTTTATTTTTTTTGCGGTACGCAGGCCTCTCACTGTTGTGGCCTCTCCCGTTGCGGAGCACAGGCTCCGGATGCACAGGCTCAGAGGCCATGGCTCACGGGCCCAGACGCTCCGTGGCATGTGGGATCTTCCCGGACCGGGGCACAAACCCGTGTCCCCTGCATCGGCAGGCGGACACTCAACCACTGCGCCACCAGGGAAGCCCTATACCTATTTTTAAATAAAAGAGAGTAGAATCATCTGACACAAATTGTTTTTGCAACTTAACTATTTCACCTAACAACATAAACCCATACTATTATTTATTGCTCATCATTGTTTTAATTTGTTTAAAATTATGATTAGTGAATTCACAATAGCCAAGACATGGGAACAACCTAAATGTCCATGGACAGAGAAATGGATAAAGAAGATGTGGCACATATATACCATGGAATATAACTCAGCCATAAGAAAGAATGAAATAATGCCATTTGCAGCAACATGGATGGGCCTAGAGATGATCATACTAATGAAGTAAGCCAGACAGAGAAAGACAAATACTATATGATATCACTTATATGTGGAATCTAAAATATAGAGCAAATGAACTTATCTACAAAACAGAAACAGACTCACAGACATAGAGAACAGACTTGTGGTTGCCAAGGGGGAGGGGGCTGGGGGAAGCTTGGACTGGGAGTTTGGGATTGGTAGATGCAAACTATTATATACAGAATGGATAAACAACAAGGTCTGACTGTAGAGCACAGGGAACTGTACTCAAAATCCTGTGATGAACCATCATGGAAAAGAATATGAAAAAGAATGTATATATGTGTATAACTGAACCACTGTGATGTACAGCAGAAATTAACACAACATTGTAAATCAACTAAACTTCAATAAAATAAAATAATTATGACTAGTGAGAGTGAAATTATAAACTCTCAGCATTTCTCCTGGGAGGGACAGTCTGTTTCACAACTGTCAGCTGGTCTTCTCCTCACTGAGTTGTGGGTGCTCTCGGCATGGGGCCAATGACCTAGTGGTAAAGGACAAACAAAAGAGAAGGGGTGTTTGGGACCTTTGAGGAACGGAGGGTGCTGGGCATTCTGGGGCTGGGGTTAGGGATGCTAGCAAGAGCTGGGGCAGGGACAGGTGACAGGTCTGGTTTGCAGGCCAAGAGATTGGACCTTGTTCTGCAGCATGAGAGGGCTCTGTGCTTGGGACCTGCCTAGGTGGACGCGACTTCTAGAAAGATCTGTGAGCATCCTCTGGAGAAGGGTGAGGCCCAGAGTGGGCCCTGGCCAGTGCAGAGTTAGCTGGTTTAGGCAGCAAGCCAGGAGGCCAGGAGAGGCTTTCTAAGCCCCTTCCATTTGAGGGAAGTTCTGGAGAATTCCAGACAACTGGCCACTGGAGACGGGGCTGGACTCCTGCCCTAATGGGCAGCTTTCATTACCATTATCCCCATTAGTGCTTTATTGTATTAGTTAGAGCTAATTTACATTTTACTGAAGCATTGAAAACAGATTGCAGATGTTTGGAAACAGATGTTATCCTAATGTTAAGGCGAAACCATGAATATTTATGATGATTATTGCCCGGATCAAATTACCTTGCTTAAACAAGGAGACATGTTCTTGCAACTTTTGCTGGACGGGAACCCAGAGAGGGAAGACAGGAAAGTCCTGATGAACTTTTGGGCACCCTTCAATTTTCCTTCACGTGGGATCCATTTTTTCTGCCTTCCCATGGACCTGGGAACAGAGATTCGTTGTCAGGGAATCAACTGAGGAATTTTCCTGCTGCTCGTATTAATTGGCCAAGTCAGGATTTTCCATCTGGCTTTTCCCACCCTCTCCTTGGAAAAAGGTCTACCAAGCCATCTCTCACCTGAGCAGCAGTGGTCACTTCTCAGGCTGCAGCGGGATGCCAGGCTTCCTGGTCCTTCTCCTACCCACCAGCCCGGGGCCCCAGAGCCACCAGGGGCCAGGCGGGGCCACAGAGGCGAGTGGAGTTTGCAAGGCTGGAGGCTGACCCACTGTCCAAGCAAGCATAGCTCGCTTTTCTCCAGGCTGGCCATCCTGACTGAAACGCCAGACAGAGAGCTGTCCCTTTGCAGTCTTCAAGAGACTCCTTCTCACGTCAGGGCGATCCTTCGGGGAAGCGGGAGGAAGCTTTGTGGAGCGTGATGCGTGGGTGGGGCTCTCCCAACCCCCTCTGGGTCCTTCCACCATCTGCGTGCCCTCCTCTGCCCCGCCTCATTCTTTTGCATTTACACACGGCGCCCGCAGCTCTTCCTGGGAGGAGCGACTGACCGCAGCCCCCTGGAGTCCTCGGCCCCAGCCCAGGGAATCCAAGCGCCTGGGAGCTGCCGGCCTCCCCTGCCCTCCCACCCTTAGCCGGTGCCTGGAACGAAAGCCCAGCTCTTTGGCCTCAGGTGGGGGCCCCTCTTGAGGTCAAGCTGAAGCTCCACCCTGTCTCAGCCCCCTCCCCTTTCTTTCTTCCTTGTTCAGTTTTCCCACTGGCTTCTAATGGGAGCAGGTTCTCAATACATCTCCCGCTCAGGGGCCCTTGTCCCAGGACCTGCTTCTGGGGGGCCCCATCTAAGACCCCTGGGGTCCCTTCTGTGCTGGCACCATACCCAGCAATGGGGTGAAAATGATGAAGGAACAGATCCTGTGCAGGAGGAGCTTTCGGGAGTGGTGGAGACAGACGGGGAGCAGATTCCGGGGGCTGAGCGGCAGGCGCAGGGGGAAGGGCACTTCTAGCCTGTGGGGGGGCGTTAGCCAAGTTGCGGGGAGGGCGTCAACCGCCAGCCACACCTGCTGGGACCCTTGAGCGCCCCCTGCAGGCCACGCACGGGGCCCGGGACTGTCATCTCATTTCATCCTCAGAGTAGCCCTGCAAGGTGGATGTCATCAGCCCTGTTTCCCCCCTAAAAACACTGAACCTCGGAGATGTGGAGTGACGCACGGAGGGCCGTTTATCCATTTAACAAACTTTTATCCAGAAGAACCTCCTAGGGCGTGGGGGTCTGTCCTGGGTGAGCCGATGGGAAGATAGCTGTTAATATAGATGATAAATATGGAAAAATAGAACGAATATATCATCCCAAGCTGTGATGAGTGGAAACACATAGGATGCTGGGAAAATCCCTGGTGGGGAAAGGCCTGGGGAGGTGACATCAGGGCTGAGAGTGAAGATGAGCAGGCGTCCCCAGTGAAGAAAGGGAGCCCTCGGCAGGGGGGCAGCAGGTACAAAGGCCCTGGGAGCAGGTGATTGGAGAGGGTGGGGGGTGAGCAGCTGGAGGGACCGGGAGGGGCCCGATCACGCGGGGCCTCCTCACGACACCGTGAGCTTGGTCTCATTCTGAGAACCCCGGACAGCCTTCGGATGGAAGTCCTCACACTGTAAGGGGCAGGGGCAGCCTTGACTTTCAGAGCCTGGGCTCCATTTCGTATTTTGCGCCTCTAAGGACAAGGCTCTGGGGGCAGATCCCTGGGCTGGTTTGCAGACAGGAAAGAGAGCCTGAGGGTGTCCTGGGCCTGGTCAGCACAGCCGGCTCACTCCACGTGGGCACCTGAGCAGAAATCAGCAGAGGGTGGGACACCTCAATTCCCCAAGAGCAGTAGTTTTCAAACTTGAGTCTCTGGGAATGGGTGGAGAATTTGGCTTTCTAAGTCCCAGAGGATGGCCTGGGAGCACACTGTCCTGGGCCACCCCTGAGCTTGCCCCCGGGGGACCCAGCCCAACAGTGGAGTCCTGAGCACAGCAGCGCCCCCCAGGGGAAGGCAGATTCTTTGCTGGGTATCAGTCAGGGCTCAACCCAGAAGCAGAACCATGGGATATATGTATGTAAATTACAGGATTTATTACAGGGAGTCAGCTTACTCCATCATGGGGACTCACTAAGCAGGTCAAAGCCCAGAGGCCGGAGGTCAGGAAGGGCCGATGAGGAGCAGGCTGGACTCCACAGACACCAGCAGAGGCTTGTGGTCCCAGGCAGCAGTCAGGAGGGAGGACCCAGGGCAAAGGAGAGCAAGTGGAGCCCCCACTGTGGTTTGGAGTCTCTGCTCGGTGCCACCTAGGTCCTCCCAAAGGGCTTCTAACTGGTTAAGTCAGGCCCACCCAGGAATTTCCCCCTTTCGATTATTTGAGGCCAGCTGATGATGGACTTTAACCCCATCTGCAGGATTCCTCCCCCAGCAGCTAGACAGGGTGGGCCTGTCAATTGGGGGAAGGTGTGTATATGCTACAAAGTGGCCACGACCCCTTCCATACCCCAAGAGGACAGCCCTTGTGGCCCAGTGTGACGGGAAGCAAACTGGAAGTGGCATTCTGGGGACTGTGGTCCAGCCTGGCCGTGCTGACCTGGCACAGAGACTGCACAGTGCGGGCCGGGTGTCCCCGCCCTCAGAGGCTCAGATCAGACCCCGTCTGATGCACACATTCTGATACCTGCACCATCTCTTGCTTGGTTCCCCATTCTTTGGGATGCGCATACCGCCCTGGCCTCCTGTCTCATAAAACAGCTTCCAAGGTGGCAAGTCTTTGTCCCCAAGGGTGGAGCCCAGGCTGCAAAACACTAGCAAGTGAGACTGAGGCAGGGAGATGCCCAGAGCATGTGGAAGGAAGGAAGTCTGCACCCATCCAATCCGGGGCATGTCGTGGCGAGGTTTCCTGCCTGGATGATGAAGTGGGAATGCATGATCCTTATGGACAGGAGAGAGGATTCTTGGAGCCTCCAAATTAAAAACACCTGGTCAGACCCCCAGGAACGGGAATCACAGTGGCGCTGGTCTGCTCCATGCAGCACCTGGTGCTAAAGAAAATGGACCCCTGGTTCCAGCACGGTGGACATTTATTTCCAACCTAGAATGGGCTACCCAGCCAAACGATGATTTAAATGTGACAGTAGAATAGAATTATCGTCAGCCTCAAAAACCTCAGAAAATCCACTTCCCAGCCACCCTTCCCGAGGAAACTACCAGAGGATGTGCTTTAGCAAAGGAAGGGTCTAGACTGAGAGTAAGGAGGCTGTGGGGTCCCAAGGCAGGGGGAGGGGCATGGGAGCCCCGGGAGGGAGGACGCCAGGGGAATGCCTGGTCCAGGTAGAAAGGCACTGTTAGAGCTGGGCTTGGGGTTTGAAAAAAACTTATTACTGGGGACGTCCCTGTTGGCGCAGTGGTGAAGACTCTGCGCTCCCAATGCAGGGGGCCTGGGTTCGATCCCTGGTCAGGGTACTAGATCCCACATGCATGCCGCAACTAAGAGTTATGTGCCACAACTAAGGAGCCCATGTGCCACAAGTAAGGAGCCCGCCTGCCACAACTAAGACCCAGTGCAACCAAATAAACAAACAAATATTAAAAAAACAAACAAATTATTACTGACATGCGTCAGACCTGTGGAGCATTTGAAAAGAGAAACCAGCAAGAAGCCCCTAGAAAACTAAGCTGGTGAAAAAATTTGTCGGTTATTAAAGAAGAAGAAAAGATATTCAGGGAAAAGAAATGAAAATCATGCTCTGCTGCAAACACTATTTATATGATTACAACGATGGAAATAAATACTGTTGACTTAACTTGGAGTAATGATATAATTATATTCAGGGGGTGGGGAAGGCACATGCAGGAGGGTCGGGAGAGCTATAGACTCAGCTACCCAACAGGAAATGAACACGTAGCGCCAGGATGGATCAATCAATAAGATAGAAGCATCTTACTAACAAGAAGGTGATCAGTGCCTGAAGAAACGACTCAGAGAGTCCAAAGCAGTTGCCTTGTCGGGGGAGGGGCTGCGGGTTAGGGCGCAGCTGGGTAAGCCTTTTAGGAACAGCTGATTCCAAAACTGTCTGTATATACAATCTGGGGGAAAGATAAAAGGAATTTTAAAATGGTGAAATTCATTGAAATTCAAAAACTGGGGAAAATAAAAAATTAGGAACCCTTTTTGTGGGAGGCCTGCCATGACAACATCGGACCATGCCAAGCCCCACCTCCCCACCCCAATACAGTTCTGCCAAGATACCCTTCTAGTGTCTGGGAAAACAGACTGACATTTGAGCAGAGCTCTGTGGGAGAAGCCTGCCAGCTCTAGCCAAGGAAAAAAACATTTTTTTTTCAATTCATTTTATTGAGGTAGAGTTAATATACAATGTTGTGTTAGTTTCTGGTATACAGCAGAGTGACTCAGTTATACATATATGTACATTCTTTTTTATATTCTTTTCCTTTATGGTTTATCACAGCGTACTGAATATAGTTCCCTGTGCTCTACAGTAGGACTTTGTTTATCCGTTCTCTATATAATAGTTTGCATCTGCTAACCCCAAACTCCCAATGCATCCCTCTAGCCAAGGAAAACTTTTTGATGCTTTGATTGTTTTGGGCAAACAGTCAATCTGAAAGAAAAAACTTTTCAAGAGATAAATAAAGGCTTGGGGGGATGATCCCTTCCAAACCCTGAAAATCACGATTCTTGCTTAAACAGTCGCACCAGGACCTCGGATATGTGAGACAAGCTGCTAGCAGATGGCTGTGTACATAGTAGCAGCAACTTGTAAAGTGGCTCAGGGCATGGCTTTTCCCCTGCTTTTAAAAAAAGCAAGCAGCTCTGTTTACAGATAAACGCAGCTATGGGCTGAGTTCAGGAATTTCGTATCTTACAGGTACTAAAGAGACAGGCAAATGTGGCGCCTGGCACTCGAGTTACTGTGTGTACACCGAGTGCGTGGCTAGGTGCCACCTTTACAGAGTGAGTGCAAACAGAATGCCTTGTGATAGGCTGTTTGTCCGCATTCTGTGTTTACCTAGCTGGCCCCTCTATTTTCATAGCAGGGGATTCTCCGAAGAGTAAACGTAATATGAGTACGCTTGAAACCAGCACAGGTAACTCTGCAAATAGCCACTAACGAAGTTTTACAGGTACGGTCCATCCTCATTCTTTTTATTTTATTTTTATTGGAATAGAGTTGATTTACAGTGTTGTGTTAGTTTCAGTACAGCCAAGTGATTCAGTTATACACATATACATATATATGTCTATTCTTTTTCAGATTCTTTTCCCTTATAGGTTATTGCAAGATATTGAATAGAGTTCCATGTGCTATACAGTAGGTCCTTATTGGTCATCTATTTTATATATAGTAGTGTTCACAGATTCTGTGTTTGTGAATTTGACTACTTGCTAAAATGTACTTGTAACCCCCAAATCAATACTCGCAGTGCTTACTTTTGGGGTCATTTGTGGGCACAAGCACAGGGGCAAAAATCTGAGTCACTCAATGTGCCCGTTCCCAGCTGGAGTGGGACAAAATGAGAGTCTGCCTTCTCGTGTCAGCTCAGACTGTAAACTAGTGTCCTTTTCATGGTCTATTTAATGTCACATTTTTGTGCTTTCTGTGGGTGATTTCACTGTTTGAAACAGCCCTCCGGCATGTGCTGAAATGCTATCTAGTGTCCCGAGCCCAAGAAGGCTGTATGTGCCTTTTGGAGAAAATATGTGTGTTAGATGAGTTTCTTTTAGTCGTGAGTTACAGCGCTGTTGGCCGTGAGTTGAGTGTGAACGAATCCAGAGTGTAGATTAGATGAGGTGTCTTTACACAGAAACACTCAAGGTTCTGTATTGATTTGTTGACAAAAATGTGGTGACTGCAGGCTCAGGACCCTGATCCTGTATCCTCCCTGGGAGCAATGCTTCAGTGCTATAACTCAGATTCACTGTGACATTCTAGACTACAACTACCGCCAACAATGAGACAAGTTCACTTACATGTGGTAACAGTCCTTGTGGTCACCTGCCTCCCAGACATGGAGCACACAACCCTACAGTTTAGGTGGACTTGTGTCACCCACAGACCCAGGCTGGATTCTGACAGGATCCTCTGTCTCCTGTTACAGTGATTTGGTTCAGGAACAAGATCGTGTCCTAAGTTGGTTCACCCAGAGCGCAGTTTGTCTGAAATTAGGGTCCCCAGAAGCTGGGAACCACATACTGGACACCCACTAACATTTGAATTTCAGGTAAAGAACAAATTATTTTTTCATATAAGTATGTCTTAACTATTTCATGGGACATATTTATACTAAAAATTAACTTGTTCTTGATGTGAAATTCAAATTTCACTGGGCTTTTATTGATTTACTGTATATTCAAGGTCTTGTAATAACCTATAATGGAAAAAAATCTGAAAAAGAATAGATATACACGAATAACTGAATCACTTTGCTGTACACCTGAAGCTAACACAACATTGTAAATTAACTATACTTCAGGGCTTCCCTGGTGGCGCAGTGGTTAAGAATCCGCCTGCCAATGCAGGGGACACAGGTTCAAGCCCTGGTCTGGTAAGAACCCACATGCCACGGAGCAACTAAGCCTATGCGCCACAACTGCTGAGCCTGCGCTCTAGAGTCTGCGAGCCACAACTACTGAAGCGCACACGCCTAGAGCCCGAGCTCCGCAACAAGAGAAGCCACTGCAGTGAAGAGTAGCCCCCACTCGCCGCAACTAGACAAAACCGCACGCAGCAACAAAGACCCAACACAGCCAAAAATAAATAATAAATAAATAAATTTATTTAAAAAAAAACTATACTTCAATTTTAAAAATGGTTAAAAAATTAAAATTAAAAAAGTTTTAAAATAAAATGAACTATTTTAATTTTACTTATTGTTATTAAGTATTACTAATCTTTATTTTATTTTTATTATTATATCTTTATTTGCTGAATCTGGCAACCCTAACCATATGCAGACCCTGAAATGAGGATTCCCAGTTAAGTGCTTGTGATGGAAATGTTCCTGGGGGGGTCATTGGGGGATGGCGGAAGCCAAGCCAGGGTGTGACTTCAGGTTAGGTCTTGGGAAGGTAGCTGCAGAGAGTGGCTGGTTCTATAGGGGAACTCAGGTGTGAGTGACCCTCCCCTGAAGCAAGGGAGCTGAGCTTGCAAAGGACTGTCCCCTGGGAATGCAAACTCTCAAGTACCCCCAGTTCTTTGCATGAGCCTCACCAGTGACCCAAGGGCAGCCTCTACAGAGTGTCAAGTGTAGGCACTTAAAGGCAGAGGCACACAGAATCGGTGAAAAGGATCCAGGAGGTCTGGGTAGGGTCCCCACAATACCCACCCTCAAGCTTTCATTCCATAGTTGGGAAGACACCTGCGTGTCCACCAGGCCCTGTCTCCTCATTGGTTATTCCAGCTCTCCTGTTTCTGCAAAGGCGGGCAACCAGGGTGGGGTGAAGCGTACCCCCTGCTATCCTGGAACCTCAGAATGTGGTTGGGAAATACTGGGAAGGAGGGTCTCTGGAGACGTAATAAGTTGAGGTCATCCTGGATTAGGTAGGCCCTAAATCCCATGTCACTGATGTCTTGATAAGAAAACACAGAGGGAAGATAGAGGCAGAGATCAGAGGGATGCGGCTACAAGCCAAGGAATGGCAGGGCTTGCTGGGAGCCAGCAGGAGCTGGAAGAGGCAAGGAAGGATTTTGCCTAGAGTTGCAGAGGGAGCCCAGCCCTGAACACCTGGATTTCAGACTTCTAGCCTCCAATCTCTGAGAGAATAAACCTCTGTTATTTTAAGCCACCCAATTGGAGGTCATCTGTTACAGGAGCCTTAGCAAACAGAGGATGAAGTTGCCACCGTGACATGAAAAGCATTGTCATGGGAATAGCCAGGCTCTCCATGCCTGGACCAACCCTCATCTGTCTGAAGATGGCCCTGTGGGTTTTTTCAGTTAGAGGAGCCGAAGAGTTTCATGTGGTTGCTTCAGCCAGGTGGAGTCAGAGTTTCTCTTACTCGTAGCTGAAAATGCCCTGACAATTACTCTCCAAAGCACTGTCTTGGGGAAGGTGCTAGAAGCCAGCACATGAGGACTGTGCCGAACTGCTTCTGACCCCTTCCACTTGGCACTGAAACAGCTCCCTGGACACAGCAGGGGCCACTTGCTGGGGCTCGCCCCAGTCACGGGGGGCAAAACTCTCCTCCTATCTGCAGGGAAAATCTAAGTCACAAAACTGTTCTGGTGCTTCCATCCGGGGAGGGACATCTTTGAGGCCTAGTTTTTTTTTGTTTGTTTTTTCAATTTATAAATATTGGTTTATTTCTTAAACCTTATTTATATTTATTAAATAAATAAGAATCAGGAGCAGACAAAGGGGTACAGCATTAGATGCTGTGTTAGTCAGCGTTCTCCAGAGAAACAGAGCCAATAGGAGGTGACTATATAGAGAAAAAGATTTACCTTAAGGAATTGACTCAGACAATTGCAGAGGCTTGGTGAATCCAAAATCTGATAGGGGAAGCCAGTTAAGTGAGGACTCAGGAAAGAGTTGCAGTTGGAATCCAAAGGCAGTCTGCTGGCAGAATTCCCTCCTGCTCAGGGAATTTGTCAACCTTTTGTGCTCTTCAGGCCTTCAACTGATTGCATGAGGCCCACCCACATTATGGAGGGCAACCTGCTCTACTCAAAGTCCACCAATTTAAATGCACATCTCGGGCTTCCCTGGTGGCGCAGTGGTTGAGAGTCCACCTGCTGATGCAGGGAACATGGGTTCATGCCCCGGTCTGGGAAGATCCCACATGCCGTGGAGTGGCTGGGCCCGTGAGCCATGGCCGCTGAGCCTGTGAGTCCGGAGCCTGTGCTCCGCAACGGGAGAGGCCACAACAGTGAGAGGCCCGTGTACCACTAACTAGCTAACTAACTAACTAACTGAATGAATGAATGAATGAATGAATGCACATCTCATCCAAAAACGCCCTCACAGAAACATCGAGAACAGTGTTTGTCCAAATCCCTGGGCACTGAGCCCCAGCCAAGTTGACACATGGCATTAGAGGCCTAGTTGCTGTCAAATTAATTAGGAAACACTATGAGAAGCTGAGGGGCGGTGTTGTTGTTCATTGTTTGAAACTACAGCTGTTTCCCTGTACAACTGGCCAAAGCGCCAGGTCTGGGTGACCCTGATGGACACTGGGTCTACAGAGTCCCCCCAGCCTGGTGCTTCCTTCCCCATCCCTCGCAGTGCTCACAACCCCTGGTGGGTCTGCAGCTTGACCAGTGATGGCCCCATTTGCAGAGGGGTGGCCAGGGGGCAGGGTAGGGTCCGAACCCTTGGCCCCCGTGGACCCTGTGGCCTACGCAGGGCTCTCTGTGTCAGATTCCTGTGGGCAGCACACTCTGGATTTTATGGCTTCTTTCCCTCCCAAATTCATAAGCAACATTTATCCAGAGCCTACAGTGCATGGAACCCTCGGTGAGTACTGAATTTTAAATGGCATCTCTAAGTAGCAGCCACAAAGCATCTTAGCAGGTAAGTCAGCCAGAGCGGTTCCTGATGGACCACCCGACGACTGTGGATGAGCTTTGCTGAGAGACAGGGCAGGAGGCCCAGATCCATTGCCTGGTCTGTCCTCCCGCCCGCAGTCCCTAGCGCCTCACCCACGATGTCCCAGAAACACGCAAAGGGGGGGCTCCTTCCCTCTTCCTCCTGCAGGCCCAAATGTTCTGAAATATTTATACAGTACCAAGAGCTCGAGACTTCTGGGGAGGGAAGGCAAACAGCGCTGGACTCCGGGCGGTGCAGAAAGATGCCAGGACAATCGCGCGTTTGCCTGTCCCCACTTGAGGCTTTATCTGAGCTGACTTACACGTCAGAATTCTCTCTGAAGTCCACAGAATGTAATAAAGAGATTTTAAAAGTTTGGTCTTCTGAAATTTTCCCTCTTAGAATATAAGTCATTAAAGAGGTGTGGAAAGTTTGGGAAGGGCACAAGGGTGCAATTTCTCTCTGATTCTGCTGCTTAGTAAGTGGGTAACCTTGGGCAGGTTCATTACTCCCGTTGAATCGGTTTCGACTGTAAAATCAGGATGATAACTCCAACTATCACTGGATTGTTGTGGGGACTGCAGGAGTGAATTAAGGAATGTCACTTTCCCTGCAGTGCTGACCCCCGTGAGTCCCCAGGGTCTGGCCTTGGATTCTCTTCACTCTTTCACAGCAGCTCTGGGTAGGCAGTTGTCCGCCTCTAAGTTAGAGAGGACCTGGAAACGCTTTCTTCTTTGCAGCCCCTAACACAGGGTACTCCATCCCTGGGCCGACCACCCACCCGAGGCGGAGAGCACGGGGTGGGTGGGGGGCAGGAAACCTTTATCTCTCAGCCTGAGTTGCAAACGGCTCCCCTCCTGAAACTACTAACACCTTGATCCTCTGAAAAGGAGGCACCAAGTCCGTCTGCCATGCCAACTCTTCAAACCTTTGAAGACAGTCACGTGCCTCTGTGGAGGTTTTCCTGCTAAATATGATTCCCAAGCGCTGGAGAGTCTCCTATCCTCCTGGGGAGGGGTGGGAGGCTGTGAAATGCCGGCAGGGGCTAAGTTTCATGCTCACAAGAGTCAAGTATACAAGAGCAAACCTTCATTTTTTTTTTTTTTTTTTTGAGGTACGCGGGCCTCTCACCGCTGTGGCCTCTCCCGTTGCGGAGCACAGGCTCCGGACACGCAGGCTCAGCGGCCATGGCTCACGGGCCCAGCCGCTCCGCGGCATGCGGGATCCTCCCGGACAGGGGCACGAACCCGTGTCCCCTGCATCGGCAGGCGGACTCTCAACCACTGCGCCACCAGGGAAGCCCTTCCTTTTTTATTTTTTAAATTTTATTGGAGTATAGTTGAATTACAACGTTGTGTTAATTTCTGCTGTACGGCAAAGCGGTTCAGTTATACACATATATACCTTCTTTTTCATATCCTTTTCCGTGAGGGTTTATCACAGGATGTTGAATATAGTTCCCTGTGCTGTGCAGTAGGACCTTGTTGTTTATCCGTTCTCTATAGAGTGGTTTGCATCTGTGGATCCCAAACTCTCAATCCATCCCTCCCCCACCCCCCTCCCCCTTGGCAACCACAAGTCTGTTCTCTATGTCTGTGCGTCACTTAATTTCTGATGCTGAGCCCCATTCTGTTGGATGGCTCCTAGTGACTTACAAGTAAGCGGAGTCAAAATCAATTTTTTTAGCCACTGTGGGTTTAAAGCTCTATAATTCAGAATTCCCTCCAACCCCCAACCCCTGGGACCAGGATGACTTTGGGGAGGGAGAGGAGATTAGGCAGGTGTCCTGAGGGTGTTTCCATGTCTCAGTGGCCGTCCAGCTGGCCCCTGTGAAGGACCAAGGTGTGTCATGTCCTGTCCAGCCTTGGCTCAGGCCACGGCCAGTGCTCTCTCGCCCCAGTCTGCGGGCTCCACCTTGACCCCCCATGATAGTCCTGGGATGGAACCAAGCCTTCCTCCTATCTCCCGGGCAACCCTCTCTGCTGTTTCTGGACCCAGGACCCCAGCAGGCCTCATGGACTTACCCCTCAATAACCTCAGCTCCCCACTCCAGGCCTGCGAAAATATGTGGGCCCTCCCAGGCCACTCCATGGACAGGTCATTCTCCGGGGCCACATCTGAGACCTGGATGCCACCCTGCAGTCTTTCCCACATTTTACCATCACACTGGGGCATGCGAGGTTCCACATCTCTCAGCCCCAGCTAATCCAGGAATGGCTGCCCTCTTCGGCGCCTTTCTCCTCCCAAATTCAGGGGCCTCCATCACGATCTCCCCTCCCCCAATGTTTCTGTGTTGACAGCCTTGTCTTTTTTTCTTTTGCCACTTGTGGAGCACCTAAGACGCACCAGGACTGGGCTGACGTTCCGTACACATTACCCTTATCTTTGCACGGCTCCTGCCAGGAAAGTGTTAAGTCTACGTCACAGGCGAAGGCACTGAAGCTCAGAGCAGGGTGGGCACCCTGAGCCATAGCTGGGGAACACTGTGTGGTACTTGGGATGACTCTTGCCCTAGAGGGTGCGTTCACCGAGGCAGAGGCCTCGCCCTGAACCCGGGGCTTAGCTCAGAGCCAAAGCCTGTCACAGTCTGCAGGCTCGAAGGAGGGTGCCCTGAGCAAATGTAGAGCAAGCTTGGATGACCAGGAACAGGGAACCAAGGGCAGCTGAGGTGCAGGGAAGCTGGGGCCAGAGTCAAGGGCAAATGCCTCTCCCTCCCCCTTTCCATCTCTCTCTCTCTCTCTCTCTCTCTCTCTTTTCCCCTCCCACCCCCCGATTTGCCCACTACCACTTCTGCCCATCTCGGCAAGGCAACTCCATCCTTTCTCTGGACCAGCTTCTCCATAGTGTACATGGTGTGAACTCAGGCTGACCACACAGGAAGTGCCCCTCAATGTCATTCACGCAGCCCAGCTGTTCAGGGTCTCCATGCCCAGTGGATCGGCCACACTGCCCTTGACTCCACTCTCGGTCAAGCCAGTTGTGGCCAGGAGACGGGCCTCCCGCAAGGTGTGTGGGCAAGCAGGAAGCAGTGGGCATCCTTACCACCCTGCTCAGGAAAGGGCAGTTGCGAGAATCCTGCTCAAGGTCGCTCAAAAGTAACCAGAGGTTTGGGGACAAGTGCCAAGGCTCACACCTTACCTGCAACACCAGGCAGCTGCCTCTTCATGGCTTTTGCTGTTTTCCAGGCAGATCGGCTCTATTGGCAAATGGCCCCGTCTCCCCCCACCCGTTTGCAATGACACTTCCCTTGAAGCCCCAGGACAAACCCCTTCCAGGTTAAAAATGGTTCATATGCAAATCGTCATCTGTGAAATGGCAGAATGTCGCTCTCCAAGGGCTTCTAGGAAGGACAGTTCCAGGGGTTGAAGGGCAGGTTAATTCGGATCCACAAATTAATTTTGTCTCTTTGTATATCAAGGGTGTACGAGACTTATTTAATTTGAAATAAATGTAATTATAGAAATGAATGAGCTATCAAAATTTTAAACATATGATCCATCAATATTGGCAGAATGTGAGTGGCTGGTTATTATAAATAAAATGGGTCTTTGGCAAAGTGGAATCCAATTTCCCCCACAGTGTGTCTCATTATGTCTTGACGTCTGGGTTAATGCTAAATTACAATCCTTAATTTCTAAATCGGAACTTAATTTCTAAATAGGAGGTTAACATAAATAACCTCTCCAGCCCTGGGGCTTCTGGGGGCTCAGAAGAGAAACTTCAAGGCAGGACAGTATGTGGTTTTGTGCAATTATCTGTCCCTCCAAATCCCCTCCCGCAAGTCAAGGCAGAGGTGGGTACCACAGTGACAGCGTTTTCTAGCCACCGGGAGCGTCCATGGGATCCGTCTGTTCGGCGTGACTGCCCGAGGCAGTGGGGGCGTTTCCAGACGGGGCTGCCCTCGTCCTGTGCTCTCAGGGATGGGACTGGGTGCCGCGTCCATTGACCTGCACCCACCCTCCGAAGACCTGCTTGCTGGAGAACTGCCTGGAGCTCTTGTTTATCATTTTCATTTGTTGCTTATTGACTGTTTCCCTTATCATCTGGAAGCTCCCTGAGGGCAGGAGTTTTATATTCTTCACTGCTGTTTTTATATTCTTCACTGCTGTATTCTCAGTGCCTGGAACCTAGGTACTCAATAAATAGTTCCTGAATAAATGAACACATGGAAGGAGTGATCAATACATTATCAAAAAGAGATTTCCCGGCTAGAGAGCTGTGTGTGTGGATCAAAATGGATCAAGAAAGATGTTTATACTTACACCACGCAAAACTTCGGGGATTGTGTTATGAAGGAAAAAAATCTTAAGCTACTAGACAGAAAAATAAGAGTTGTATCTCAAGGAACAAGAATCAGGCTAACCTCAGAGTTCTGTTCTGCTGTTTCCAATGTCAGAAGGCAATAGAGCCGTGGAGAGGCAATTTTGTAGGAGAAAGTTCACAGCCTGAGATATTACACCCAGCCAGATCCCCTGGCACCAGTGAAGACAACTGAAAAATGCCTTCTAATATGCAAGAGATCAGTGATACCGACCAGGGCTCTTGGCCTTCCGCAATCAATAGATATTGATAAGAGGCCAGACAAGAAATTCAGGCAAGTCTTTACTGGGGCTTCTGATTCCCTTGTTTGCTCCCCGAGGTGGGTACGAGCTGGTTCCTTATATGGGGTGAGGGTGGGGGTGTGTCCAGGGGTCAGCTGGAGGCGTGGCTTAGGTGGTCTGCCCACCCCTTTGTGGTGCTGAGTGCAGGGGGCGTGTGCAGTACATGCTTTTGCCCCCAACACCCTGTTTTTGCTCCCAGCTCCTCAGAAGTGGCAGTTGGGTTTTTTTGGTCTTTTTGTATCTTGTTGTCCATAATTTGCCCTGACTGCACATGCACACAATTATTTTTAGTCCCTTATAGTTTATTTATTTATTTATTTTATTGTTCTAGGAGACGTTTGTCCAGGTGCAAGCCCTCCAGCAAAGGGTCCTATGTCCCAGGTCCCAGCCTGTCTCATCAGGACCTCCAATCCATGTGCCCTACAGAAGATAATCACCCAAAGACACACCATCTAGGCCTCCGCAAATGTAGCACATCAAAGAAGTCAAGAGTGAGAAAGTTGTGTTATCAAACACCAGGTGTCCCCAGAAGGCTGGTCGGCTCAGAAGACCTCACTGGTCTGCGCCAGGGAGACCCCTGTGGCTTCAAGAATATGGCAGGGTTGGCCTCCCTCCACAGTCCCCTCCGGGTGGAACGTAAAACATGCAATTTAGTTATGAGGGTGATAATCATCATCATGGTGAGAATAGCTTTGTAACAGACTGTAAAATAAGCCACTGGAAACTCCCCTGGGGGCACGGCTCAATGGCAGTCTCAGAAGTTCAATTAAAGATGATTTGGGGGCTTCCCTGGTGGCGCAGCAGTTGAGAGTCCGCCTGCTGATGCAGGGGACGCTGGTTCGTGCCTCGGTCTGGGAAGATCCCACGTGCCGCGGAGCGGCTGGGCCCGTGAGCCATGGCCGCTGAGCCTGCGCGTCCGGAGCCTGTGCTCCGCAATGGGAGAGGCCACAACAGTGAGAGGCCCGTGTACCGCAAAAAAAAAAAAAAAAAAAAAAAAGATGATTTGGGGTGGGATAGGGAGGGTGGGAGTGACACTCAGAGGGAGGGGATATGGGGATGTATGTATGTACGTATAGCTGATTCACTTTGTTATACAGCAGCAACTAACACACCATTGTAAAGCGATTATACTCCAATAGAGACGTTTAAAAAAAAAAGATGATTGCAACTATGTGACAGCAACAATAGCAACAATAACGATTATGGCCATAACAGTAATAATAACAATGAGAAGAAGCAGGAGAAAACAGAGGACAGCTAACAGAGAACGAGACTTCAGGGTGCTAAGAGCCTTTTATTTCATTCCCACCACAACATTGTTAGGTCAGTTATATCATCATTTATTCCCATTTTATATTTGGAGAAACTGAGGCTCAGAGAAGCTGTATTTATTGCTTAACTCACAGGGCTAGTAAATAGCAGACCTGGATTCAAGCTTGGGTCGTCTGCAAAATACACGTTTCTTCTGAGTGCATGTGAAATGTTCACAAAGATAGACCAATTTGCTAGACCATAACATAATTCTCAGTTAATTTCAGAAGACTGCAATCTTATAGAACGTTTTCCAACAACATTAAAATTTAATCAGGAAGGAAAAAAGAACAAACAAACCAAAAAAACCCCTAGACAATCCCAAGTATTGTATACTAACACATTTATAAATAACAAATATCTTACAGGTCAAAAAAATAAATCATGGGCTTCCCTGGTGGCACAGTGGTTGAGAGTCCGCCTGCCGATGCAGGGGACACGGGTTCGTGCCCCGGTCTGGGAAGATCCCACATGCCGCGGAGCGGCTGGGCCCGTGAGCCATGGCCGCTGGGCCTGTGCGTCCGGAGCCTGTGCTCCGCAACGGGAGAGGCCACAACAGTGAGAGGCCCACATAACGCAAAAAAAAAAAAAAAAAAAAAATCATGAGGGAAATCTAAAAAAATTTTAATGAGTGATAATGAACACATCAAAATTTGTGACATGCTGCTACACTGGTACCTAAAGGTAAATTTCTGTTAGAAACATATATTTGAAAAGAAGAAAGATTTAAAACCAAAGATCTAAGTTTTCACCTAAAGAAGTTAGGGGAAAAAAGTTGATTCTTTGACCAGATAAATAAAATTGATAAGCCACTAGCAAGAATAATTGAGAAAAAAAAAGAGCAAATAGAAATTACCACTAAGATAAATGAAAAAGGAAATAATACTGCATATTCTACAAGCATTAAAGAATAAAAAGGAAAATATTATGAATATTTGCATTTATGCCAATGCATTTGACAACTGAAAGAAAATGGACGATTTCCTTGAAAAACATGCCTTACTAAAACTGACTCAGTAAGAAATAGAGAATCAGAATAGCCTTATATCTATTCAAGAAATTACATTCATAATTTTAAAAATCTTCCCACAAAGAAAACCCCAAGACTAGATGGTTTCACTGGTGAATTCTGTTAAACAGTTAAAAATAAATAATATTAATGTTACAAAACTCTTTCAGAAAATCGAGGAACAGGAAATACTTTCTAACTTGTTTTAGGAGGCCAGAATAACCCTGTTATAAGACCCGACAAATGCATAAAAGGAAAAGGAAATTACAAAGTAAGTTCAAAGTAAGACATCATGACATTTCTTAATTAAATACTTAAGCAGGTGTCTCTTAAGAATCAAGACATTCTTCTATAAAAGCATTATCACACCCCAAAATTTAACAGTTCTCTAATGTCTTCTAATACCCAGTCCATATTCAGATTTCACCTATTATCCCAGGACTGTTCTTTAGAGTTGCTTTTTTTTTTTTTTTTTTTTTCAGTTCTGCACCAGGATTCACTCAAGGTTGACTCTAGTTTGCTGAATCTCTTTGGACTCTTCTAATCAACAGTCCCACGGATTAAAGACTTGAACAAAAGACCTGAAACCATAAAATTCCTCAAAGAAGACATAGGCAGTAAGCTCCTTTACATAGGTCTTGGTGATGATGTTTTGAATCTGACTCCAAAAACAAAAGAAACAAAAGTAAAAATAAACACATGGGACTATATCAAACCAAAAAGCTTCTGCACAGCGAAGAAAACCATCAATGAAATGAACAGGTAACCTACAGAATGGGAGAAAATATTTGCAAATCATATATCTGATAAAGGTTAATATCCAAAAAATATATAGAACTCATACAACTCAATAGCAAAACCAAAAACAAACAAAAACCCCAAACAATTTGATTTTAAAATGGGCAGAAGTTCTGAATAGGCATTTTTCCAAAGAAGACATACAGATGGTCAACAGGTAAATAAAAAGATGTTGGCCATTACCAATCATCAGGGAAATGCAAATCAAAACCACACACCTGTCAGAATGGCTGTCATCAAACAGATAAGAAATAAGTGCTAGAGATGATATGGAGAAAAGGGAACATTGTGCACTGTTGGTGGGATGTAAATTGATGGAAAACAGTATGGAGGTTCCTCAAAAAATTAAAAACAGAACTATCATATGATCCAGCCATTCCACTTCTGGGCTTTCATCTGAAGAAAACAAAAACACTAACTCAAAAAGATATCTGCACCTCCATATTCATTGCAGCATTATTCACAATAGCCAAGATATGGAACCTACCTGTATCCGTTGATGGATGAATGGATAAAGAAGATGTGGTACATATATACCAATGGAATATTACACAGCCATAAAAAATAAAATAATGCCATTTGCAACAACATGGATGGACCTAGAGGGTAAGATGCTACGTGAAATAAGTCAGAGAGAGAAAGACAAATATCGTACAATCTCATTGTGTGGAATCTAAAAAAAAAAAACCTAGCTCATAGATACAGAGAACAGATTGGTGGTTGCCAGTGGCAATGGTCGGGGAGACAGAGAAATGAGCAAAGATGAAAACTTCCAGTTATAAAATAAGTATGTCCTAGGGGTGTAATGTATAGCATGGTGACTATAGTTACTAGTATTGTATTGTATATTTGAAAGTTAAGAGAATGGATCTTAAAAGTTCTCATCAGAAGAAAAACAATTTTGGTAGCTTTGTTAAGGTGACAGAGGTCAACTAGACTTATTATGGTGAGCATTTTGCAATGTTTACAAATATTGAGTCATTATGTTGTACCCCTGAAACTAATATGTTATATGTCAATTACACCTCAAAAGAAAAATCAAACTTGAAAAAACAAGAATCTCCAAATCTCCCCTTTTCGCCATGATGTTGGTTTCCTGCAGAGCCAGGCTAGGTGTCCTGCAGAAGGAGGGCTGTGTTGTCACTGTGCCCTCAGTGCCAGGGCAGGAGCAGGCTGGGCGGCCCCATGGGACCGGAGAGCTGCAGGACCTGACCCAACCCTGGGTTTTCCTTCCCACCCACCTCGCTCTCACACCCCTTGGCAGCACGGGTTGATGGTCTCCACTCATTCTTTGGGAGGTTTAGTCTGTTTTATTGAATTTTCAGATTCTCAAATTAATACCTGTAATCAATGCCCAGCAGAAATAAAATCCAACTCCAGCTATTTTGCCAAACAGAGTTGATATGTACACGAAGCTGGTTTCCCTTGATGGCTTCAAATAGCTTATAAGTCTCAGCAGAAGTCAGTCCATCACCTGGGGTTGGCTGACTTCGGAGACCAGCCTGCAGCACACTGCTGCCTTCCAGGGGCTTCCCTGGGGTGGGGACCACAGGATGGGGAGCACAGGCCCACCTTCAGTGGGCTCCCGTGCAAGTCTGGAACCTCTCTACAATGTCCTCATTTGTAGAATGAGGGGCATAATAGTAATAGGGCCTCCCTGCATTAGACAGGACCCTAGCCCCCGATCAGCACAGCGGCCTGGCCAGCGTGGGGTGGACCAAGGAGAGACCACTGGGGGGAGGGGAAGGGCTGTTGTCAGGCAGATCCTCTCTGGGATTTCAAAGCAGGAGAAAGTGCTAGTCAGCAGGGGGCCTCGTGATGGACCGGGCCCTTGGAAGGGAGGCAGAAGGCTGGTGAGCAGGCAGGCGTGAGGCCGGGAAGGTTGTTGTGAGTTTGAAATGAGGAGATACATACACAGTGCTCGGCATGGGGCTTGGCATGGCACAGGGGCAGAGAGTGCCCTCCCCACCTCCTACCAGCGTGGCCTGCCTGGACATGCGGGGTGGGGGCAACAAGGTTTACTCGCCTGGGAGGATAGCAGGGCAACCCCCAGGTCTTCCAGACATCTAGCTCTTTTGTGGATCTCCCCAGCCAAGGGCCGAGTGCCCATCCCCTGCCTTCCTCTCTCATTCAGCAGCCCTGCCAGACTGCATGATGGGTGCTGGGCACAGCAGGGACAGAGCTGGACACCAGGCACCAACTGAAATGCACCAAGGGGTGACTCGGTGCTGGATGAGCAAGGACCCCGGTGGAGACCAGTGTGACCTGCAGGTGCAGTTTGGCGGAGGTCTTACGTGCCCACATTGATGAGGCAGGCAAGTGTCTGGAAGAAGGAGGAAGAGAGCTGGGGAAGGCACGTGACTCAGCTGAGGGCTCTGGGGTCCAGAGAATGGCTCGTTGGTGCTTCTAGAAGGCCAGAAAGGGGGCCTCCCTTTATCGTATCCCCTTAGCAGAAGATGCTTAGAGGTTACGTGAGGCTTCCTTAGGACTGAGGGTAGGTGACGGGAGGGAGGGGCCCACCCTGGGTGCACGCAGCATGCGGGTGTGTGGTTGATGAAAAGTATGACAGCAGGGCTTCCCTGGTGGCGCAGTGGTTGAGAGTCCGCCTGCCAATGCAGGGGACACAGGTTCGAGCCCTGGTCTGGGAAGATCCCACATGCCGCGGAGCAGCTGGCCCCGTGAGCCACAATTACTGAGCCTGCGTGTCTGGAGCCTGTGCTCTGAAACAAGAGAGGCCGCAATAGTGAGAGGCCCGCGCAGTGCGATGAGGAGTGGCCCCCACTTGCCACAACTAGAGAAAGCCCTCGTACAGAAACAAAGACCCAACACAGCCAAAAATAAATAAATAAATAAATAAAAAAAAAAAAAAAAGAAAAGTATGACAGCAATAATAAACCAGATTGAATTGCTCTGTTTCTCACTGTCAACCTGCACCAGCAATCTAAACAATGTCAGTGATAAGATTTTCCTCTGAAAAAGAATCTTTCGTGGGTTTAAGTTCTGAGTAATTTCTCTGGTTTTCATAGTATTATTCTTATTTTTTTTTTTAATTAATTAATTTACTTATTTTTTGGCTGCATGGGGTCTTCGTTGCTGCGCGTGGGCCCTCTGTTTAGTTGCGGTGAGTGGGGGCCACTCCTCACCGCCGTGCGCGGGCCTCTCATTGCGGTGGCCTCCCTCATGGCGGAGCACCGGTTCTAGGCGCGCGGGCTGTAGAACGCAGGCTCAGCAGCTGTGGCACACGGGCCCAGCTGCTCTGCAGCATGTGGGATCCTCCCGAACCAGGGCTCGAACCCGTGTCCCCTGCATTGGCAGGCGGATTCCCAACCACTGCGCCACCAGGGAAGCGCTTCATAGTATTCTTGTAAGCTTAATGAGCACTCTTTTATTAGTTATCCTTTAAAAACATTGGCTTCTACATGGAAGGTATATATATTTTTTATTGAAGTATAGTTGATTTATAATGCTGTGTTAGTTTCAGGTGTACAACACAGTGATTCAGTTATATACGATGTATAATGTATATTCTTTTTCAGATTCTTTTCCCTTACAGGTTATTACAAAATATTGAGTATAGTGCCTTGTGCTCTACAGTAGGTCCTTGTTGTTTATCTATTTTATAGATAGTGGTGTGTATATGTTAATCCCAAACTTCCTAATTTATCCCTCTCTACCCACCTTTCCCCTTTGGTAACCATAAGTTTGTTCTCTATGTCTGTGAGTCTATTTCTATTCTGTAAATAAGTTCATTTGTATTTTTTTTTTACATTCTGCATATAAGAGATGTCGTATGATATTTGTCCTTCTTTGTCTGGCTTACTTCACTGAATGTGATAATTTCTAGGTCCATCCATGTTGCTGCAAATGGCACGATTTCATTTGTTTTTATGACTGAGTAGTGTTCCATTGTACCACATCTTCTTTATCCGTTCAGCTGTCAATGGACATTTAGGTTGCTGCCATGTCTTGGCTATTGTGAACAGTGCTGCTATGAACACTGGGGTGCATGTATCTTTTTGAATTATACTTTTCTCTGGATATATGCTCAGGAGTGGGTTTGCAGGATCATGTGGTAACTCTATTTTTAGTTTTTTACATGGAAGATAATTTGAGAACTCCCCTACATACAGTCAGCCCCTGACACATACGGACTCAGCTACACATGTTGCAAGGGTAAGATCATGATTCAGAATTAGTCAAGCCTCTTTCAGGCACAGTAAATGTTTCCAACGCTCATTGGAATAAACTGCTCAAGTCCAGTGATGAAAGAGAAAATTCCAGAACTTGTGCTAATTAATATTAGAAACCAAAAGCACTTAAACAGCATAAAGTTTTTGTTTGGTAAGTGCAGATTTCAGTTCACACATGAACTATTTGGCAGAATTTGAATAGTCCCTTTAAAATTTCAATTTATATTTTTCAATGTTTGTTGGTTATTTTGGAACAAAATAAAACATGACATCACCGTAGGAGTCAGTAATTGCTTAAACTGTACCATTTGAAGATGTTTTTATTTTATTAAAAGTCACTTGTTAGTTACAAGATAATTATTTATGTAAGACTTTATTACCTCAGCCTGTAACTAGGTATCGAAGTTCAAATTGCTAGGTAGATAGGACAGGTATTGAATAAACTGTTGAAATTTTCCTTTGAAGTACTATAATATTTGATTTCTTTCATTTTCCTTTCCTTTAAAGTTTTTCTTAATTGTGTGTGTGTGTGTGTGTGTGTGTGTGTGTGTAACGTTAGCAAGAGAGAAATTTCGCTGTCAGTGTTCTTTTCTGTTCATTAATATTTTTCTCTTACAAGATTATTACTGAAAATAGTTTTGCCGTGTGGAGGAGGGTATGGTGTGGATGACCAGCCAGGCCACACGGAGGCCCTTAGAAACCCACACCCTCGGCACCCCGCCTTACCAGTCATGTTGGCACCATGTGACCTTGGACAGCCAGAAGACCTTTCCGTGCCTCAGTTTCTCTGCCTGAGAATGGAGGGGACCACTCTCTCAAGGTGACAGGGGACCCCAGGTGACCCATCTCCAAGCCTGAGCTGGCTGAGCTTTGGGAGAAACAGGGGCTCAAGCCCCAGTGGGACACCTGATGAGAGGCTTTGGGCTTCTCCACAATCTGTTCAGGTGATCTTGGGTGAACAGGTGTCCTAACCAAGCCTCCATTTCTCAGTTGTTGGAGAAGATCACAGTAGCTCTCTCTTCTGTGGTGAGAGTTAAAGGAAACGACACACACGAGTCCAACGCAGCCCCAGACACATGGCACATCCCAATGGTCTTAACTAGAATAATTTGAGCAAAAAAGTAAATGATGCTATTAAATTTTAACAGAAGAGAATAACATAACTATTCACCTGTCTATACTGATATAAATAAAGGAGAAAAAAATACATAAATGGAAGGGAAGAGGCAGCTCTTTCTTACAGTAGAATTTCATTAGTAAATGTAGGAGAAAAAACCATAAATTATATATCTCCATGTCCAATTCCATCCCCACTTCCAACTCCATCTCATTCTCAATCTCCATCACCATCTCCATCTCCATCTTCATCTCCATCACCACCTCCACCTCCTTCTCCATCTCCACCTCCATCACCACCTGCACCTCCACCTCCTTCTCCATCTCCACCTCCATCACCACCTGCACCTGCACCTCCTTCTCCTTCTCCACCTCCTTCTCCACCTCCACCTCCATCTCCATCTCCACGTCCATCTCCACCTCCTTCCCCATCTCAACCTCCATCTCCACCTCCGTCTCCACATCCACCTCCATCTCCATCTCCAACTCCACCTCCAACTCCATCTCCATCTCCATCTCCCCCTCCATCTCCATCTCTGTATCTATATCCATCTAAGAAGTCCCAAGATCTGAGATGAGGAATCCTGGAGGAGAAGAAAGTTTGGGCATGAATACTGCCCAAACTGATTGATGGGCAATATTCAATTGATGATGCCTATGAGACTTCCAAGGGAACGTCAAGCAGGCAGCTAAATATTAGAGCCTAGTGGGTGAGGTATGCATTTAAGAGTCATTAGCACATCAACGGTATTTAAAGTCTTGAAATTTTGTGAGCATACCTGAGGAGAGAAAACATAGGAAAGGGATGGGGACTGTGCCTGGGACACTCTGCCACTCAGAGGTCAGTGGGAGGAGGCAGGGGCAGTGAAAAGACCAAGAAGGAAGAGCCCTGAAGCCATCCCCCGACTCTTATTCTCAGCGTCATCTGAAATGGCAGCCCACCAGTGGCAAATCCACTTAAGTGGATGGACAATCACCTGACCCATAGTTCTCTGGCTTGTTCAGCGCATCCCAGTGCAATAACATTCCTGGGTGCCTCCTATGAGTCAGGGCCTGAGCTGACCCAGACAGGGCACCTGCCGGCAAGAGGCTCACTGTCTAATGGGGAAGGTTGGCTGTTGGTAGACCACTTCAGCGCCTGCTCTGGGCCAGCTGCAACTAAAAGAACCAAGAATGTCTCTCCAGTGAGAGACAGCCCTGCTTTCTAGGAGCTTACGGTCTGGTGGGAAGACAGACCTGAACAGATATTTCAATAAAATAGGGCAAATGCTCCCATGGGAGATTTTCTGATACGCTCTGTTGAAAGACAGACCTACCTAGAGAGAAAGGAATCTAGGTTGATTTGGCAGGAACTGACCACCTTCTGGTTACCTGCCTCTCTCCCCCAAAACCTCATAGTTAGTGTGTGATGCAAAGGCCAGAAGGAAATGAGTCATTTCATTTCATTTTTATAACCAACATCTTTAACGGAGCTGTTCCTGTTTTCCAGTACCTGGTAAGTCAGGCAGATCATGTGGAGGAGACACAGACGTAGCTCCACGTGCAACACACACACACACACACACACCTTGTTTTCTGCTTCCAAATTTCTGAAGTGTTAGGTCATTTTCCTCCCTGGCCAAATGGTTGTCTGCTGAGGGCTGGTTGGCCCATAAATCGTCCTGCCCATAATATAAAACACAGCCCTTATTGACAGCGGGTCTGCTCATAGAAGCCGTGCTGGCAGCTCGTAAAGCAGGGCCTGGTGGCACTCCCAGAGAGCCGAGGCAATAAAGGGCACGGGGCTGGGGTTACCTCACACTCCAGCAGCTGGCTGAGCTGCAGGGACAAAGGCAGCAGGGCTAACGGGTCCTCCTCGCCCTCCGCACCACGGTGTAAAGCTCACAGTTAGCCATCGTGCCTCCCTGGCCCCAGGGCAGTTTCTTTCAAGGAGAGAGACAGCTCCCTGAAAGAGGCTCTGTCCCCACATCCCAACCTGGCACTTGGAATCCAAATGCCCAGGTAGGAGGGAAGTGACATCTTTGGCTCTTTGGCCACAGTGGCCCACGATGTGTGGCTGGGGCCTCGTTTCCATAGGGCTCGCTGCTGCCACCTCCCTGCCCACCGCCCCATTGTCAGATCTTCCCAGCCAGAGCCAGTGTCGGGGACCCCAGCTTGCTCTCTCCAGACCCCTGAGTGACACCTCTCCGCTGGACAAGACCCACCCCCACCCCGGGGCAGGCAGTCAATTGGTGATCATCCTCAAAGTGTCCTCAGGGACAACTCACTCTCCAGTGACTAACAATCCCAAACAGTCTCCTGTTTTCTTTTTTTTTTCTTTCATTTTTTTTTTTGGCCATGCAGCAAGTGGGATCTTAGTTCCCCATCCAGGGATCAAACCCATGCCCCCTGCATTGGGAGCACAGAGTCTTAACCACTGGACCGCCAGAGAAGTCCCATTTTCCTCTTTTCTTGAGCCTGTGATCGCTGGTCTCCCCGTGGACCACTTCAACTCCTACGTCCCAGGGAAGAATAGAAGCTCTTTTTTCTTCCCAGGGCCAAACCTACAAGCCCACCTCCATCCGCTACCCTCCTGTTTCCTTCCCTCTTGTTCCAACAGAGGCATCGCCCTCCTGCCATCTGAGGCCAATCCTCCCGCCCTGCGGCCGTCCAGTTGGATCCCCACCATGCACTCCAGCTGGCCCACTCCTCCTTGTCTAGTGGTCTCTCCCTTCAGCGGGGTGCCTCTCAGTGTGTGCCTCCAACACACTTAAGTCTCCCATAAAAAAATCACATAGACCCTCCCCGGCTCTTGCTCTCTCTTTCTTTTTCCCCTTAGCTGGCACCCTTCTTCTTCTTTCTTAAAAAATAATTTTACTTTATTTATTTATTTTTGGCTGCAGTGGGTCTGTTGCTGCACGCGGGCTTTCTCTAGTTGCAGCGAGCAGGGGCTACTCTTCGTTGCAGTAGGCGGGCTTCTCATCGTGGTGGCTTCTCTTGTTGCGGAGCACGGGTTCTAGGTGCATGGGCTTCAGTAATTGCGGCGTGTGGGCTCAGTAGTTTTGGCTCGCGGGCTTAGTGGCTCTGCTGCATGTGGGATCTTCCCGGGCCAGGGCTCGAACCCGTGTCCTCTGCATTGGCAGGCGGATTCTTAACCTCTGCGCTACCAGGGAAGTCCAGCTGGAACCCTTCTTGAAAGAGTTGTCTCCCATTGCTTCCCCACCTCCCCGTCTCCTTGCCCGGCTCACACATCACCACAGCTCCTGCTCCCAGAGCCAATGAGCTCACTCAGCAAGCGTAAATTACACTGTGAGCTTGACCTCATTTGTACCTCAGGGCAAGAATACAGCAGGTAAGGAGACAGGGATGGAGCGGGTGTATGATTTTACATAGGGTGGTCAGGACAGCAAAGACCTGAAAGTGCGAGTCGTGTGTCTCTCTGGGGAGGGACATTCCCAGCAGTGGGAACAGCCCGTGCAAAGGCCGTGAGGCAGAGTGTGCCAGCAGTGTCTGTGGGACAGCAAGGAGGCCAGGGTGGGTGAAGGAGAGTGATGGCGGTGGGGTGGGAGCCAACGAGGTCGTGGAGAGCCTTGCCGGCTGTAGTGCTCAGGCTGGGTGGGAGGGGGCTCAGGGTCGGTGCTAAGCGGAGAACTGACACGATCTGGAAGGAGGCTCCAACTGGAGGATGAGGATAGGCCGTAGCAGACAGTGGAGGAAGCAGGTAGAGCAGCAGGGAGGCTTGGGGTAGGATGGGGATCCAGCAGTGGAACGGAGTGCTGGTCGACCGGCTCTTCCGGGGGGAGAAGAGAAAGCCCTGATCCAGTCATTTCACAGTGAAACTCTCCCTCCGTGGCAGAGTCATAGGGTCTTGCAACTGGCTGGTGAATTTCTCCTGAGCTGGACCTAGGGGAGTCCAGCAGCCCCAGGGGCCCCAGGGGGGTGTGGTGAAAAGTGAACAGATTGTGGATATTCTCTGAAGTTAGAGCCAAAAGAATTCTGAGATGTGAGAGAAAGGCCAAGGCCAAGGGTGACTGCAAGGCTGCCCAGCCTAGCGATGATCAGGGCTGCTCCCCGCTGTTGTCGCCCCTCCCTCCTTGGAAACGCTCCTTCCATGCCTTCTGGGGTACCTCCCCCGCCCCCAGCTCTGGTTCTCCCGCTCCATCTCTTGCCGTTTCTTCTAGACTCCCTGGCAGCCGCGGCCTCCTGGTTTGGTCGCTTGATTGCTGGGGTTTCCTAAGACTCCCTTTGGGCCCCTTCCCTTCTGAGGCTCCACGGTGTCCCAGGTAATCTCAACCTCCTTCACGTGGTTGGCTCACAAGCTGGCATCACGGCCCCAACAATCCTAACACCTCTCAGAGCTCTCTCTGGGATGTCTCAAAAACACACCAACTCAACGTGTGCAAATCTGAACTCCCAGAGCCTCACCCCGCCCTGCCCCACCCCGTCCCCACCCGTCACACTCGCCCAGGCCCAGTTCTCATCTCTCAGGGGCAGGTGTGTCAGACACCCGGGACGGCTTCCTAACGTCCCCGTCTCTCACTCCTCCACGACGTCCTCTGGATTTCGCCTCCTAAGTAGTCCTTGGGTCCCCCTGCAACCTTCATCCATCCCTCCCTGGTCGCCTCTAACTGCCCGGTGCCTGGGCTCCTGGTGTTGCCTTGTACATCCTGCCAAGCCCTTCCCCATCCTGAAGCTGGACGAGGTTTCCAACATGCAAGTCTTCAAGTCTTTTGTTTTTGGCCGCACTGCTTGCGGGATCTTAGTTCCCAGAACAGGGATTGAACCCACGCCCCCGGCAGTGAGAGCGCCAAGTCCTAACCACTGGACCACCAGGGAATTCCCCTAGCATGCAAGTCTTAGCACATGCCGTGCCCTTGCAAAAACCTCTCTAATGCTTCTGATGTTCTTAGGATATGCGATGAAAAAAACCATGTTTCCCCAGTCTATGGCTTGCCTTTCATTCTCTTAACGGTGTCTCTTGCCGAGAACACCTTTTTCATTTTGATGAAGTCCAGTTTCTCAGTTTTTTTCTTTTACGGGGTCATGTTTTTCATGTTGTGTATAAGGACTCTTTGCTTAAACTCAGGTACCAATGATATTTTTCCCAGAAGTGTTATGGTTTTATATTGTATATTTATTTTGAGGTAATTTTTGCATGAGGTTTAGATGAAGGCTCTGGGGTTTTTTTTGCCTATGGATATCCAGCTGTTCCAATACCGCTGGTTGAAAAGATTACCCTTTCTCCATGGAATTGTCTTTGCATCTTTGTCAAAAATTAATTGGTCGGGCTTCCCTGGTGGCGCAGTGGTTGAGAGTCCGCCTGCTGATGCAGGGGACGCGGGTTCGTGCCCCGGTCAGGGAAGATCCCACATGCTGTGGAGCGGCTGGGCCCGTGAGCCATGGCCGCTGAGCCTGCGCATCCGGAGCCTGTGCTCCGCAACGGGAGAGGCCACAGCAGTGAGAGGCCCGCGTACCGAAAAAAAAAAAAAATTGGAAAAATTAATTGGTCATATTTGTGTGGGTCAATTTCTGGATTCTCTATTCTAGGGATTGGTTAAACGTTTTCTGAGAAGGACCACATAGTAAATATTTTAAGATCTGATGCCCATCTGCTTTTTTGAAAAAACAACCCTTTAAAAATATAAAAACTATTCCGAGCTCACAGGTCATACAAAAACAGGCCTCAGAGCAGCTTTGGTCTTTGGGCTGTATTTTGCAGACCCCTGCTCTGGTCCATTCCATTGATCTGTGTCTTCCTTGTCACCAATGTCACACTGTCTTGATTGCGGCAGTTTTAGAGTTACTCTTAAAATCCGGTAGGGTGAGTGTTCCAACTTGATTCTTTGTCTTTTTTTTTTGCGGTACGCGGGCCTCTCACTGTTGTGGCCTCTCCCGTTGCGGAGCACAGGCTCCGGACGCGCAGGCTCAGCGGCCATGGCTCACGGGCCCAGCCGCTCCGTGGCATGTGGGATCTTCCCGGACCGGGGCACGAACCCGTGTCCCCTGCATCGGCAGGCGGATTCTCAACCACTGCGCCACCAGGGAAGCCCGATTCTTTGTCTTTTAATTGATGCTTTTAGACCACTTTTATTTTATGTCATTGTTGATATGTTTGGCCGTAGTTCCCCCGTTTTATGCTTTGTTGTCTTTGTTTTGCTGTTCCTGCCTTCTTTTGGGCTATTGGAACCATTCCATTTCAATTTCTCTATTATGTTCCTGCATACAACACTTTGCAGTTTGTTTGTTTATTGATTATATCAGGAAATACAATATACATGCTGAACTCTTCTGTGTCCTGATAATTGATACTTTACCACTTCAAGTGGAATGTTGTTATCTAGCCCCTTAAGTCCCTTCACCACCTCCTCCTTTATGACACATTTGTCTTATGACATTGACGTACATTGAAAGCCCCATCACACAATGTTATATACTCTCTGCTTCAACTGTTAAATATATTTTAAAGGACTCAGGAGGGAAGGATGCTCTACTGTATTTACCATGATACCATTTCTATTCCTCTTCCCTCCTTCCTGATGTTCTGTTTTCTTCTGATATCATTTCCTTTCTGGTTTAGAGCAGATCTATGAACAGTGAATTCTCTTCATTTTCCTTCATCTGAGAGTGTCTATTTTACCTTCATCCCCGAAGGATATTTTCATGGATACAGAGTTCTGTGTTGACAGTTCTTTTCTTTCAGCATTTAAAAAATATTCCAGTTACCTCTGGCATCCATGGTTTCTTGTTTTCTTTTTTTTACATCTTTATTGGAGTATAATTGCTTTACAATGATGTGTTAGTTTCTGCTTTATAATAAAGTGAATCAGTTATACATATACATATGTTCCCGTATCTCTTCCCTCTTGTGTCTCCCTCCCTCCCACCCTCCCTATCCCACCCCTCTAGGTGGTCACAAAGCACCGAGCTGATCCCCCTGTGCTATGCGGCTGCTTCCCACTAGCTATCTACCTTACGTTTGGTAGTGTATATACGTCCATGCCACTCTTTCGCTTTGTCACAGCTTACCCTTCCCCCTCCCCATATCCTCAAGTCCATTCTCTAGTAGGTCTGTGTCTTTATCCCCGTCTTGCCCCTGGGTTCTTCACGACCATCCATGGTTTCTGATGAGAAGTCTCCAACCCCCTCAGGCGACTTCCTATTCATCTTCAAAACCTGGATCAGGTCTTATTTCCCATTCAAACTATGCTGATTTTATGGGTCCCCTCCCTGCCCCATGATTCAAGCGCATCATGCCTTTCCTGTGCGTGACGTCATCACACACGTCACCCTACCTGCAGTGACCCAATCCCATGTTGGCCTCATACACTTGTTCTTGCTCATGTTCACCAGCTGAGGGGTGGGGAAGAAAGGAAGGAAGAGAGGAAGAGAAGGCAAAGGGGAAGAAGAGAAGAAGAAGAAGATGGTGGGGGGGGAGGGGGAGGGGTCACATCGATGCTCTCGGATGGCGGAAAGCAAAGAGGATTCATTGCCGGCAGCTCTGCTCTCAAAGCAGAGGGGAAGAAAATGGAACACCGGGAAGGAGGGAAGAGGATTAGGCGGAGGGGGAGGGAGCGGAAGGGGGGAGGAGGGGGGAAGGAAGAGAAGGCAAAGGGGAAGAAGAGAAGAAGAAATAGGAGGAGGAGGAGGAAGAGAGGAGAAGACGGGGGAGATTAAGAAGCAGCTGAAGACCGGTCACCTTTCAGTACCCTCAGATGACCTCTGAGTCCAGAGAATGTGTTTCCGAACTTGAACTGATGAGCGAACGCGGGTCCCCTGCGTGGAAGAAGACCAGTCTGCCCCCATGTAGCAGGTCTTCCACGCTTACCCAGCTGCAAGAAATCCCCAGGTGGCTCAGGAAGCAGTTGATGAGGGCTTAGAATGTTGCCATGGCCTCCTCCATGCATTCCTTCATCGTTTGAATGAACTGGGTACCCATGGCGTCTTTTTCAGTGGGCTTCAATGCTTGCACCCAGAGGAAACATGCTTCCGTAATAGATTTTCTGGAACCGAGGCAGTCCAGTGGAGTGCATTTTGGAGTTGGAAGGGCCCATCAGAGACCCTCAGCTCACAGTCACAAGACAGCTACTAGTTCTACGGTGAGACTCTGGCCCCCAAACCTCGGGTCCCCAGCTGCCAGGTCACAGGCTTCTTCCTCTCTTCCCCTAACCCCCAATCCATTTAAAAAACAAACCCCAGTACCTCTTAAGGACACCTCAAGGTTTCTACAGCTCCAGGTCTCTGTTCAGAATTCTTTGTAGACGGCGGACATAGCCTCACGTTCAAATACATTCTGCAAGGCCGCTCACAAGATCCAATTTCTGCTCATCTCTTAATGTTTGGTTCACTCCACCTCTGTGAAGCTTTCCAGAACCACCGGATTTGGAACTAAACTCTGCAGAATTAATCAGAACCACTGATGGGCTCTCATGGGCTGGATCAGACACAGCTCTTTATTTCAAAGGACTAACTCAGACCATCAGAGCCAGAAGGAAGGAAAGGACTGAATAGTACATATGGGCCATGCCTGTGCTATCGGTGCTGGGGCAGCCAGCTTGCTCCCGGGATTCTAGAAGCATGAGTCCTAAACCTAAGGTTAGAACGTGCTCATTTTTTTGGGCCTCGATTCATTCGGGGCCGAACTAGAGGTTTGGTTTGCAAACTCCCCCCTGTGGGCCCATGTGTGTGTTGCTCTGGTTGGCGGGGCGACCCGGGGGTGGGGGTGGGGGGTGGGCTCCGGTCTCCTGCTCTCACCACCAGCGGGTCAGCTCCACTTTCATCGGTGTCCTTTACCTCAGCTAGTCAATTTCCTCGGAACAACAGATTGCATGACTTTTTCTTTTTTCAAATTGGGATAGAGTTGCTTTACAACGGTGTGTTAGTTTCTGCTGTACAGCAAGGTGGATCAGCTCTACGTACACGTATATCCACTCTTTTTTAGATCTCCGTCCCATGTAGGTCACCACAGAGCACTGAGTAGAGCTCCCTGTGCTGTACAGCAGGTTCTCATTAGGTATCTATTTTATACGTAGCAGTGAATATATGTCACTCCCCATCTCCCAGTCCATCCCACCCCCCCTTCCCCTTTGGTGTCCACACGTTTGTTCTCTACATCTGTGGCACTACTTCTCCCTTGCAAATAAGCCCATCTGTACCATTTTTCTAGATTCCACATATAAGCAATATTATAAGATAGATTGCATGACTTTTAACGTCTGAAAGCCCATGGCACCCTGGACTCAAAAGTTCTCCCGCTGCAGGGGATGCGGGTTCGTGCCCTGGTCCGGGAAGATCCCACATGCCACGGAGCGGCTGGGCCCGTGAGCCATGGCCGCTGAGCCTGCGCGTCCGGGGCCTGTGCTCCGCAACGGGAGAGGCCACAGCAGTGAGAGACCCGCGTACCGCAAAAAAAAAAAAAAAAAAAAAAAAAAAAAAAGTTCTCCCACAAAATGGGTTTGGGGATGTAGAAACTTAGAAGAGACCTCTGGACGTATCAGGCTGTTGGCAACTCACAGGACTCGAGCATGCTGTTAGGTACACTGGCAAATGTTTAACGACCAGCTCTCTGCGGTTGAAGGCAGGAAGCCCTGGTTGGTGGTGTTTGCTGATTTCCATGGTATGAATTCTCCCTACACGGCCAATGTCAGTGATCACTATGAGCTCTCTGAATACAGAGTTGGGAAGAGATGCACATCATCGGCTCAGAAGCTGACTCTGGCACGTCATTGGTTACAGGGCCACAATGAATGTCCCCGCTCTCCTCCCTTTTGGATTTAGAGCTAACTAAGATACAGAGTCAGGAGAGAGAGATGGAGGCTAGGATTCAGTCTTATTATGATCAAAGCTGGTCCGATGCGGGAGGTTGGATTATTGTTCAGATACCGACCTGCGATAATTCTACAGGAGGCGTGCATTTCCCTCTTCCATTGGTTTGGGGCTCAGTTATGTGACCTGCCTCCTGTTCCGAGCCCAGGTCTTAAGTGGCCTCCTGTATTTTCACTTGCGCTTTTGGACCTATGCCATCAACATGATGTCCAAACGATGCTCTGGGTCCGGGGGAGAAGGCCCAGGAACAGAGCTGAGCTGCCTCAGCTGCCCGCCCAGGGCAACACCCTCAGCTGACTCACAGACTCCTGAACTAAAGAAATGCTGGGTGGCCTAGGTTTCAGGACTTTCGTGGTTTTTATTAGATAGCATTACTGGTCCTTATTCAGGACTTGGTACCCAGAATTGGAGGCTGCTGTCACAAGTCCTAAAATATGGAGCATAGTTTTGGAACTGGGCAGTGAGGACATTTAGAGGAGGTTGGAAACATGGCAAGAAAAATGGTGACCTGGGTGATGTGGTGAAGAAATAGTTGGTACAATGAGTACCTATGTTCTTTGGGGAGGGAGAAAACGTTTCTATGAATTTGTGGAATTCGGCAGGCTGGTTTCCAGGCAAAATATTATAAACAGCAGCTTCTTTGAGCTGTAAATGATAAGGTACCCAAAGTAAGAGATGAGTTCAGAAAGGAACTAGCCAGTGTCAAGCAGAATTTAGAAAATGAAATGATTCCTTGTTTCCTGTTTCTCCTGCTGCTCCCAGATCTTCAGACGAAGCTCTGGCCTGGGGCACAGAGACCAAGTCCAGGGCAGTGCCGGTGAGACACGGCCTCAGGGTAAAGACGAAATCTAGGGTATGCTCTTGATTTTAATGCCCTTGGTCTTGTGGCCCTTGAAAGGAATAAGGTGACTGTTGAATATCTCTTCAGTGACAATGCGGTGCCTAGACACAGCCTGATGTGGGGTGTCAGTAATCAATGTAGAGATGGGGCATGTCGCCAAAGGAATTACAGGTGTGGCTTTGACGCACAGGGTGGACTGGAATCAAATATCAAAACCCTCCATGTCTGAGGGAGTTGAGTGGGCACATGTATTGTAAGTGTGGAGCACAATGAGGGTGTTTGACACATAAAGGACCTCAGGCTCCCAACCTTCTGCAGGCAGGAAGAGGTTGGACGGTACTTTGCCACCCAAGGAGGTATACTTTTCAATGCCCTCTGTACAATGGGAAGGCAGATGGAAAATAAAGAACGCCCCGATGTGGACGCCAGAGCGGCAGAGTACAACAGACTGGGGAACATTCCACCCAGGAATAGGGTGACCCAGGGTAGGGCCACTGGCGACGTTTCCCCAGCAGGACTTCAGATGCTGTGGACCAGCGGCTGAGACGGGAGTGGCAACTGCCGCGCTTCCAGCTCTGGTCCACTCTGTGCGCTGGGTGTGCGTATGAACTCTATTTAGTTCATGAGTCTCTGGGTCAAGGAGAGACGCATCCAGAACAGGTATAGACCACACGATCTTAAACTTTGAGCCTAATGACTGATTGGATAGACTTTTGGGGTCTTGCGTGAGTGCATGCTGCTTGTGGGAGGGACATGAGTCTGTGAGGGCGGACCACGGGAGACTGTATTATTGCTGAGAAATGGGCACTCTGTCGCCCTCCTGCCCGTGGAAGGAGGACACGTCCCGTCGCTGATGAGGGGTTTGGCCACGTGACTTGCTTTTGCCAGAAGAATGCGGGGAAACTGATGGTGCCCTGATTCTGAGCAGAGGCAGAACCTTTTCTGCTTGCTTTCTCATGCTCCGCTATTACCCTGAGAAGGCAATGCCCAGGCCGGCCTCCTGACCAGGGAGGAAGATGAGGGTCATGTGGAACACGGCCAAGCCGCCCCCGCCAAGCCGGCTGGATGAGCTGCTCCCAGCTGAGCTGCCCAGCCCGGCCCAACCGGGATCAGTCAAATCCCAGCGGACCCAGATTCATCAGCCAAACAGATGCCGTGACCTGGTGCTGAGGCTGCGTGAGTATTCTTCAGCAGCACGACTGTGGCTGTGGTTAAGTGACACAGAGCGCGTGGCTGAGCTGAGTGGCCTCTATGGGCTTCTTAATACCGTGGCCCATCCGGTTCCAGGCAGCATTGAACATCCTGGCCTCCCCCGTCCCCAAAGCAGGGCAGAGCTGCTTCCGGGGACTTAGCACGTTAAGAAGCAGGGGAGATGCGAAGCCTGAGGACGGGCTTTGAGAGAAGCAGAGGAAAGGGCCCAGCCAGGTACGCTCAGTTCCTCCTCCGGAGCGTGCAATCAGCTAAGTAAGTCCCCCCCTCACAGAGAGGGGCTCCCCGGGGCTGTAGTCTTTCCACCAGGAAGATGCGGCCACAGACATGAAGGCTCCCCTAATGCACAGCAAAGACTCTGGGATGCTCCCAGAAAGGAAACCGTTGAATTCTGTTTCCCTCGGGGCGGTTCCTACACTTACTACCAGAGAAGGCTTTTTCCGTGCATCCATGACACCCACAAAAATAGTTTTGAGCTGAGTGCGCCGCACGCGGTTTTGGCTTCCTGACTCTCCGAGCTGGGTGTCAAGGTTTCTCTCCGGGAGCGAAGCGCGCTAAGCGGCCCGGGCCGGGCGTGCAGAGGCCCAGCATCCCTGGCCCTACAGAAGGTGCCTTCTACCCCTGGCAACCCGGTCCTGCGCCCTCCCGTCCCAGCTGCAGAATTCATCCAAGGACCCATGGCCCCTCTCCCCAGTCCCCCTGAGGCTCAGAGCAGTAGCCCCAACGCTGTCGATGGCAGCCTGCTGGCTCTCCAGACCCGGGTCCCCCTGTGCACCTGCCAGGGCCGCCCCCCGGGGCTCAGAGTCCTGCACATGGCTGCTCCCCACGGGCCCCTTCGCCCCAGGCTGGTTGCTGGGTATCTAGGTGGTACACCCGCCCCCCTAACTCTGCTTTTGCACCAGAGCACGGGGGGCCGCCCGGCTTCCTCTCCCCACTCCCCACGACTCAACCGTGCTCAGCCGACTGCTCGTCCAAGGGGGGCTGCCCACATGCGGAGGGCTTGGGACCACAGCTGCACCTCGCGTCAACAACCAGTCAGCAAACCAACCCAGATGTTCCGTCCAGCGGCCTGAAAGAGCAGCCAGACATCCCCTGTACCGCGTCAAACCCCGCCCCGCCCCGCCCCGCCCCAGACAACAAACAGACAGGCAGTAAAAGTCCCAGCTTTAAACATTTCCTGGCCAAGGCGGGATAGTCAATTTTGACGCTGCTGAGAAAAAAATACAGCCTCGTTTCCGTTCAAATGCACCGAATTTATGGCCCAGGTTTTCATTAACTACTGTCAAGGAGGAAGCAGATAGACCAAATAAATTATGAAAAAATTACTTTTTTAATGTACAAAAAGACTTATTTACAAGTTGAGTATGTCATCTCCATTCATCGCATGTAGAAAAAGCTAAAAATGTTTTGGACATATAAATCTGACCGGATGACTCACCTACAGTATTTTCAGGGATGCTGCCTTCTGTACAGACAATATACAGGCTGGGAACAGCTAGTGAAATCCTAGCACGGGGAAAGACCGTGCACCACACAGAGTCCAGAGCCTTGGAGGTGTCCCAGGGCTGTCGTTTGAAGCTGGCCTTGACTTTGGACCCTGACAAAGCGTTTGCTGTTCTGGGATGTAGAGGCCCAGGTGAGGTTTCGGCCCTGTCCTGGTTGAAGTCAGGGTCAGAGTCGGTTCCAGGTTCATAGTGGTGCAGGTGGATTTGGCAAGGCTGCCACGAATTCAACATGGGAAAGGTGTGCGGTGTTTGTACATGTGTGTGGCGGGGTGGATGCACCTATTTACCCTACTGTATGTTCCAGAACAATGTCTTCTGATGTCAGTTGCAAATTCCATTTCCAGGTGCGGCTTGGCCAATGCTGAAGAGGAGAATTCAGGGATGTCCCCCAGAGCCCCAACAATCAACCCCTTCACCCTCCCACCCCCACCGAAAACATCATGCATATCACCGTTCTCTGTGAAATGAACAGGAGGGCGGCGGAAGGGAATCCAGAAGACGTCATGACTGCATGCTGTAGCTAGGGGGTTGGTCACTGGGCCGCTGGCGAGCGAACAGCACGGCCTGGAGGAACTTGGTCGGAGGTTGCTGTCGAGCCCTGGGGTTTATCCATGGTCAAGTGGGTGCGTAGTGCATTGGAGAAACAGGCTTGGGTAAACACGCGACTTTCTCGTCCTACTGGGAGACCTCCAGGGCAGCCTGAAGCTGGGCGCCTGGCATGCTCACTTTACCCAGGCCCCAGGCCACGCTTCAGCTCACCTTGGCCATCCTTAACCCACAGCAGCTCCGGCAGCCCCGAGGTATTTAGAAATGTGTTCTTCTCAGGAAGGGCTACATTCTACACGCGGGAACACTGTAAACATGGTCTGGAGAGGCCAGGGTAGCTTCTGGGCTTGCCCTGAGTATTACACTGTTTTCTTTCCTTTTTTTGGGTGATACTTCCATACTTTATTCATCCACACACACTTGGACAGTCGGCCAACTGTAAACTTGGCTTTGCGGGGTAGAGATGCCTGCTCTACCAAACCCGGAATCAGGATGTGCTTCCAGATCACCCAGGTAAAAATTTTCTTCCACTCCATGGCAAGGGATGTTAGAGGCCTCAAGAATTAAGCTTCATAGAAGAATTCCGGTGGGCCATGAATTCCTTTACTTTGCAGGTACTGGAACAAGAAACGTATCTTCCTGGATTAGAATACCTAGTATGGCTTTCGGATTCAAACCCAAATGTGGTTCCTCTCGCCTCTTTCCACGTGTGCTCGGAAAGCCCTGGGCCAACGTAACCCCTCATCAGCCAGATGACAGAGGTGACAAAGCCAGAGCAGAGTGGTCCTATAAACACCAAAGGCTGCGAAGCGCTGTGTAAACGAGTTTGCATTCCTGCCTTGCATTTTCTGTTGAGGCTTTTTTCAGAGTTCCGACAGATAATCTAAAAAGAAGACCAGACAGGACGCACATAAACCTGCCCTTAAAGCCTCTGTGGTCTGAACCAGCCACTGGCCAAACTCCCTCAGACCTATTTAATACTTTTTGGGGAAAAAGATGAAATGGACGAAAGCCCCGCGCTCTAGGAAGCGCTGGTCCCTCAGGGTCCGCACAGCGCCAGGGGCCGGGGCCTTAGGTCATCATGTTGAGGAACTTGCTCTCCTCGGCCAGGCTGGTGAGCATGGAGCTCATGTCCCCGACGGCCATGTTGCTGATGCCCGCGGGGATGGAGGGCAGAGTCAGGGAGTTGCGGGGGGTGGTGAGGCGGGAGGAGCTCTGGGAGAAGCCGTGGAGGAGACTGGGGCTCAGGGCCCCCGAGAGCAAGCTGGAGTGATCACCATCATCCATGATGGCATCAAAATCAATCTGGGGGGCCTCGAGTAGCTGGGAGTCCACAGTGCTGGACACCTGGTTAAGCCCTGGCGAGGGCAAGGCCTGGGGCTGTGGAGGCTGGGGCCGCATGGCCTGGCAGCTGGCCTGGTTCTCCAGGCCTCCGTTCTGCTCATACATGTGGATCTGGCCGTAATAGTAAAGCGTGCTGTGGTCCTGGGCCCCGCCCGCATCCTGGGGGGGTGCCTGGGGAGTCAGGGCCAACACGCCACCCATCGTCCCCTTGGGCACAGACTCTGCCAACTCCTGGTCGGCCGACAGGGCAGCCATGGCATGGCCAGTGGCCCTGGCATAGGCCAGCTGCTGCCCCACACGCACCCCACGGCGGCGGCCAGCAGGGCCGGGCTCTGCAGGTGGCCGGGGTTGCACTAGGCCGAAGCTCGATCCGGCCGCCCCCGTCGGGCCCTGCTGAGGCCCCACGAAGCCAGGCTGGTGGGGAGGCACAAGGCTGGGGCCTTGGCAGTAGCCCTCGTGGCTCATGGCTGTGGCCAGGTGATGGCTCTGCTGGGGGTAGCTCTGGGCTAGGTGAGGTGGTGGCATCCTAGCCAGGCTGGAACTGGGGCCGTCAAGTTCCCTGTGGCTGCTAACCATCATGGCGGGGTCAGGGACAACTTCCATCTGCTGGGGGGGCCCCAGGTGGCCTGGCTTGGCCGCCATGTTGCTGCAGGACCGGGGGAACTGGTGCGGGGCCCCACCCAGGGGGCTCAGCTGGGGATGGGCTTGGCCGAAGCCGGGGTGGGCGCTCACAGCAGCCGCCATGCTGGAACACTGGCCACCTGCCCCTGGCTGCCGCAGCTGCTGCATGTAATTTACCCTGGGCGCGGAGGGTGCTCCACCGCAGGGCTGCAGGTGTGGCTGCAAGCTGTCCAGGACCCCGGGGCTCAGCTGCAGGCCCTGTTGACTGTAGCCTGGGTACTGGCTGAAGGCTGGCTTCTGCGGCACCACTGCCAGGTGGCCCTGTGGGAAGGCCGGGGGCTTCCCCTGGCTGGCCAGGGCGTCCACGGTGCCGGAGCTCACCTCGTTCCACTGCACAGGCATACTGTTTTTGTTCAGGCTGGAGGGGGCCCCGTAACCCAGTGGACAGCCTCCCAGCACAGGGGCAGAGGGGCCCACGTTGGAGTCTGCAGCCGCTATCGTGTGCCGGCCGTGCAGCCCGGGGCTGGGCAGTTTGGGGCTCTCGGAGAAGCAGGTGCTCTCCGGGGGGTACACCTTTGGGGCGCTCTCCTCCAGGGCGCCCCCGGCATGCGCCTTGATGTACTGCACCACGTCGTCGGGCAGCACAAGGTCGTCCTCCGGCAGCCCGAGGCCGACCTCGGGGCCCGCGCCGTCCGCCCCCACCGCCAAGGCCTCCATCACTGCGTTCTCGCTGATACTGGGCGGCCGGGGCGAGTAGGGGCCGCGGGCCAGGCCGCCGTCGGCGCTCGCGTGGCTCTGCAGACGGAGGCCTCGGCCCTGGGCGCAGGGCGGCGGCAGAGCGGCCGGGGTCACGTCGTGGGCGCTGTGGAAGCGCTGCACCCGCGGGGGCGCCAGGGCGTCGGGTCGCCTCCCGGGATCGCTGGCCCTCCGCGCCCCACCACCCGGCGCCTCGTGGGGGAAGCAGGGCGCCGGCCCCGCTGGCCCGTAGTGCGGCCCATCGCTGCCCCGCCGAGGCCCGATCGGGCGCGGGCAGGCGGCGGGCAGCGTGCGCTCGGGCGCATCCAGGAGCGCCAGCCGGGTCCGCAGGCTAGCGCGCTCCAGGCCGGGGAGCGGGGTGGGGGGCGGCCCGCCCGTGGCCGCCGCGTACTTGGCCCGCAGGCTGTACTGCTGGGCGGGCGTGAGCTGGAGCAGCCCCGGGCCGCCACCACCGCTGCCGCCATACTGGCTGGCCTCGCTGGAGCGCCGCGACGCGTCGGTGGAGATGGGGTCATAGGAGTCGGCGGAGCTGGCGGGGTGTGCGCGGCCGGCGCCCAGGGGCGAGGCCTCGCTGGAGCGGCGGCTGGAGAAGTAGGGGGAGATGCCCGAGGAGCGGCGGCTCACGGTGTAGGCCGAGCTGACCGTGCTGGTGGAGCTGTCGCGGCGCTCCTGCAGGTGGCTCAGCACGGTCACCTCGCCGGCGGACAGCTCGGACAGCCGCGGGGTGGGCAGCAGCCCCGCCGGCCCGCCGCCGCCTCTGAAGTTTTCCAGCACGGAGCCTGCGGGAGAGGAGAGAGGTCAGCGCCGGGGACTGGGGACAAGGGGCGGTGCTCTGCCTGCTTGGGCCGCGCTGAGCCTGCCGGGCCTAGAGCCCTGGAACGGGGCCTGGCACCCAGCAGGCACGCAGCCAATGATTTCTCAACGAGAGGAGGAAAGGAAAGGACAGTCAGCAGATGGTGGCACTCACTGCCAGGGCGGCTGGTGGAAGTCAGGAGGCCCGGTCCCCGTCTAGCACTGCCCGGCTGGCCCTGCCCTCTCATTCGGTCCCATCCTCAGTTTCTCCAGCTGTGGATGGGATGTGCCTCTCCGTAGCACTGCGTTATCCCCAAGAGCCCAGGAGGGCCCTGGCCACAGCCTCCCTGCATCCCCACCATCTACGGATGGGTGTTGCCAGGTGGGCTCCCCTGGGACTGAGTTTACCCAGCAGGCTGTTCAGGGGGAGTGTCCTGAGACCCACAGCCACGGCGGGGTGCTGCGGAGAGGCAGCAGAGTGGTTAGGGAGAAGACAGCTGCAACGCAGGCCCACCGCCAGCCGCGGCTCATCTCATAGGCAGCTCTGGGCCTTGAGCAGCCTCTACAGCCCTGCAGAGATCTATCCCTGGATGTGGGCCATGCCGGGAAGGGTGACCTTGGGTGAGGCAGCTGTCAGCACCCCAGGCAATCTCTGGAGGGGGTGGGGAGTTGAAGGCCATCTGCCGGCAGTTCCCTCGACAGCTGGTGCAACGAATCCCCCCTTCAAGGAGGAGCACGGTGGTGCCTCTCAGGGGTCTCCTCTTAATAACTCAGTGCCACGGTGCACACTGGGCCCTGGAGGGCAGTCTGGAGGCTCAGTGCCCCAAGGTGTCTGGCGCCCGGCGCGCAGCCTGGCACGGTGGCACTCAAGAAATGCCTGGTGAAGACGTCTTCCACCTCAAAGCCTGGCCAACGCTTCCCGAGGCTGAGCACAGGGCCGCCCCCTCCGTGACGCCCTCCCTGCACCTTCCCGGCTGCCTTGCTTTCTCTCGAGCTACCCTGAGCTCTGTACTCGGCGCTACTTGCTCATTCGGCATCTCGTAACTTGGCCTTCTAACCACAGGGACCGGGAACGTATCACTGTCCTGCCGAGGGCCTTTGCTGTGGTGTGCGCGGCAGGTGCCTGATAGACAAGTGGATGGCTCACGAGGAGAGCAAGAGCTGAGCTGGGTCTGCCGGCCTTGGGGCTCATGGGATGCAGCATGCTGTAGCCGGAAGAGCGTGGGCTTTGGAGCCACTCAGGCCTGGACCGAGTCTCAGCTCTGCCACCGATCTGAGCAAGGCACTTTCACCTCTCTGAGCCTCAATTCCCTGACCTGTGCAATGGGCCTGTAAGATCCATCTTCTCCAAGGCACACCTGCACGCCCGGGGCCTCCACTCACCACTTGCCGGCAGGGCGGGCAGCTTGGAGCTCCGGGTGTGTGGAGCCGGCCCGGCCCATGAGCAGGAATCCTTGAGCGACTTGAGCTTCTCCCTCTTGAGCTGCTCGAACCGGTGCACCGCGGTCATGTGTTTGCGCAGCTGCAGGCCACCGGTAGAAGGCGTGGCCAGGGCGGAGGCGTCGGCCCCCGGCGGGGGGTCCTCCAGAGCTGTCAGGTCTGCCAGGCTCCCGGGCCCTGTCCCCGGCATCTCCACGCCACTGTCATTGTTGGGGGCACTGCCCAGAGGAGAGGGCTCGCTGCTGCAGGAAGACTGGGCCCCGGGGCTGGACTGACACAGCTGTGGGGAGCGTGGTGAGAAGGCACCAGACTCAGAGGGTGCGAGCACCCACCGGCCCCACCACCCACGCTGCACCCTTGCACACCCGGGGGCAGGAAGCTGCCGTATGGAGGAGCTTTCAAAGCATCACTGCTCTGAACCCCGGCTTCCCCAACTGTAAGCGGGACCCGAACTGACTCCTGGAGAGAGTCGGTGGATGGATGGAGACCACCCGGCGAGTAGAAGGCAGCGGGTAATCGCCAGGCACCCACCACCCACCCGCCCTAGCCCCCTGCTATGCTCCTAAGCTTTCCCAGTCAACGTCTGGGCCGGAGCTCTCTGCCTGTAGAGCTTTCAGTATGTGGACCCTTTTAAGCTGAGCCCCACAGAGGCTGCCGCAGCCGCGCGAAATTGACAGGAAAGAGGAGACTCAAGTACCCCAACAACAGCGATGGGGGTGGGCCGCTCGATAAAGCAAGAAACAGTGAAGGCCTGCTACCTGCCGTCTGCCCAGCAGGCCGGAGGTGGGTTGCTAGAAAGGGAAGGGTTGACCGCGGAGGGTGCAGCTGCTGGACACAGCCTTCGCCCTTGACCTGAGTGGCCACCCCAAACCAGCCCTCCCTCTGCAACAGGGTGAATCGAGGCGAGAGCCCGTGGCACACGTGTACGGGGTGGAACCCCACAGAACCTGGGCTCCCTCCACCGTGACCTGGGATCTGAGCCCACATGAGGCTCACCTGGGGTGCAGCATGCCTGGTTCATTTCTAACCCGAAGGCTCCCAAATTCCTGACCTTTCCAGGGGAGCTGCACACAGCACGGCCCACATCCCTCGCCTCGGCACTCAAGGCCTTCTGTAGGTCACGCCCGCCCGGCTCCGCAGTCCAGATTCACACCCCCACCCTGCCCTGACCCTCACGTGGGCTCGGACCCCACCGCTTCCTCCTGTGCCTGCAAGCTTGGCCCCTGCTGCCGGCCTCGAGCTGTTCCGACGGCCCCCCCCTGCGGTGCCTGCCTTCCCGGCCGCCAGGAGCCCGGACAAGCGCCCCAGCCCCCCCTCACTCGCGCCAGCGCGCCCAGAGCCCACCCCGCCGCTCCGCTCACCTCCGTACCGTCTATCCTTAGGGGAGGTACAGTCAGGAGAAAGAGGTGGAGACAAAGAACAGGTGGTTAGAACAAAAGGGGTGCGGGCCAGAGGGGCAAGGACGCAGAGACAGGACAGAGGGGCGGGGCGGCTGCGGCGGCGGCGGGTCCTGGTTGGAAAGGCAGACACCGGCTACCGCCCCGCCCCCTGCAAACGGACCGCGTCGGGGGAGGCATCCCCGTCACCCACGGCCTGCCCAGCAGGACGGGACCTGGCACGAAACAGGTTCCGTGGGGGCCCGAGGTGGCGATGGGGGCCAGCTGAGCTGGGGAGAGGAGGGACATCCTCGCGCTCCTGGTGCTGCTGGGCACGGCCTCCTGGGGGCGGGGTATGGACCGGGCCTCTGCTGCGCAGCCCTGCTTACCCCGGAGTGCTCGGTCTTGATGGCTTTGACGTGCAGGCAGTCCTCCACGGCCTGGCTGGTGCTGCTGGCCTCGGCGCTCTCCTCGGAGCCCCGGCCAGGCTCGGCGCCGGCCTCGCTGTCCCCGTTCTCCCTGAGCAGGGGGGTGCGGAGGTGCACGTCGTTGCGCTGCTTCTTGGTGACGTGCGCATCTGGGCCGTGGACCGTTTTCACGTGCTTCCGGAGGGAGCTGGGGTCTGTGTACCTCTTGGTGCAGCCTGGGATCTTGCAGATGTAGGGTTTCTGGAAGAGGAGAGGCGTTACGGATGGGATAGGAAGGCAGACTCCGCGTGGGAGCACCGTCCGTCCTCCCGAAGCCGCGTCCTTCGGCAGAGCTGGCGGCACTGTCGGAAGGCGCTGGACCCCTGGACGCAGCCACGTCAGCCCCGCCCCGCCGGAGCCCCGCCCCGCCGGAGCCCCGCCCCGCCGGCTTCGCCTGCCACCTTTTCCTGCACGTAAGCCTGTGGTTAAGGGGGCCCCACCACGGACCGGGGACATGGATCAGAGCCTGTGGAGGGAGGGGACACACAGTGCCTGGTGTGATCTGCATAGCGATTGGGGTGCTGGGCTTTTTGGTATCAGTAGCGAGTGTATTACCTCGTTATACGTCTGTGACACAGCGCGAACACCTGCTCTCTCTCATGAGGAAAGACAGGTTCAGAGAGTCAAAGACACTGGCCCCAAGTCACCCAGGAGTGGGATGAAAACCCAGGGTTTCTGAACCTCGGTCCTGAGCTCATACACACACACACCAGCAACATCCACATATAGACATACTCTGTCTACATGCATACACACACACAGGTACACACATGTATGCACATACAAGCACACACATCCACGTAAACACACACTTACACACGTATGTAAACACCCACACACATAATACATACATCCACATCCACACACATGCACATACATACTTGCAAACACACATACCCCCACACACCCCTATCCGAGGCTAGCTCTTGTCTTTAGACACTCTGAGGGGTTCAGATACCTTTGGGAAGTCCTCGAACTTCCTGCCAGCATTGGAGCAGGTCCCTTTGGGGTCCAAAATGTATCAAAACGTTTAGAAACATCCTTTCCTGAGTCTACCCGAGTGACAGCAGTTGAGTGGCTGGGCGGGGACCGGAAGGTGGGTACAGAGTCACCACGAGCTCCCACCCGACTTTCCTCCCTGGGCTCCCTCAGCCCTGCCTGGGGCTCTGGCTACCAGGAGAGACAGAGGCTGCTCTGCGCCCCACGTGGGGAGGGACCGACAGCTCCGCAGGCCCGGGCGGCACGAGCGGCTGGAGCGTGTCATGCACGCTGACAGCCTGTGGTGGGGGGACAGGGCTGCCGCTGCGTGCCGAGTCCCCACACCAGGGGGCGGGGGGAAGTGGCACCTGGGCACCGAATGGCCTACGGGCGTCTAGAAACCGTGGGATGAGGGTGATGCATTCACGCACGTGTCCGCGGGGCCCCAGGCGCACGCCCGCCCGCTGCCCGCCTCCCTGGGGCCGGGTACCTCGTTGGAATGGGTGCGGTTCTGGTGCTTGGCGCGGTCCGAGGCATTCGAGAAGGCTTTGTTGCAGCCCTCATGCTCACACACGTACGGCTTCTCCCCTGTGTGGGAGCGCAGGTGCGTCTTCAGGTTCTCCAGGCGGGAGTAGGCCTTCGAACAGCCCTCAAACTGGGAAGAGGCGGGTTCAGTCAGTGAGGGCGCCCCAGATCCACCGCAGGGAGCCTGACCTGGCGGCCGGCCCGCTGGCCCCTCCCCCTCCCCGGCGTTCGCTCTGCCCCGCACGTGCAGCCAGGCGCACGGATCTCAGCGACAGCATCTACCTTCCTTCCTGATTATATAGAGGACACGTCGCAAAAACGTGGAAGGGACAGGAAAATGACACCGTCCACGGCCCCGGCAAGTCTCATTCTGGGGACTCTGCAGTTCATCCCCGCACGTTTTTAAAACCCAAATCGGGAACATCTCGAGCGTTCAGTTACTTATTCTGCTCGTTAAAATCAACAGCACATTGTAAAGACTCTTCCCATATGATTATGGGAAATAATCTGTAAATGTTCTCTTCAACGGTCTCCCAACGCCACTCCCTGATTAGAACTGTTCTGTGCATTGAATGTGCTGAGAATAAAATCCAGAGTCCTCCGCGTCCCTGAGGGAGCTGGCCATCCTCACCCTCGGTCCCTTCTGCTCCCTGACCCCGCTGAGCTCTTCCCGGCGAGTGGCCTTTGCGCACACTGTGCCCTCTGGCTGGAACCTCTTTCCCACCCCCACCCACCCCGGCACTGGCTTGGCCCACTCCCTCTCAATCTTTGAGGTCATCTCCTCCGAGAACAATTCTCTGATTTTCTTAATTATAATACCACCCTTTTCCCTTTATACTCCCTAACACAGTTTATAATTATCTTAATCATTTTGTTATCTGGCCTTCCCAATAGGATACAAGCTCCTGGAGAGCGGGTACTTTCTAGGTCTTGTTCATTTCTGTGTTCCTAGGACTTAGCGCCTGAGGAAGAGAAACATGTGCGGTGCTCAATAAACATTTTAGGAAAGGAAGAAAAGAGGGAGCCAGAGACAGGGGCAGGAAGAGAGGGAGGGAGGGAGGAAGGAAGGAGCACTGCAGGAGGTACCTATTCCAAACACACCGCCATTGCATCCAGTGTAGCTGTGAAAATTGCCCCCAGAATAACACGTAAACCCCAGCAGGAACTGTCTCATTCTTCACATCCTCCCCTTTACTCCGGACCAGTTTGACTGGGCACACTTGGCTCCAATGCCTTTTATTTGTTTCTGCAGTTCACAGCTCATATCAGAGGGCTATGGTTTGCTACCACTCGGGGTGTTAAGAAAATAACTTGCTGCAAAAGATCCAGAAGAGCCAAAACAATCTTGCAAAAGGAGGACAAATTTGGAAGACTGACACTTGCCAATTTCAAAACTTACGACAAAACTATGGTAATCAAGCTACTGTACAGCACAGGGAACTATATCCAATCTCCTGGGATAAACCATCATAGAAAAGAACATAAAAAAGAATGTATATATGTGTATAACGGAGTCCCTTTGCTGTACAGCAGAAATTAACACAACATTGTAAATCAACTGTACATCAATTTAAAAAAAAGACATTGTGTGGTACTGGCATAAGGACAGATGTATCGATCAACAGAAGAGAACTGCGAGTTAAGAAATAAACTCATACATTTAGGCTCAACTGGGTTTCAACAAGGGTGTCGAGACCATTCGATGGGGGAAATATAGTCTCTCCAACAAATGGGGTTGGGACAACTGTGTAACAACACGCGAAAGAACGAAGTTGGATCCTTATCTCACACCCTCTGCAAAAATTAACTCAAAATAGATTAAGGACCTAAATGGAAGAACTACCTTACTAAATGTATACATGTATATATTTATATGTTTATATAAATAAAACTATACTTATTAACTATAAAACTCACAGAAGAAAATATAGGGATAAATCTTTGTGACCTTGGATTAGGCAGTGGTTTCTTTTTTTTTTTTTTTTTTTTTTTTGCGGTACGCGGGCCTCTCACTGTTGTGGTCTCTCCCGTTGCGGAGCACAGGCTCCGGACGCGCAGGCCCAGCGGCCACGGCTCACGGGCCCAGCCGCTCCGCGGCATATGGGATCCTCCCAGACCGGGGCACGAACCCGTATCCCCCGCATCGGCAGGCGGACTCTCAACCACTGCGCCACCAGGGAGGCCCAAGGCAGTGGTTTCTTAGATACGTCAACAAAAGCACAAGCAAAGAAAACATTGGACTTTGAGAAAATTTAAAACTTTTATGCTTCAAAGGAAACCATGAAGAAAATCAAAAGAAAACCTACAGGGGCTTCCCTGGTGGCGCAGTGGTTGAGAGTCCGCCTGCCGATGCAGGGGACACGGGTTCGTGCCCCGGTCCGGGAAGATCCCACATGCCGCAGAGCGGCTGGGCCCGTGAGCCATGGCCGCTGAGCCTGCGCGTCCGGAGCCTGTGCTCCGCAACGGGAGAGGCCACAACAGTGAGAGGCCCGCGTACCGCCAAAAAAAAAGAAAAAACAAACAAAAAAAAAAACCTACAGAACGTGAGAAACTATCTGCAAATCATATATCCAATCAGGCTCTAGTAAAATCACTACAATTCAACAACAAAAAGACAAATAACTCAATTTAAAAATGGGCAAAATATTGGAGTAGACATTTCTCTAAAGAAGATATACAAATGGCCAATAAGCACACGAAAAGATGCCCAAATTCATCTGTCATTAGGGGAATGCAAATCAAAACCACAATGAGATGCAACTTCACACACACTAGGATGACTAGGTAACTGGAAGGCAGGTAACTACAAGTTTTGGTGTGGATGTGGAGAAATCAGAACCCTCACCCATGGCTGGTGGGAATGTAAAATACTGTCACCTTTTTGGAAAAGAGTTTGGCAGGTCCTCAAAAAGTTAAACATAGAGTTACTCTATGACCCAGCAATGACCCACTCTATGACTCTATGACCCACTCTTAGGTATATACGTAAGAAACTGAAAACATAGCCACACAAAAACTTGAAAGTGAATGTTCATAGCAGTGTTAATAGCCTAAAAGTGAAAACAATGCAAATAGCCACCAACTGATTAATGGATAAAAAACTGTGATCTGTCCACAGTGGAATATTATTTAGCCACAAAAAGAAATGAAATACTCATACATGATACTACATGGATGAACCTTGAAAACATGCTAAATGAAGGAAAAGACACAGAGGCTACACAGTGTTTGATTCCATTTTTATGAACTGCCCAGAATAAGCATGTTGATAGAGACAGAAAGCAAATTAGTGGTGGTCAGGGGATGCAGGGGAGGGGGACATGGGGGTGATTGCTGGTGGGTGTGGGGTTTCTTTTGGGGAGGTGTTGAAAATGTCCTAAAATTAGCTAGTGGTGAAGGCTGCACAAGTCTGTGAATTCGCTCAAAATCACTGAATTGTACATTCTTTTTTTTTTTTTTTTTTTTTTTCGATATGCGGGCCTCTCTCACTGTTGTGGCCTCTCCCGTTGCGGAGCACAGGCTCCGGACGCGCAGGCTCAGTGGCCATGGCTCACGGGCCCAGCTGCTCCGCGGCATGTGGGATCCCCCCGGACCGGGGCACGAACCCGTGTCCCCTGCATCGGCAGGTGGACTCTCAACCACTGCGCCACCAGGGAAGCCCTGAATTGTACATTCTTAAAAAAAAGGGTGAACTTTATGGTATGTGAATTCTATCTCAACGTAAAAAAACCAAAACCTTGCCCACGAAGGTAGTGTATTTCATTGAATCCTGGACACCACCGATTTTAAGACAGACTGATTTCAGAGTCATTAAAATGAGAACGAAGTGTATGTCTCAGAATCTATGAAATACGGTAATTCACAAAGAGCATTTCCCAGAGGCCTCTGTCACAGCCACAGGAGTGCATCACGGGGCCACCGCTCTTTGAAAGAGGGAGCCATTCCTGTGTGTTAAAAACGGGTCTAGGGCTTCCTTGGTGGTGCAGTGGTTGCGAATCTGCCTGCCAATGCAGGGGACACGGGTTCGTGCCCCAGTCCGGGAGGATCCCACATGCCGCGGAGCGGCTGGGCCCGTGAGCCATGGCCGCTGAGCCTGCGCGTCCAGAGCCTGTGCTCCGCAACGGGAGAGGCCACAGCAGTGAGAGGCCCGCATACTGCAAAAAAAAAAAAAAAAAAAAAAAAAAAAAGGGTCTCACCTATATTAACGCATATATGTGGAACCTAGAGAAATAGTACAGATGAACCGGTTTGCAGCGCAGAAACAGACACAGATGTAGACAACAAACGTATGGACACCAAGCGGGGAAAGTGGTGGGGGAGGGGTGGTGCTGTGATGAACTGGGAGATGGGGATTGACATGTATACACTAGTATGTATAAAATGGATAACTAATAAGAACCTGCTGTAGACAAAAATAAATAAAATAAAAATTTAAAAAAAGGTCTCACCAAACACATTGGGCTGGCCAAAAAGTTCGTTTGGGTTTCCCCGATCTTTTTGGCCAACCCAATAGTGTCACAAATCCTGTTGACTCCATAAGGGAGACTGTCTAAAAGGTCTTATCACTAAGTCCCCACTTTTTAAGAAACTCAACCCAAGTGACTTTTAATCCGTCATCGCTCAATCTGGGATGCTCCAGTGAAACTCTTTTCTGTGCGGAGGACAGGCTGCAGGGAGCCACCAAGCTGGCCCCCTGCCCGGGGTCACCCTGTTGGGTGAAGGCACAGCTGCGCCGTGGGGCTCCTGGTAACGCAGACACAACCACAGAGACACCAGCACGCCCCCCCACCCCCGCAGGTACCGAGATGCACACGCTGCCCCACAGGGAGAGTAAGCAAAGCTCTGGGGCAGCAGACAGACAGACAGAAGAGGGGCCCCCAGGACCCACGACTGGGCGGGGGCAGACAGGACACCCTGTCGGCAAGGCCTGTCCCAACGCTGTTCCACCAGGTTTGCCCACACCAGCCCCGTCAGCTGGCCGATGGGCCGGCCCGCGGCCACTCACCGTGCACTTGTGGGGCTTCTCGCCCGTGTGTCTGCGCATGTGCACCACCAGCATGTACTGCGCCTTGAAGGGCTTCTGCTCCCGCGTGCAGGCCTGCCAGCGACACACGAACTCCTTCTTCTCCCCGTGGATGTGCTCGTTGTTGATATGCTGCCGGGAAGAAGCCCACGGGGAAGGGTGAGCCCGTCCACCCACCCCTCCAGACCCCACCTGGTCTATGCAGACCAGCCGCCGCATGGGCCAGCATCCAGGTGCCGGCCACGCCTCCTCGTGAGTTATCTGGGCTGCATCTTCCAATTAGTCATCAAAGTGACCCTCCATGATGGTCACAGATACCCCGCTCATTCCAGTCTGGGCTCTAGGCTCTGGTCTATGGAGAACTGATGGTTATGATGATGCTTCCAGGCTGCAAACAGTAGGCACTCATTAGCTGCGGTGGGGCAGACATGCACACAGTGGGGGCATGAGCAGCCTCTCCCAAGCTTGTCCCTATGGTTCCAGAAATTTTTAAATAATATTTTTGTTTTTCTTTCAGGCCACGAGGCTTGTGGGATCTGGTTCCTGACCAGGGGTTGAAGCCAGGTCCTCGGCAGTGAAAGCGCCGAGTCCTAACCACCGGACCGCCAGGGAATTCCCTAACATTTTTATCGTAACAGAAACATAAATGCATCCTCGTCTCTCTTTTTGACAGTGACCCATGAAATGACAGCTTTGTCCCCTTTTCACAAAAGCCCAGGTTGTTAAAGTAGCCTGCCCAGGATGGAGCTAGAGTCAGACCCTCACGGTGTGCCCTGGGCACTGTGTGATGCTGCCCGGGGGACAAAACGGCCCAGGAGAGCAAGGCGGGACAGCCCAAGACATCCAGCTGATCCTGCAGTGGTGGTGGGGGCCCTCGGTGCTCAGGCTGCATCTCAGGCGCAGCTGGGAAGTGCATGGCCAGAAAGCCTTCCCTGGACGAGTGGGCCTCAGACCCACCCCAGCCAGCACTGCCCTGGGTCAGGAGCATGGGGAGGACTTTTCTCTTCTTCTCAGCCCCTGCCCCCACGCCTTCTGGCCTCTGCCCTGGGCCCATCACCTGTGCGCCCCCCGGGGGGCAGTTTCTCCCTGTGATGGGGAGCAACAGGCCACGGAGGTTTTCTGTCACAGGTAGCAGAGCAGCAAGCCGCCCTGAGTAGGACAGTTGGTTTTGTTGCTTGCTTTCATGATTTAACTGAAGGCTGCAGTCCTCACTGGGGCAGGGCTCTTACTACGTCTGAGCTTTGGGATGTGTTGATACGTGGGTGGGGCCTCAGGACCTTTATGCCCTTAATCTTTCAGGTTGTCTGTTTAACTGGGGAGCGGGAATGGTGGCATCTCTGCCACCACGTCTGGACCCACACTGTCCCATTTGGTGGCCATTCTCCACTCGTGGCTGTTGCACCCCTGAAAGGTGGTTGGTCCCGACCAGGATGGGCTGTAAGTATAGACCACACACCTGTTTCAAAGACTGAGAATGAAAAAAGGATGTAAAATATCTCAATAATTTTGTGATATACTGACTGCATGCAGAAAGGATAATATTAGATATATTAGGTTAAACAAAATATTGATACATGAATCCAATGAAGTTTACCTGTTTCCTTTCACTCTGCTTAAACGTGCCCCTAGCTAATGTAAGACTACATGTGGGGCTGGCACTGGGGCTGGTGGTGTCTTTCTACTGGACGGCGCTTCTGTAGACCTTGCAACCTACAAGGCTGTGCCGGAGCTGAGCATCTGGGGTCCAGCAGCATCTTCTTCCCGCAAGACAGAAGACCGCTGGGCCCTGGTGCCCTGGGTGACAGGCTGGACCGTCATGCATCCAAATGCCGACATCAGAGCAAGCAAAATCTACGGCGCTTTGAACTACCAGGGAAATCTTACTATATCAGCCTCACTTTCCATTCTGAAAGCCTTTCAAATGATAAAAATGCTTCCTGACAATACCTTTCGTTTTTTTTCTTATTGGTTTGCTTAGCAACAAATTGTTAAGAATTGACTAGGGGCTCCAGTTCGCGGGCGTGCCCAGGCCGTCCATCTTCCCAGGGAGCAGAGAGAGACACGGAGCTGAGCAGACCAGCCTGCTCCCCACACCCCAACACAGGAACCGGCTCCTTTCAGGGCCAGGTGCAGCTGGTCACCCACAGCCCCGGGACCCAGGCAGGAGCCTGCAGCTGGAGCCCTTCTTCCCACGTCTGGACGCCCTGCCTTCACTTGAGGAATCCCCTCCCTGCGCTTTAGGGCTGACCCACTCCTTGCTGAGCATCTTTTACAGCCTTCCCTCCCCCTCTCTGCCTGCAACCCCTCCCGGCTCCAGGTCTTCTCTTTTCCCCCTTTCATCTATCTGATTTGTCCCACAGCTCACAGCTCCAGTGGCCCCTACTCCACCTCAAGACTTGTTTAACCCAAAGAGGTGTTATTATCTTGCAGGTGCTGGCTGGCTGAACTGATCTTATTTCCCTCTTTGCACTGGCAGCCAGGAAGCTCAAAAAAAAAAAAAAAAAAAAAAAAAAAAGATGTGTATGTGAACTCTAGCTCAGAGCACTTGGTTGAAAAATTATGTTTGAGTCCCAGGGGGATTAGATAAGACCCTGCTTTATAGGTTTGATGTCAGCGGCAATGGGTTTGCTGGGAAAGTCCAGTCCCCTGGGTGAGAATGTGGGGAGAAAAACCCCAACACCAAAGAAACCTACAGTCTTTGAGAGCAAGCCCATGAGAAAAGGAAGCAGGGGGAGTGGGTGGTGTCTTAAATGTTGATTTCACAGAGCTAGGGAGGAGGTGGCTCCCGTGGGATGGCTCCTGGGTGTGACCAGCGTGTGTGTGTGCGTGTGTGCGTGTGAACAGAAGCCATCTGGAGGATCCACGCTCAACTCTGGACAATGCTTGTCTCTGGAGGTGAGAAAGGAGAGGGTAGGGGGATTTTTACTCTACATTTTGTATACTTCCATAGTGCTCAATTTGATTATAAAGAGAACATGTTTATATAATACTTACATAATTTTTTAAATATTTAAAAAATGTCAGGTAGCTAACTCAAATTTACAATTAAATTGGTTAAAATGTAAGAGAGTTGCCGAGTGGGGATCTACCCAGCAATTGAGCTTCCAGCTTGATGTAGGTTCACCTTTACAGACACTCACTCACCAAGGAGTGTGCATTGGGGTTGGGGGAGGTTTATTCTTGACTTTAAGCTCTTTCCTGGATGGAGAAGAGGGAACCACTCGGGGCCTGCCTGGGGAATAGGGAGGAGGAAACCAGGAGGGAATGCCCGTGTATGGAGGGTTGCTCTCTGCTAAGTGCTTATGCTGGTATCATGGTCAACCTTCACCCCTCTGTAGAGTGGGCTTCACCTCTATTTACAGGAGAAAAAACCTGAGGCTCATAGAGGTTCAGTCACTTGTTCAGAACCACTTGGCTAGCTGTGGTGGAGCCAGGTCGGAAGCCAGGCACCTCCTACCTTGAGCTCCCGTTCCTGCTGTTTGCACTGCATGAGTAAGCCCACAGTGGCTGCTGTTGTAGAAAGTTTATAGGCAGACCCTGAAAGGGCACACCCAGCTCCCGCGGCCTTCTCTGATCTCCTGATCCGTCAGCACCCAGGCATCATACAGCAGCCTCCTCCCTGTATGGGTGTAAACACCCAGCTGCACCCATGTACACTGGGTATCTGTGCATGGTCTCCAAGAGGAAATGACCAACTCCTCCCTCCATGGGAGAAACTTCTTTCAGGTTTCAGGGTCAGGTTTGTTGTTATCTTGTGGATGCTGGCTGGCTTACCTAATCTTATTTCCCTCTTTGCATTGGCTGCCAGGAAGCTCCAGAAAAACATAAAAATAAAAAAAGACCAAGCTCAGAGCACTTGGTTTTTAATACTACCTTTACTTTGGGCTTCATTTTATTGTTCCTTTCCTTCTAATTTTCCATTATTTTTGTTAATCTCTTGTACTACATACATATTTATAAGTCCCCTTTTAGAAACAAGCACGGCCTAGGTAACTAATCACGCCTTCCACTTGCACAGCAGGTGGCCCAGGCATCTCCGGGAGCCCCTTCTCTCTAGCAGGGGCCTGGGCTGGGCACCGGCAGGCAGGCCAGGGTGCTCGGGGGCTTACATGCACCAGCTGATCCTGGGTGTCGTACTCCTTGGTGCAGTCCTCCCAGTGGCAGCTGGTCTCGTAGATGACCACCTCCGCCTCTTGCTTACAGTCGTCCCGGTCCAGGTCCTCCTTGAGGTCAGCCAGCTGCTCCTGGGGTGGGGGTGGGGGGTGCAGGGCACACACACATGAGCCACATCCAGCCACCTGGCCCTGAGGAAAGGTCACTCTCAGCCCCGTGAAGGCTGGGCTGAGGACCCGTGGGCTGGTCTAGGTGGGGCCACGCCTGTGCTCACACGCACATCACAGGCATGAACGCACAAGCATGCACACATGCTGGCCGGTCATCCACACGGAGTCCCATCAATCCTGGGTCAGTGGCCATGGCAAAGAGGACAGGAGACAGGAGGGCAGTGACTTTTGCTTATCGGATGGGGTTTCCCTGGGGAGAGCCAGGGCAGGCCCCTCAGGCTCAGGGGGGCGGCGGGCATTTGTATTTAGAGTGTGTGCGGGGTCGGCTCCTGTCTGGAGGCAAGAGGAAACTCCACACGCATTGGCCTGGCCTTACCCTCACACTGCCCCCTCCTCCCAAGGGCACACATGGCACTCACATACTCTCCCAGCATCGGGCTTCCCTGTAACAGCCCTAAAATGCGGGTGTTTGTATTCTGGTATGACAGCCGGGCACCCTGACGTTCCAGCAGAGGCCGACCGGCTCCCTCCAGGACACAGTGAGTTTGAGGCTGCCCAGATCTGGGCTCATGTCTCCCGGCCACGATGGGGCCCACGTATGCCCGTTTCAAGGTAAAGGAAAGGCCCCTGAGATGGGCCTTCCATGGATCACAGGCACCCGAAATTCCTTTCAAAGAAGACAAAGGCTTTTCTTCCCAAACCAGCAACAGACTGAGGGTCAACCCCACAAGCCCCCCCATCCCAGCGGACGCCAACAGAGCTGGCCAGGGGCAGCTTCCAAGCCGGTCACACGGGACAGGCTGAGTGCTACCAGGAGCGGGGACCTGGGGAGAGGCACAGATGGCCAGGCTGGGAAGGAGGCCCGGCGAGGCCCTCCAGAGCAGGCCGAGGCCTCCCCAGTATCCCCTGGCCTGTGGGGCAGGCTCAGAACAAAGCCAGGCAGAGGGGCAGACGCTGGGGGACCTGCTTTACTTCTGAACGATTTCTAAAGTGGCAGGAATGTCTGTCTTTCAGAAGAGCCTCGGGGGAAAGCATTTATAGCTCAGGCTAAGGGGGGACAGACACTCTCTCCCCAGAGACAGGCACCCCAGTTCCCAAAGGCTACAGGGACTCAATGAAGCGGAGGCTGCAGCCTCCATCTCAGCCTCCCTCCTGAAGTTGAGTCCACTTCTCGGAGCAGAAACTGGCCTCGTGACCCCCACCCTGTGGCCGGTGCGGACTCGCACCCCAGACTGGCTTTCCACTGGGGCTGCAGAGGTCTCTCCAGGGGGTGGGTTCTGAGTGTCGTCTCCCAGAGCGCCTTACAATTAATGCACGTGTTCTGGAAAAGGAAAATGACGTGTTGTCCAGTAAGTCCCCGGGCAGTACTGGGTCCACATTAAAAGCAGGAGCAGGAAGGCCTCTTTCCCGCATCTCCAGCCGTGGGAGGGCTGGGGCCCCCTAATGCCTCTGCACTTGCAGAAAAACTGGAAATAGACGTATTACTCCTCAAGCTGCCTGCCCTGCTTATTTCAGAGAAGACGAGAAGACGCTGTCACATGGACATGATCCGAGGAGAGTGCAGGGGCGGTGGGTGGGCCTGGGCCTCCAGCCGAGCAGCACCCCAGCCCAGGAACCCGAGGGCTGAAGCTGAGAAGGGATTCGTTCTGTTGCATTTGCTGCCAAGAGAAAGCAAGCCCGTCCACCTTGCAAATGAGTCAGGGAGCAAAGGAGTCAGGTCAGAGTCAGGACACTGAGTGACACGGTGACAACCTCCTCGTGATAAACGGCTGTCCTTCCATGACACGAGGTAGGAGCGGAGCTGGGCAGGAGGGTGGGCTCTGTGCAGCCCCCCGGGTTGAGGGGGCGGGGCTGGGGGCTCCCCGGTGCTGAGCGCCTCCCCGCAGCCCTGCCCCATGGCTCCGGTGAGTTTATCTCCCGTAGATGCTCACCGTCCTCATCAATTTCAACGGCCCCTGATGATGGCCAGCCGCGTGGAAACCATGCATCACGCAGAGATGCTCTGGTGTCAGTGAGGGGAGAAGAATTTGTCACCAACCTCTCTGTTTGCCTGACAATAACACAACCCAATATTTCATCAAACTTAAGTGCCTGGAGCACGCCCTATGGTTTACAGGTTTGATAAAGGATGGCCCGGCAGATGTAGGGGGGACGGGGGCCAGAGGCCCCGAGGACCCGTGGTGTCATAGCTGCGGATTCCGCAGTAACGGGTGGAGACCGGGCCACCACGAGAGGCCTGCCCCGGAGGTCAGCATGCATGCCGTCCCCTCCCCTGGAGCTGGGGCTGTGTGCCTGTCGGCTTGGTGTTGGAATAACCGGCAGGCTCTCCAAAGAAAGACACCTGCACTAGGGTCTCAGCCCCACCACAGGCACGTTCTGGGCTGCGGGATGCTCGGTTCCTCGCCGTCCCGCCAGGAACTGTCCCCACTCCCCTCCCAGGCACTGTAACACTCACCCCCTCAAATGTGCGCTGAGTCCTTAGAGAATATTCCCTCTCAGCCGCTGCGCACCAGGCCCTAGGCAAACCCGGTGACGCAGAGCCAAACCAGGCACTGTTCCCAAATGCCACCTCTCCAAAGCTTACCGTGCAGCGCAGGAGACACAGTGACCTAGAAGCTGGGTGGCGGGGAGGGGCGGGGGGTGTCTGGGCAGATGTGAGTCTTACTATTCAGGGAACAGGGTGGGGTTCAGATTTCCAGGGAGAGCGCACAGAGGCGGGGGGTTGGGCCATTCAGGGGCCGTGAGCAACTCAGTTGACCTGGGGCTTGTGCTGCGGGGACAGACAGCTGCAGCCCTCCCTCCCTCCCTCCCTCCCCTCCCTCCCCCCTCCCCCTCAGGCAGGCGTTTGATGACCACTTGTGAGGTGGGTGCAGGGAGCTGGGGACACAGTTCTGGTCCTCCCTGAGCTTCCTGGCGTGCCTGCCCCGCCCTCTCGGGTCCACTCACTCACTCATTCATTCATTCATGCAGGCAGCCGTCCATCACCCACTCTCAACAGGGTCATGGCCCCAAGGCAGCTGCCCCAGAAGACGAGGCCCGGCCCCAGTTCGAGCCCGGCCAGGACGGCCGGCAGGTTACCTGCGTCAGGGTCAGAGGGGAGGCCGGCTGCAGGCCCTCGGCCTCGGTCTTGACCTTGCTGCGCTTGTGAATGACGAGGGGGTTGACGGTGCTGCTCACGGCCGACTCGCTGCTCTGCTTGTTCTGGAAGAGGGGAGCACAGGGGGGCACCCCAAAGTTCTGCTTGGGCTTTACCCTGGACCCTCCGCACTAGGCAGTTTGCAGTTTCAGAAACTGAGTCACTGCACAGCTTGGTCCTCGTGCCCAGGGCACAGCCCGGGGAGCCCAGGGCCGGGCCCGTCATCACCCTCCTCCCTACCACTCAGCCCCCACCCCCCAACGGAGACGGAGCAGAGACTCTCTCTTTGAGAAATGCCCTCTCAGCCCTCCCAGGCAGGGGCGGCTCTGGGTCTGAGGACAACAGGGCCGGCCAGTCCAGGGAGCGGGACAGAAGAGCTTGGCTCCTCAGGACCCGCGGGTTAGAGCTGCGGAGTCAGGGGATGCGACAAAGGCCGACAGCCACCGTCTGGGGGAGGTGCTGGGTGGCCGCCTGGAGCCCTGGGGAGAACTTTCTAGAAGAGGGCCGCTCCTAGACCGTACGGCCTCTGGTCTTTCCTCCCCAGCACGTGGTCACTTCCAGCCTCTGCCCTGCCAGCTGGGTGGCCTGGGCAGCTGCTTCACCTCAAGGACGGTCATCGTGAGCTCTAACCAGGACCCAGGTGGGCCCAGGCTCAGTGACCCCGTACCGGTGGCAGCCCCACTCTGCAGGCGTGTGAGCTCAGGCTGAAAGAGCTTTCAGGTAAGTCAGGGTTCAAAACACGATCTGATTCTGAGGCCTGCACCCTTCCTACTATCTGATACTGTCTCTAGGACTCCAACTGCATTTCCTCATCTGCAAAACAGGACTTTGTTCATTCATCAAATGCTCATGGCACCGAGCACGCCAAGCACTTGCGAGCCGGCCCGGGCATGTCAAAAGCCCGTTGGGAAGGTCACATAAGATGGCCTTGGGTAAACTCATGCTCTCAAACTGAGCTGTACAATATTAATTACCTGTTTCAGCCATCCATGTTACATGCTGTGTATGAGGTCCCTGTATGATGCCTGACTCTGAATGCTAGGGTTTCTCCATTTAGTCGTTATGCTTATCGGACAGGCAGCCAAAGCACTGAGGCTGGGTGCTGGCCCACGGTGCGTGAGGGCAGTGTGAGGACCCAGCCCCGGTCTCCTGACTGGGGATCCAGCCCGAGGCCCGTTTGATCACGTGGCCTCTGCCCAGGGGTACGGTGCCAGCCAGACCCGTGCCCAGAGTCCTTCCACAGGTTCCTGGCATGAGACGGCCACGACTGGCCTTCGCTTGGCGTGGATGAGTACCTGGTGGCCCCGCGCCCCCCGTCCCCACCTACCTGGTTGGCATCACTCAGACAGTTGCTGCTGCTGCTGAGCTGCGTGGACGTGGCATTGATGGAGGTGAAGGCCGTGGGCTGTTGGGCCAGGAAGGTGGGTGAGGGCTGGATCAGGGGTGGCGTGTGTCCGAAGGCCGAGCCCAGGCCCCGCTGCTGGCTCAGGATCTGCTGGTAGGCCACGGGGTTGATGGGGTGGGGGAAGGTGAAGGCCGGGCTGCAGAGAACGGCAGACAAGGTGATGGAGAGGGGTGGGGTGGGGTGGGGGCAGGACTCTGTGAGGCTCACGCTTCCTGGGCAGACAGGACCCTGCCCGGGGGTCGGGACGGGCACGCTGCCGACTGCCCCGTCACCGTGGCTTTACCCACTCAAGCACCCGTGGCTCCCCACTGCCAGCTGTCTCAGGCCTCCACGTCTGTGAGGAGCCCCCAGGCCCTGCCCCAGGACGCAGCCTTTGTCCCTGGCCCTTCACTGCTCTGTCGCCTGAGATGCGCCCCTGCATCACTGATGCTCCCCGACTATTTGAACCCCGTTCTAATGCCCCCTCGTCCAGGAAGTGTGTCCCAAGCCCTCCGGTTCCCCCTGTCCTCTGTCTTCTGAGCTCTACCACGCCACCTGCATACGGGCCACTCTTTCCAGAACAGGACACTCGGAGGCTAAGTCACAGAAGATGCCGTGGCTTCCTCCTTGCTCTCTGGGGTCACTCCCTCTGGGGGCGGGGGGAGGAGGAGCCAGCCACCATGTTGTGAGGACGCTCAAGCAGCACGTGAGGGGGCTCCCGTGAAGAGGAACTAAAGCCTGTGCCGACAGGCCCAAGGGCAAGCCATCCTGGAAACAGACATCCAGGCCCAGTCAAGTCTCCAGGGGACCACGGCCCTGGCCGACATCTGGACTGCAGCCTCGTGAGAGACCTGAAGCTGCGCCAGTCTCATGCTCCTGGCCCTCGGAAATGGTGCGAGAGGCTAACTGCTTACTGTTTGAAACTGCGGGGTTTTGTTTTTGTTTTTGTTTTGTTGTCACACAGCAAAAGATAACTGATATAACTGTTATCATCCCTTATCCCCGGGTCCTTGGGCTGAGCTCTCTTGGCATTCCTAAGCTCCTCTAACCCTGGCCTCTTTCAGGAGGGCCAGGGTAAGGACATGGGTTTCAGCCAAGCTGGCTGGGGTCTGAGTCTTCTGAAGAGTCAAGGGCTGCACAGAGGGGACAGGGCGGGCGGTGATGGTGAGGTCTGCGTGTGCTGTGACCACAGAGGGAGACGTCTGCCAGCCCAGAGACGTGCAGGCCAAGCCAGTGTCACACCTCCAGCGGTCCCAGTGCTGGTCAGTGACACTGCTGAAATACTAGGAAAGTCCCCTTTGACTTCATGATGGAATTTTTCACGACAGGCCCCGGTAAGGGTTACATTCCATTCATGATGGAATTTTTCACGACAGGCCCGGTAAGGTTTACTAAAAATCACTTGGTGAGTGAAAAAGAGGCCCATGAAGATGTACCCAAATGTTGGCATGTTTCAAAGTCATCACTACTGGTTTTGAATTCCTAGAATAGTCGCAAGTAGACTGACTTACAAGTCCTATAAACAACAAGGTCCTACTGTAGAGCACAGGGAACTCTATTCCATATCCTGTGATAAACCATGTGGAAAAGAATATGAAAAAGAATGTATATATGTGTATAACTGAGTCACTTTGCTGTACAGCAGGAACTAACACAACACTGTAAATCAACTATATTTCAATAAAAAAAAAAAAACCCCAAACAAGTCCTGTGTTTCTCCCGGGGGGCCAGCGGGGACCCTCTCCACTGGGCCCCAGCCCAGCTCCCATTCCTGGCCCCGGCTCGCGGGCTGGGCTCACCTGAGAGTGCCGGCCGACAGGTGCCCGTAGGAGCCGCTGGCGGCCGAGCTGCTTCTCGAGTTGTTGATGTAGGCCACCAGCGAGTTGGGTGAGGTCCGGATCATGCGCTGCAGGTCAAGGCTGGCGTCCGAGAGTGGGGAGATGGACAGCGCCCGCTTGCGGCTCAGGCGGGGCGTCACCCGGGGGCTGGAGAAACGCGACACTGCAGGACAGCCAAGCCAAGGCGCGTCAGCATGACCGCACTTGTGGGGGTGACGTGACGGGGGAAGGGGACTGGGGGTGGGGACAGTCTGATGGGCACTGCGGATCCGCCCCTGTCCAGCTGGCGGCTCTGGGGCACGGGCCTCTCTTGGCCTCAGTTTGCTCATCTGTATGATGGGCCTGGTCCACACCTGGTGTGCCGAGGATCTGTGTTACTGCCTGTCCTGTTAGGTACGCAGAGGCCGAGACCGGGTCCAGCAACGCCTGAGGCACAACAGCCAAGTCACAAACCGTAGGTGAACTGCTCGGTGGCCTCTCACAAAGGGAACCCACCAGTGAAGCCCGCAGCGGGCCAAGAAGCACGGCCCGGCCAGCGCCCAGCAGCCTCCCTGCCCCATCCGGACCCTCCCCGGGGCAGCCACCAACCTGGCCTCTCACCCTCAGCTTAGCGTTGCCTGTTTTGCGTATTTGTCTCTTACGTAAATGGAATTATCAATGCTTTTTCTCAAACAGCTTCTTTCGTCCGACATTATCGGTGAGGTTTCTCCACGCAGCTGTGCGTGGCAGGAACTGGCGCCTTTTTTATTGCTGTAGAGCATCCCAGCAGGTGACTTTTCCACAGGAAGGAGAGGGAAAGGAGTCACGTGCTCCAGGGCCACGGCTCACATTGCGACCAGGATCGCCCCGAAATGCCCCGATTGGACATTCGCCAAGCAGAGGCCCTAGACTCCTGGCCGGTCTGGGGTGGGGAGGACGCAGGATGCCACGGCAAAAGGCAGCCTGGCAGTGCACAGACGGCTCTCCAACACCGAGGTCCTTCCCTTCTGGAGTCGCCTGGGCCTCGGGGACCTGTTGCCTTAAACACGCGTGCACGCACGCGCGCGGTGCCCTACACGACTGCCCGTGGGCGCGCTCTCCCCCTCCCCATACATACACACGGAGCTGCAGGGAGGGATGAGGGCCTGCCCCCAGACCGGGCTCCCCGCTCCTCAGGACCAGGGGCCCCAGACCGCTCCTCCTGATGGCCCCTCCTCTCCCAACCAGGGTTCTGGTTTCCCCTCTGGGCACACAGCAGCCGAGAAATGGTCTGACCACATTGCTGGACAAGAATCCACATGCCAAGGTTCCCACCCTGCCCAGACCCTCCTCGGGCCCGTTTCCTCTTTGTAAAGGGTCCCCGAGTGCCGACCTCCAGGGCTGTGCTGAAGAGCGCATCAGCACCCACAGCCGCGCTCGGCGGTTCCCGGGCTCGCGGCGCCCGCCTTCCTCCTTTCTGCCTGCTCAGCCCTGCCCAGACCCCATAGGTCCCCTCCTCCAGGGAGACGCAGGATGTCCTGGCTGCGGGGTTGCGAGTTAGTGTGCTGTCTCCACCACTGCAGGAGAACTGAGGGCAGGAGCGACACCCTGTGACTCTCTGGGCCCGCATTCCCAGGACCAGCCGACCCCCTAGAAATCCCACCACCACCAACAGGAGCAGCCTCGGCCGAGCCCCTGCCCACTGCCCTCTGCCCTGGGGGGCAACCACGCCCAGCCCTCCCCCCACCCCATCCTTGGCTGGCAAATCTGGGAAGCCCCTTTAAGGCTGGGCCACCAGAATCCTCCGGCTGGAAGGGGATTCTGGGGTCTTCTTTGCTAACCATCTCCTTTGTGGATGAAGGATGCTGGGTCCAAGACCAGCTGCCCCGGGTGAGTACCCTGCACGTATGTCTGTACAAGTGCACGCGTGTAATCACAGACTTTGTTTTCAACCAGAAAGGATGAAGCGCCTGTGGGAAAGCTCCCAGCTGGGAGAAAAGGTTGAGTTACTCAGGGTATTCTTTTCCTTGAACATCTTTGTTTTTGGCCGTCCGTTGATTCTGTTGGGTTCTGAGGCCTGGGGCTTACAGATGTCTTAGCAAGCAGAGCTACGGTGGGTTCACGGAAGGTGCTCCCATTTGGTGAACACCAGCTCATTCTGCCCCGCAGAGGGGCCTGGGAGCACGGCTGGCACCCAGGCCAGCAGGTGACACACTCGGGCCGTGTCACCACCTTGGTCTTGTGGCGGGAAGGACCCCAGCCCACACGCCTAGGGACACAAGGTCACACAACCGCATTCTGCTTCACAGGGTCCGACGGAGCAGCCCCTCCCCAGCCGGCGCTTGGGCTGTGCCGCAGACACGACCACCCATCTGAACAAGCATCCCGGACCACAGAGATGTGTCCTGGCCCATCAGCAACTAGAGACAGCGTGTGTCCCTTTGGTGTGGTGTTTGGATAAGTCCCTGCTTCTGAATTCTGGTGCACTGAACCAGCAACAGCCAGCGACAGCCACCCCTTAGTGACATTCAGATCCACTGTTGCAATGAACGGCCATCACTGCCCCCCCAAATGCAAACCCAGCTGTGCAGATAAGAAAATGAGGCTTGGGGAGGTTAGCGACTTGCTCAAGGGCAGGATTTGGACCAAGGTCCAAAGAAGCCCTGCTGTGTGGCTTTCCTCTGTCCTGAGTGTACCTTCAGAGAGGAGGGGAGAGGCGGGGCCAGGAAGCCGCTCTCACCACAAACAGCTTTTAAGTCCTCACTTTAGCGGCTCTGATAGAGAACTTCCTGACAGCCAGCTGCCTACCTGGCCTCCTGCGTCTGAGGGCAGCCGCAGCTCAGCCCACCCTGCTCATCTCCTGGAGGGCTGGGCTCGGCGGGCGCCCGCCACCCGTAGAGCAGCAGAGCGGGGGGACCCGGGAGTTGGCCTGACGCTTCCCCCTCCTCACCTCCTTCACAGTTGCATCTCCCACTTCCACCAGCCCAGCCCCCCACTTGCTTGGGGCATCCCGGGGCGCTTAGTTAACTGCTGTCCAATACACATTCCTCACTGCGGCCAAATCAGATCATGTTTTTGCATTTGCCCACCTCAAACCTTTCCAGAGCTCCCACTGCTATTAGGAAAAAGGCACAAGTCCTCAGCGTGGCTTACCCGGTGGCTCCGTGGGTGCCCCTGGCTCCCTCTCGCCAGCCTCCTGCACAGGGCCTTTGCACATACTGCTGCTTCTGTCTGCAGCGCTCTGCCCTCAGCAGGGTCATCACGTTCCCCAGGAAACCATCGCTGACCTCCTGCAGTTGGGCAGGTCCCCCTGGGACGCTCTCAGGGCACCACGGTCCCCCCTCTGTGAATAGGTGCAGCTCGGGGGAGTTCGCACCTGCTTGTGTATGTCTGGTTGCTTCTGTTTCTCCCGCCTCTGTGAACTAGGGACTCGGTCCCCCCGCTCACCGTTATATCCCAGCACTGGGATCCGGCTGGCTCGATGGTGAGTCCAATAGGAGATGCCAAAAGCCGGGCATGGGGCAGAGGCGTGGTGTGTCAAGGGGCAGTGGAGGCTCAGCCATCCAGAGTCATATTTACTGAGTGCCCTGCGAATGCTCGGGACTGTTCTAAGCATTTTCAAGTATAAAGCCATTTAATCTTCACAACTGTCCTATAAAGAAGGAACTATGATGAGCCTCATCTTACAAAGGAGAAGACAAGTAGCTTGCCCAAGGCCACGTGGCCGGGGGAAGTAGAGAATGGTAGGAAAGCAGGCAGGTGGACACCAGAACCTCCACCGCACTGCCTCTGCTCAGGTGGGGAGGGTAGGTATCAGGGGAGGGCTCTCCTGGGTGCAGGAGAGCAGACACACACACACACACACACGTACACACATACACACATCCCAGTGGGGGCACACAGACAGCCTGACACTTAGTGGCTGCCCTGGGGTGCATTACTCAGCCTCCTGAGCCTCTCTTTGCCCATCTGCACAATGGGGGCAGTGTGGTAGGTACGTCCTGAGGACACAGGGGGAGCACCACGGACAGTGCCTTGAACCCAGCAGATCTTCCAGAATGAAACTGTGAATGAACACGGCTTCTTTAGGGGCTAGGAGGCCTCTTTGGTGAGCAGGGTGAGCTGAGAGCTAATAATGGGGAAAAGGGCAGCAAATCTAGAGAAGACGACTGAGCCACAGCGGAGGACATCTGTCCCTAAACAGTCATCCGCCTATCCGGGTGTCCTCCAAGCTTCTTCATTCTTATTTACTGGGTTCACTCCTTGTTCATCCTCACTTTAAAGGCAACTCCGAGATATAAAAGTGAATCTTCCAGAAGATTCCTGTTACTTATGAACTGAGTGGTAAATGGGAAAATACAAGATGGGGGGTACATCTAATATCATACAAAGTAAGAAATACACACACATCTTCATAATACACTTAAAAAAAGATTTTGCTACTAATATTTGGATTCCCACCCTCTCGTGTGCCCCTAACAAGACGAAACAGGCCAGATCTGACAGTGATATTCATCTCTGTTATGCCCTCCCCTCAAGGGAAATATGTTTATTAATGTGCCTCTTCCCTTGATAAATTACTAAATAGAAAGAAAAGCCTGGCACTCATTTCCCGTGGCTCCTCCTGTGATTTATGACCAGGATTGGCAGACTCGTCATGTCCATTCATCTGTGGATGCCCCCGTTCTGAGAGCCGACAGCCGCTGGGTGACCAGCCACCTGCCTGCCCTCACCTGGGCAAACGCCAGACGCCACCTGACCTGGACGCTGTTTTGTCCACTAGTTCTTTCTTTCGCTCGTTCGCGCGTTAGCTCACACACCCATCGGGCCCTCCTGCAGAAGTCTGTTTGCCAGGCACGGGCCTTGATGCTGGGGGAGCCGCAAGCAAGGATGCTCAGCCCCGTCTCCTGGAGCTCAGCATCTTGGTGGGAGATGGCAGTGGTACCTGTGGCTCTGGGCAGGATCACTAGACACTACCAAAGCAGGGTTACCCCAGGTAGTCCCAGAGTGCTCGTGGGGGCGGGGGAATCTCTGTCCCTGGGATAGTCGGAAATGCAGAAACAGGCCCGGGACCCGGGCAGACGCAGGTTCCGACCCTGCCTGCCAGCTCTAACTGGGTGTCTTTGGGCGAGTCGCTGGACCTCTCTGCGCCGTTTCCTCACCCAGAAGATGCGCCCAGAGCGCCCACCTCAGGGTCACTACGGACTACCGAGCAGCATAGCGCCCACAGCTCCGGATGGGCCTCCTCGGGGCCGGGACGCGCCTTCCCTGGGGACGGCAGGGCACAGCCTCGTGGCAGGGCTTGTGAGCCCTGATCCGCACTGCTTAGGGAGCATTCCTGCATGGCCCAGTCCCTCGCCCGGCTCGTTTCTGGACTCACTAAGGAGATGCTCTAAGGAAATCCAGCTTGAGGGCCTTGACCTGGCCCACACTCAGCTGTTCACACCCCCTTTTGCGGGGGAGTAGAAGGCGCCGAGGCTTTGGAGCCCAGAGGTGTGGGGCTGAGGCCTACGAGCGCGTCTCCCAGGTCTGTGATGGAGACAAAGAAACTTAGGGCTCTGGGTTCGAGGCCCCTCAACTGGAAAGTGACTTCGTAACGCTTGTCCCGCGAGACTCTGGGCAGGCTTGCCAGGTGAGCCGGACACACCATTCGGCCTGAGCCTGCCCTTGGCACCGTGCCCTCCGTCTCCCTCCTGTCGGCAGGCTGGGTGCGGACGCCCTCCCAGGACGGGGCCTCTGGCAGCCCCTCCGTCAGCTCCACTGCCCCTCGGTGGCGTGACCAGTGTAACTGGTTCCTGAGACCTCCCCGGACCGCAGGCAGCATAAGGAACGGGCGTCAGACGGAGGCGACACCCGAGTGAAGTGAGGGTCAATACGACCATAAAATATACAGCTCGTAGGAAATACGGGCTGTAAGCACACAACATTTCACGCGGAGACATTTCAAGCTCCTCAGCGTGGTGGGGCGGGGGGCGGCGGCTGCGGCTCCGCCGTTAAATCACCAATACTCGACGGCATCACGTGAGAAAATTCCACGTTAGGGCCCCAGTGACAAGCAGTGACCTCCTCGCCCTCTAGAGGACCACTAGGCAGAATAACCTCGGATCCCCGGACTGCTTATCAATCACCTTCCAAAGCCGCATCACTCCTTAAAGAACAGGGGCAATGGGCCTTCACTGACCACCTGCAGGCCAGGAGGCTCCCGGCAGAGGGGGGACGGCTTCTGCTGGAGATGCCCCTTGTCCCGCCCACAGCCCGGCCCCGTGCTCTGCGGGGGACGGAGGGCTTGGCTTTTCCATTCAGCGAGAACCCCTCCGACTCCAGCCTTGCCGCTAAGGCTGTGGCATCTTCCCCAGCGCAGGACACACACACGACCTGAAGGAGATCGTTTAGGCGTCGCGGAGACACAGACGGGGACATCTTCCCCAGATATTATGGGGTTTCCCACTTCAGAAAAAAAAATAAAGTTCTATTTTAAGGTGAGTCGCTTAAAAATATAAGACTAAATAAGTTACCGTGTAGGTGGCACTTGGCTAAGGTAAAACCGCGGGTGGTTTGCCAGTGGGTGGGCTGGGGACACTGCTCTGCCGGATGTGGAGCTGGTGGCCTTCCTGTCACCCTCTCCCCAGGCCTCCTCACAGCCGGGTGCCCCTGGTCTCCACACCCCAGCTTGACACTCATCGCCCCTGGGATGTTCTCTCCCCCATGGCTCCGCCTCCTCTTGGAATGTGCAGTGCGGGTGCTGAGGAAACAGGCTGAGTAGGCGGGGCGGCCTCCGGACAGGTGTTCTTTGCCGCGACAGGGAGCTTCCACAGAGCAGCCCCCCTGGAGCACTGCGGGAGCGGGGCTTGGCATGCTGTGTGGCTAGCACCTGGCACCATGCCTGGCATGTAGTAGGTGCTCAGTAAATACCCTCATTCATGAATGAACGAGGAGTGAGTGTGCATGTGTATGGTGTGTGCGTGTTTACGGTGTGGGTGTGTATGTGGTATGTAGGTAGGGTGTGTGTGTGTGTGCACGAAAAAGATAGAGCGAAGAGACACACACGGAGTCTCCCCAACTCCGCACCAACTCTCAGGGCCCCTGCACGGGCAGAGAGCTTACGTGTCCCCATCGCGTTTATGGGCAGCTTCCTCACATGAACACACATGTCCTCAGAGCCTCAGGGCCTTTTCCCAGGTGGTCCCGTGAGCCCCGCTGCCCGGGCCCCAGGCCTGCACACCTTTCCCTGTGAGAGTCTGAGCACAAAGAAACTCGACTGGAAGACCCACTCACACCTCCACGGGGTGGACAGAGGCTTCCCGGGAGCATCTCTCCCCAGACCCGTGCAGCTGGGACCAGCCGAAAACACCAGAGCTGGTGGGCTTTCCCAGTTCCCACGGTTCACAGGAGGGGAGGGGCCAGGGACCCCCCCACCACACACACACACACAGACCCAGAGGCAGGTCTGGGCTCAGCCGGGCGCAGGTCTGGGCCCGAGTCTCTCGGGGCCACGTAGGCATCGGAGCTGCACAGAAATGCCTAAAACTTTAAATAGTGGACGCAAAAGTTCTGGCTGAAACTGGTTTGGAAAAAAACTAAGTAACAACAAATATAGGAATTCATGCTGGACTTCACTCTGATTTCCTCGGAGGTAAGTGATGGGGAACGAAGGAAAAGAAACCACCCGGTCCTCATGTTCACAGGGGTTTGTGAAAACCCCCGGGTCGCCACCAACCCCCACCTCAGCCCGAGAAACCCATGTGTCCGTCCAGACCAAGGCTGGAGGGGGTGAAGCTCTGCTCTGCGACTGAAGCCCATCACACCCTCAAGACCAAGGCGGAGACAGGATGCCGGGGGCTGTGCTGAGTTCATCGGGGCGGCTCCCACGCCCATGGTGAGCTCACCTCCTCACCACCGCCCGACCCCCGTGTGTCAGATGCTCAGCCCAGACACTGCCAAACGCTGAGCGCCCCAGAACAAAGCTGCCTGTCCCCTTCCAGGCTCCCTGCAGGCCGACAGCTGCTGGCCTCGCAGTTTCTTCCGATTCGTTTGCATGTTTCTACCCCGGGTTCTTTTGTGACTGCAGCTCCCTCCCTCCCCCCACCCCCCGACAAACACAGAGCCCTGCCCCTTGGCAGGTGCTCCTGGACCTGCGGGGCTCTGGGTCCGTGAAGACAGAAGGGCCAGCCAGTTACAGCTGGGGCCCCTCGGGTCCTGCAGGTGGGCGGGGGGAGATGCGGAGCCCAAGGGGAGCTGATGCGGGCGGCGGCCGGGAGCAGTGCTGGCTGACCCGAGTCCTGGGACCCGGCGCGGGACGGACCGAGGCCAGCCTGCGGGGACGGTGGACGGGCGCAGGGACGCAGGGGGGGAGAGGCAGGCTGGAGGGAAGGCCGCTGGCCATGTGCTAGGGTCTGGGTTTCACCCCGAGGGTCATGGGAGGGGCGGAGGGAGGCTGAGCTGGGAGCCGGCACAGGACTGGATGGCCGGCAGGGGTGCTGAGAAGGCAGACTTGGCAGGTCTTGGGTGGGCTGGCCTGGGGCGGGGGCGGGCTGGTGGTGAGGAAAAGGTGTCCAGGAGGAGGTGTGGCATGGGGCCCAGACATGGGGTGGACGGTGGTGCCGGCAATTGGCAGACAAAACCCTGCAGAAGGTGGTAGATTTGAAAGAGGGAAAGGATACCGGTGGAAAGAGGTGGGAACCAGCATGCGTGGAGTACCCACTGTAAACCTGGCACGGAGCCACGCTCACACAGCAGGCAGGGTATCACTGTCCAGGCCCCGCCGGGTCCCAGCAGCGCCAGCTGTCCCAGTGAGGACGCAGCTCAAGCCGGCGTGGCCTACACCTGCCCGCAGTACCACCATCCCTGCAGCACGCTGGCTCCAGCCCAGCTGCTCTGCCCACTGGGCTCTCCCTGGGGCCATGGCTCACGGGGCCCCTCAGATGTGCTGTGCTGCCTGGGGCGGTGTGCATGAGGGAGAGCCCGTGATGCTGGTGACAGACGGAGCGGCGCCTGGAACCCTGACTTGCGGCCTGGGCAAGTCTGTGGATGCTGGCAACGCCAGGGAGCCCACCTTACGGCAGGGACGGTCATTCTGGCCTCGGAAGGGGGCTGAGGGGAGTCACCCGGGGAGTGTACGGAAAGGCACGGCACACGGGCACCTGGATGCTCTCACAGGTGCACACAGCAGGCGCTCACAGGTGCTGACTCGGCCTCTCCCGCCCTCTGGGGACACCTGCCTGACCAGACCCCTCGGCCACGGCTTCTCCGTGTCTGCCCGGCTGGCCTGGTGCCACCCAGCCCGAGGCCTTGGAAGGCAGACATCGCTTGGGGAATCTGACGTTTGGACAACGGCAGCAAACTTTATGCCCTGTATTGTCGCTGTTGTCTGGTTTCTAACTGAGATGAGTAGCAACGCGCATGTCCTCCCCAGAGCCCTCCCGCTCCCTGTGGGGGGCACCTGTAGGGCTGCTAAGGCGAGGAGAGAGAAAAGCATGTAGATTTACGCACTCAGGGGGCCAACAGGCCTCACTGCACCCCTACACTGTGTGCCCGTCCTGGACGAAACACCATCCTGGGGAAGACACGGGGGCGAGACAGACCCAGGGACCAGACTCTGGTGGCATCGTTTGGTCGTGCTGTGGCTTCCCTTCAGGGCAGGCTGAGGGTGACACACGGGACAAAACCCACAGAGCTGGCACTGGGAGGACTGCCGTGCTCCTGCCCAGGGACACTCCTGTGGGGGAGGGCAGGGAACGCTGCAGGGGAGTGGTGCTTAGGGACCGCTGGAGGTGGCCCCTAAGTGTGAGGTGAGCGGGGCACAGAGACGATGAGACAGGTGGGACCTGGGACCCTTGGCTGCAGTGCTTGCACCTGGGCAAACACCTTCTTGAGCAACAAAATACAGAGAATCTATAAGGGACTAAAAACAACTTGTGTATATGTGCAGTTGGGGCAAATTATGGACAACAAGATACAGAAAGACCAAAAACCCAACTGCCACTTCTGAGGAGCCTGGAGCAAAAGCATGTCCTGCACATGCCCCCTGCACTCAGCACCACCAAAGGGGTGGGCGGAGCACCTAAGCCCCGCCTCCCCCGACACACCCCCATCCTCACCCCAGATAAGGAACCAGCTCGCCCCACCGCGGGGAGCAAAGGAGTAAGGGAACCTTGTTAGTGGTTCTCGCCCTCCCCCCACCCTGCTGCAGCAGGAGCCCCATAAAGCCTTGCCTGAATTTCTTGTCTGGCCTCTAGTCAATTCCTATTGATTGAGGGGGTCAAGAATCCTGGTTGGTCACAAGGAAAGCAGGGGAGGGAGGGGGCATCCAGAGGGACTTCCTGGAGGAGGTGAGATCTCAGCCAGGCCTTAGGAAGCGAGGGGCTTGGCTTTGATCCAGCCGATCAGGTGGACTTGCAGTGGCTGGTGTGGACTGGAAGCCCAGGGCGGAGGACTGGGGGACGGGAGGTGGCTGAGGGGTGCAGGGGCCCCCCCGAGTCTTGCAGCCCTGCCTGGCCCCACGGGACTGCCTGCAACCCAGCAGGTCTCCTGCAGGTCTCTGTCTGCTCCCTGCCACCAGGGAGTGAAAAAGGGCTTGAGGAGGATAAATCCGCAGGAGCCGCCTGCCGGCCCCTCGCTGTGGCTTCCAGCCCCGTTGCCTGGCCTGGATCCCTGGGGGTCTCTGGGATGAGCTCCAGGACCGGCAGGTGAAGCAGCGCTGACTGGGGAGGGGGGAAGATGTCTTCAGCTTTCTCCCCCACATAGGGGGCTCCATCTGACCCCAGGGGCTGGCTCATGGTTAGGGTGCAGTTGCCCCTGCAAAAGCAGCTGTGAGGATGGCTGGGGATGGGCGGGGGACTTGGTACCTCATGGGCACCAGGCACCTCATCTCCCCGGAACGCCCGACCGGCCGCGGCCCCAAACGTGCCTGGCCTGCAGCCTCCCGGCTCAGTTACTGACAACTCTGTCCTCCAACCACTCAGGCCTGAGGCCCCAGTGTTCTCCTCAATGCCTTTCTTCCTCCCTGACTCAACATCCCATCCGGGAACAAATCTTGTGGCTCTTCCTTCAAGGTCCATCTGAAACATGACCGCTCCTCCCACCTCTGCCAGCTGGACGGCCTGCTTCCACCTTGCCCCTAAATCTGTTCTCCGACCAGCAGCCAGAATGGAATTCCTTTTGAGAATAAGTCAGGTCTCATTCCTCCTCAGTCCGACCCCGTCCACGGGCCCCACCTCACTCTGCGTGAAAGCCAACGTTTCACCAAGCCTTGACCGACCGGCACAGCCAGCCCCCGAACTCTGGCCCTACCCTACTGACCCCTCACTCACTGGGTACCAGGTACACTGGCCTCCCGGGCTTTTCTTATCCCAGCAGGCCCACTGCGGCCTCAGGCCCTTTGCACTTGCTGTCTCTCCCGTCTGTATCACTCTTTGGCTTATTTCTGCACGGCTCATCCCTTTCAATGCTTTGCTTGAATATCATCTTCTCAGTAAGGATTTTTGGATCTCCTCTTTCAAGATGGCACCCTCGTCCACCCAGTGCCCTCACCCCATTCCTGAACTGTTTGTCTCTCCCCACTAAGCTGTAAGTAAGGTCCATGAAGGCAGGGATGAGTCCCTTTGGTTCCCTGGAGTGACTGCAGTTCCTACAACACTTCCCGGCCCATGATGACTCACTAAGTATTTGTGCGTGTTGTTCAGACGCAGTCTCCCAAGGACAGCAGTCATGGCAGGGATTGGGGTAAAGCCCAGATTCCTCCACTGGGCTCCTCCCCCCGCCAAAAGGAGCCACAAGCACCCTCCTCGGCCTCAGGGGGGCCGTCAGCCCCTGTCCTGCACCCCACACCCACCCTGGCCCAGTACTCACCATCCACTGGATTGAGGTAGTCATGGAGATGGGGTGCACTGGCCGCACCCCCGCTCTGCATCAGCAGGTCCCCATATGGCATGGGGTGGCCTGCCATGAGGGTCATCTGGTGGTAATAGTCTGAGGGGTTGGTGCCTGGAGCGGGGAGGCCAAGCAGCCCCCTCTCCTTTAGGTGTTCGTGGGCCACTGTGGGCAGGAGGGAGGGAGAGGAAGAAACTGTCAGAACCTGGCCAAAAAGAAGAGAAACACGCACCTGGCCCGAGGAGGCCCCCCCCGGGCCCTGCAGCCCTCCCCAGCCCCCCGGATCCCTCTCCCCCGCCGTCCCTGGTCAGCCCCGAGCAGCCGGCTGGGGCGGGGCTGTTTCTGCTGATGGGGCAACCAGATCCCAGCCTGCGCATTCCTCCACTTGCTCAAAGCCGTAAACAACTGCTTCCTCCTCCCAGCCCCACAGACGCCCAGAGCTCCAGGGTCCGTGGTCCGGCATAGTCTCCAAAGGAAAAAGAAGATGCAGTCGGAGGTGCCAGGGTGGCCAGACAGCTGGGCGCCAGGTCAGACTCACTCAGCACTCAAAACGGGATGGCGGGCGAGCGCTCGCCCGCCCTGGCCAGATAAAGCTCCTGGCCCGTCAGAACCGGGGCGGGCGGTCCGCCTCCAGTCCCGCACTCAGCCCTGCCGGGGCTTAGCAAAGAGGCCGGGAGGATGAACTTCAGAGTATCTTGAGGGGGCCTGGCACTCAGGGGTGTGGTGTTAGTTAAAGGGGGGCTTGGAAACCAAACATACCCCTCGGGGGTCCTGGCTTTTACCAGGTGTGCAAAATTAAGAAGGTGCCACCTCTCTGAGCTGGCTCAGTTTTCCATCTGTAAAATGGGGGTAATAATACCCACTAGTCAAATTACTATTAAAAATGATAGGGCTTCCCTGGTGGCACAGCAGTCGAGAGTCCGCCTGCCGATGCAGGGGACACGGGTTCGTGCCCCGGTCCGGGAGGATCCCACATGCCGCGGAGCGGCTGGGCCCGTGAGCCATGGCCGCTGAGCCTGCACGTCCGGAGCCTGTGCTCCGCAACGGGAGAGGCCAGGACATTGAGAGGCCCGCGTACCGCAAAAAAAAAAAAAAAAAAAAAAGATAGCATCAGCCAACGTTGTGCGGGGCGTCCCGCTGGGTGGGTGCAGTCACAGGGCTGAGGGGACCGCATCCGTTCTCCGGTTTCACTGGCGTCGCGCCATGAGCTGATCCCTCCGCAGATGAGGACTCTGGCACTCAAAGACATAAAGATGCTGCTCAAGGCCACACAGCAGGGAGTTGGAATCCAGAGCCCGGGAACTGGCCTCCCTGCTCTTAGTCTTGGCAGGTGTCAAAGGAGATGCACACAGTCTGGCAGAAGGAAGCAGCCGGTCCACGGAAGCAGTCAGCCTCCCCCCGCTTCCTCCTGCTGCATCATCTAGGGACAGCCCTGGTCTGCAGCCCCACGGCCTCTGCCTGGCCTGCCTGTGCCTGAAATGCCCTCCCCTCCCCCTTCTGGCTTGTGCCTCTTCGCTGAAGCCTTCCTTGAGTGCCCGTTGTCCACACACACACACACACACACACACACGCACACAGGCTGGTCTGGTGGACCCCTCTGCCTCCTACAGACATCTCTCAGGGCCCTCCCTGACCCAGGCCTCGAGAGGACCGCCCCGTCTCCGTGTGTATTAGTTTCCTCGGGCTGCTGTAACAAGTTAGTACAGGCTTGCTGCTAACTGCCGTGAAAATGGATTTTTATTCTCCCTCAGGTCTCGAGGCCAGAAGTCCAAAATCAAGGTGTCAGCAGGGCCACCCACTCCGGAGGCCTTAGCGGAAAACCTGTTGCTTGCCTCTTCCAGCTTCCGGGAGTTGCCAGCTTCCTTGGCTTGTGGCCACATCACTCCCATCTTTGCGTTGCCTTCTTACCTATGTGTCCCTTATAAGGACACTTGTCATTGGATTTAAGGCCCACGTGGATAATCCAGGATGATCTCTTCGACTCAGAATCCCCAACTTAATCACATCGGCACAGGGCCCTTTTCCACATGAGGCCACGCTCTCGGGTTCAGGGCTTAGGACGTGGACGTATCTTCCTGAGGGCACCATGACGCCCGCTGCACCACGTGTGAACTTCAAGGCAGGAACAGCGTCTGGACCCTGGCCTGCACCGCCAGGAGAGGCTGGGGAGCTCCGGTCCACTTCCCAGGAGACATGGGCTCTGTGTGGATGTGTCATACCCTTTGGCACATCCCGGATTGGTCGCGGCCACTCGGGGGCCCACGCAGAGTTCAGGGCCAGGAGCAGTGGTGAAGGGCCATTTCCGGATGGCCCCATTCTGGCTGGCCGTCTTCATGTCCCGCGGCTGCAGCCATTCACCTTGTCTGGTTTCTCTTTGTGACTCTGCCCTCTTCTGTCTCAAATGAATTGAACAGGGTTGCCATCTGACTGAGCTGGGCCACCCAGCATCCTCTCAGGAGGGAAACAAAGTCACTGGTGGTCACCCCGGAGCCTTGGGGCTGGGGTCCCATTTAGAGGCCATGCGTTGACCTGCCAGAGATGCAGACAGAAACCTGTCCAGCTCTGCCTTCTTTCTACTCTGGGGGGGCCCTGAGACACCCCAATACAACACCTACTCTGCTTAACACCAGCTTCTGCAGACTTTGGCATCTTGCAACCAAGTAATTCTCACCTAAGATAGGACCTCCATGAATAAACAGACGTCACCATTCTTATTACGTAATTTGCATGCCAAGGCTGTTTATGAATAGTTCTTTTTAAAATAAATTTATTTATTATTTATTTTTGGCTGTGTTGGGTCTTCGTTGCTGCGTGCAGGCTTTCTCTAGTTGCGGCGAGCGGGGGCTACTCTTGGTTGTGGTGCACGGGCTTCTCATTGTGGTGGCTTCTCTTGTTGTGGAGCGTGGGCTCTAGGCACGTGGGCTTCAGTAGTTGTGGCATCCGGGCTCAGTAGTTGTCGCTCATGGGCTCTAGAGCACAGGCTCAGTAGTTGTGGCTCGCGGGCCCTAGAGCGCAGCCTCAGTAGTTGTGGCACGTGGGCTCAGGAGTTGTCACTTATGGGCTCTAGAGCAGAGGCTCAGTAGTTGTGGCACATGGGCTCAGGAGTTGTGGCTCGCGGGCTCTAGAGCGCAGGCTCAGTGGTTGTGGCGCACGGGCTTAGTTGCTCCATGGCATGTGGTATCTTCCCGGACTAGGGCTCGAACCCGTGTCCCCTGAATCAGCAGGCAGATTCTTAACCACTGCGTCACCTGGGACGTCCTACGAATAGTTCTTTAATGAGTGCAAAAACCAATGCATCCCTGGCTCCCCTGTCTTGGACCGCTCATTTATCGAAAGACCTACTGTTGATGGGGGGCAGGGAGGAAGGCCAGCCACTGACCATCCTACGGACAGCGGCTGAGGAATGACCAGCATTAGAGTTAGCATCCGTCCCCCCACCCCAGTGCCTCAGGCCCTCCCTACTCACCGTCCGCAGGGCTGAGGCCCCTGGCCGCCGAGATGGCGGGGTGCGTGGGGCTGCCGTGCACAGCGCAGAGGTACTGCTCCATGTGGGAGCTCACGTACGGGTGTGGGGCGTTGAAGGGGGGCTCCCCAGGGCCGGCAGGGTGCGGGGAAAGTCGGATCAATGAGATATCCGAGATGACCGGGCTGCCACTCAGGGCGGGAGGCCTGCAGAGACAAAGGGGAACGTTTTAAGAAGGTGTGGCCCACCCAGGAGGATGCCCAGGGAACCCCGTCAAGGAGCAGAACCTTGGCGGCTGCACCTTTATTTATTCGCCAACATCCCCTGGTCACCCTCATACAGAGTCTCAAACCTCATACATTAGCCAGGAAACGCAGGTGGAAATCTCCCAGGGCTGGTGCAGCTGCCCACCCACCCGTCTCATGTTGGTGATGGAATTCTGCACACACAGAGCTGGATTTGCTGGACCACAAGCTCGGCAGGCCACACACCTCTGCGAGTTGTCACCACTGCTTCCCCGGTGGCTGCTCAGGACCAGACGCATTAACAAGTAAGTCTACGAAATGGACAAACGCCCGCATCCTACCAACTGGTATGAAAAACAGACCGTGAAAATACTAACACCAGGGGGAAGATACAAAGAGCTCATCTTCTTAACAGAACTGAGGAAAAGAGAAATCAGGAGATGCCCTGAAAGATGGAGACTTTGGGGCTTCCGTGGGACAATCCCTGCAGTGAAGCACTCAGCCACGGGATCGGCTGTACAAGAAAAGATCAGGATTCAAGGAGCGTTTGGAAACGCTGAGCCGTCATGAAAATTTTGGAATATCATTCTGGCTTTCCTTACATGGAACTCCTTCTGATGTTCCCAGAGTCTCCCTTCTCTGACGCCCACTGACAATCGGGCACGCACCTGGCGTGGTCCCCTGGGCTGGGGCTGGTGTGGCCGTGGCCCATCTCTATGGTCAGCCCTCCAGGAGGTACCTGCTCAGCTCAACAAAAGGACAGGCCTGCTCCCCGGGGGCCTGCAAGCAGCTGTTAGCATGTTAGTTACAGGGGTATTTTGAGGTCAGCTACTCCAAAACTTGCCCATATTAAAGTAAAAATCAGACTGGGGGGAGCTGCTGTGAAAGCACAACTAAGTCACTGGAACCAAATCTAAAGATTTCACTTTCGATTTTTCAGAAAATAGAGGCCTCTCTGTGACTTGACACAGTGCAAAGAATATGTGTTCAAATCAGACCAACCTGCATTAGAATCTCAGCCACTATAGAGAACAGTATGGAGGTTCCTTAAAAAACTAAAAATAGAGTTACCATATGATCTAGTGATCCCACTGCTGGGCATATATCCAGAGAAAACACTAATTTGAAAAGGTACATGCACCCCAATATTCATAGCAGCACTATTTACAATAGCCAAGACATGGAAACAACCTAAATGTCCATTGACAGATGAATGGATAAAGCAGATGTGGTACATATATACAATGGAATATTACTCAGTCATAAAAAAGAATGAAATAATTCCATTTGTAGCAACATGAATGGACCTAGAGATTATCATACTAAGTGAAGTAAATCAGACAAAGACAAATACCATCTGATGTCACTTATATTTGAAATCTAAAAAAATGATACAAATAAACTTATTTACAAAATAGAAATAGGCTCACAGACATAGAAAACAAACTTATGGTTACCAAAGAGGAAAAGTAAGGGAAGGGATAAATTAGGAGTTTGGGATTAACAGATACACTCTACTATACATAAAATAAATAAACAACAAGGACCCAGTGTATAGCACAGGGAACTATACTCAATATCTTGTAATAACCTATAATGAAAAAGAATCTAGAAAAAAAAGAATATATATATATATATATATATATATATATATATATATATATATATATATATATATATATATAAAACTGAGTCACTTTGCTGTACACCCGAAACTGACAGAACACTGTAAATGAACTATATTTCAATAAAAACTAAAAAAAAGAACGTTAGCCTTCATCAGCTCAGTTACGCTGAGCAAGTAATTTAACCTCACCAAGCCTCAGTTTCCTCATCTGTAAAATGGGGATGACAACAGTGCCCATTTCCTAGGGGTGCCATGAGGATGAAAGTCCCCCAAATGGTGCCTGAGACACAGCCACCAGTCAATAAGTGAGAGTTGTTATTACAGCATTAGTACCACACTTTGAAGGCAAAATCCAGATGTGCCTGGGAAGCCCTCAAAACCTTGACGTCAGATGTGTGAAAAGGGGCTGTGAGAACCGCTTACTTCAGAGAGGGCATGACTTGTCCATGGGCTGGAGCACACCAGAGCTAATTACTGATTATGTGCAACAGGGCATGAAAACTGTGCTTATGACACAGTGCGAACCAGGACCCAAACAGGTGACATCCAGATGTCTTAACATCTGGGTTACAGAAGCTCCATGCTCAGAGGCCGCTCTACAGGCCTGGGTGTATGCATTCTGCTACTTTATTTTTGAGCTTTTGCAGATGTAATTCCAATGGATGTACAGATCCAATGAACCCGCCGGGGCACTTCCACGCTGTGGTGCTTTCGCCCATGCCAATTCTTGGCCTACCTGCACCCTATACCTCGTCAGGGCAATTCCTTCTCTTCCCTGCAAGCCTGGGTCAAGGGACCCCGGTGGTCAGTGGTGCTCTCCCTGAAACCCTTCCCCTGGCATGAGGTTTCTGCTCCCCCCCGGGGGGCACGGTTCCCATCTTAGGTGGGCAGGTGTGTTTCCCAGGCAACCAGAGAGCAGGGCGTGTCCCAGGCACCGCTGCATCAAGCATCTGGCAGGCAACTGTTATCCCGCAGGTGTTCAGAGGTATCTTCAGAGCCAGTGGTGCTGACACATCTGTGAACCAGGCACTGAGCCTGGCAGAAGGGAGCCTCCGCCACCAGTCACAGCCTCCAGCTATCCTCACTCACAAGCCGCCATCAGAGGCCAGGCCACCTGTGAGGAAACTGCACTGAGTGCCAGGGACCAAAGAAGTGGCTCTGCTTTGGGCCACAGAGGCCATGTGTCCAGGGGAGAAGAGTGAGTGCGTGATGCGTCTCCTGTCCTCAGAGCCTTGGTCCACCACTGGGCACTCAAGGCAGGGTAGGTTCCAGGGCCCGCAAGATGCTGGCCAGGTTCGAGGGCAGGGCAGCCTGGCGTTACTAAAGCTGGTGGCCCTAAGTGGCCTGGCCAGGCCTCCCTAGCAACACGTCACCCTGTGGGGTGCAAGGACCACAGCTAAGGCCCCACAAGACAAGCCAGTGATTATGTGGGGATTTAAAGGAACACATGGAGGGCACATGGTGGCCCTGGTCTGTCCAAGGTGACTCCCATCCCACCGGCCAAACAGGAGGCTGGAGGGGGTCTTGTCGTGCACCCCGCTGTGGGGCTGCCTGGCGGGGCCGGAATCAGTGTAGCCTCAGCAGCTGGGCCCGGAGGTGGCAGGTGGGGGCCGAGTCCCCATGCTGAGGAGCTGGGACTTTTCTCTCTACACCTCTGCTACCATCCTTTGGAGGAGAGTGACCTCTGTTATCCCCTTCTCATCACATTATCCTCCAAGGAAACAGGGAGGAGCTCGAGGTTCTTCCAGGCCACGCCCCTCCCCACAGGGATGCTGACTTCAGAACAGCAGCCCGTGATGATGGCCAGCCTGATGGCCGCCGGGAGGAGACATGAAAACTCGGGCACCAACAGTGCACCTCACCCACGAGGGCTCTGGGTCCAGAGACGGAGGTCACCTCCCCAAGCTGTGTGGCCGGAGACGCAGGCCGGGACTCAACCCAAGCTGCCTCACTGCCGGGACGGTGCCACCCTCAGCCCAGGCTCTCGCTGCCCCAACAGGGAACAGTGTCGAGGACTCCTTGTCCCCTTGGTGTGACACAGCAGGCAGCTCAGAGAGGCCACTGCCTGCCCCTAAGCAGATTCGACAGGGGATGGCAATGAGGTGGGTTAGGTAACAACAGAGCTGATGACAGCGTGCACGGAACAGCCCCTACCCTTCCGGTGCCAGGCCTGGGAGTGGGGTCTGGGCCAGCAGAGCCTCCCAGTGGGGAGAGAAGCAAAGGTGAATCCTGGCAACGCAGAGCACAGCTGGGTTCTGGAGGCTGTCCAGGGGGACCCAGGTCGGCGTCCGGAAGCAGCGGGACAGGGCCAACCCCGATCCTTCCCACTTAGCTGGGTGGCCGCGGCCAGGACGCTGGTCCTCTCTGGTGCCTCTCCAGGTGGTAGACAAAGACCAGCACTGGGCACATGGTAGGGGGTTCACAAGCACTAAGCCCCTTCCCTTCCCTTTTCAGCAACAAGCCAGCTCGGGGTGCGGAGCGTCTGCTGACCTGGGCCTGTGGGACCCAAGACAACAGGCCCATTAACACAGCTACAGACGACTGTTGAGACACCTCCTCTGGGAAGCCTCCTTAGATGTCCCCTCTGCATGGCACCGCTCAGCTGTGCCCTGACCTGGCATTTCCTCAAGACTGGGTGCCAGCTGCCGTGGGGTCACATGCATGTATTTCGTTTACTGATCTAAATTTAAAAATCCACAAAGTAGGCACCTTATGCCCATTTTACAGATGAGAACACTCTCAGAAAGGCTAGGTCCCTTGCCCAAGGTCACTCAGAGAGCAAGTATCGGAACCACAACCAATCCAGGTGGGTCTGGACCCGAGCCTGTACCTGGGCCTGTCCCCCGGCAGAGAAGCAGGTGCTCCTGATGACTGCGACGTCGACACTGTGTGCGCGAGCGGGGCTCTGGCGGGTGCAGGATCAGGGAGGTGGCGGTGGCCCCGGGGAAGAAAAGAACTTACCCCCCCATCCCCTGCCCCACTCCAGCTCCCTATCCTCACCCCCACTCCCATCCCATCACCACGCACAATCAAGTCCGCTTTCAGGAGGGAGACGGAGCCTCTCCCTCACACTGTGCTGTGAATGACCGATAGGCTCCACGGTCACAAATGTCCCAGGAGACTGTCGTCTTAACAGACCGAAGACAGCCGAAGGAATGAATCTCAAATGGCAGAATTCGAAGCATTAGGAATGCATCTGAGGGACCAGGGGCCTTCCCAGCAGCCCTGAAATCACAGCAACGCAGCCACCCTTCAAGGCTGGTCCTTCAGGGACCAGAGCTGCTCTTTCTTGGATGCTTGCCCCATCCCGCCTGACAGACAGTCCCCACACAGGCGGTGCTATCAGTGCTGGGGAACCAAGAACAGTGCCGTCGGACCTACCAGGCAAGGCAGATGCCGTGAAATCGGAGCTGCTGCTTCAGGCCACCCCTCAGCCACAGCCTCCCTTTCTTCTTCCATTTCCACGCTGTGGGCTGCGGGATCCTGACCCTGGTCTTAGCCGTGGCCCATCCAGGCCTTGAATTCTGGCAACTGGGCAGAGACTCAAGGAAGGGACCTTGAGGATGGGAGGAGGGACCAGATGTGTGAGCTCATTTTAAAAGATGGTCACATTCTCCCGGGCTGTAGGCACACACGTGTGCACACTCACACGCCTGCAGGCCTCAGTCAACCGGACCGGCAAAGTCAGCCTTTCTGCAGGCTGCTCAGCTTGGACACTACCTTTATGCCTTCCCTCCTACCCTTCGGTCCAGCTCTGAGCTCATCTGAGCCTGATTCTATCAACTGTTTCTTCCCATATTTGTTAATCTTCCCAAGAAAATTGCCCCAAGCCCTTGCTCTGTTCCCAGCGACCTGTAGGGAGCTCAGAGCCCAAGTGGAAGAGGCACAAACACAAATCAGTTTAAAGGTTCCAGCAGAGGAACAAATTCCCTAACTCTGCCTGAAGGTTCCTCAGAGGAGGTGACCTTGAGCTGGGCTCTGAAGGATGCCTAGGAGCTCGTTCATGAGCACATTTTGCAAATAAAGGGTGCAGCACGTGCAGAGAAAGGCTAGAGCATGAGAACGTGTGTGCGAAGGTTATATCTTGAGCGGAGCAGCAGAGCCCACAGAGAGCTTTGGGCCGGATCTGTGTTGGACCCACTTCCCTTCTTCTGCTGTGGGTGGGCGCCATGTAGCCTGTGCCCTGACGATCAGACATTCCATATCCCCGGGCACCATCAGAGATGGGCATGTGCCCCAGACAGCCCCTTGGGCTGAAACCTTTGGGAAAGAAGTATGCTCTGTCCACAGAGGTTGCTGTGTGGGTGGAGTCACTGGGGGCCCTGAGGGGAGAGGCCAGGAACAGAGATGATACACAAACATCAGAGCTGAACGCCGTGGAACCAGTTTCTTGAATTGAGCCCCTGGAGAGGGATCTGGCTTTGCCAGAAGCTGGTACCCTCGGCCTTTTCAGTTCTCTGAGCCAATGCACTTGTTTGTTTGTTTCAACCAGTTTCAGCTGACTTTTTCTGTCTTAGGCAACTGCCAGGGCCTGTCAAGGCGAGCCTTGACTAATCAGCCTCCCCCTGCCCGGAGTGATCCAGGGGCCCGGCTTCCTGCAAGGCAGACCCGAGCCGTAGGTCCTCGGGCCTGTGCACCCTCTGGCCTGCTGGCATCCTGCCCATAGCTGCTGGGCGGCACGGGCAGCTGTGCTGGCCCTTCCGTTTGTGTGTGTGTACGCGCGCGCGTGCACGTGTGTGTGTGTGTGTGTGTGTGTGTGTGTGTGTGTGTGTGTCCTCCTCCCTGGAGGCAAGCCCAGCAAAGGGCCTCTCCTTAGCAGGCTCCTTCCTGTTTCCCTCCCTCCCTCCCTCTTTGGAGGGCCCTGCCGACCCCCCGAACTGGATTTCAGGGCTAGGCCACCAGCCGGGCCAAGAAAGGAGGAAAAGGGACCAAGCAAGTGCAGACCTAGCTGGCCGGTTGCCGCTCCAGCCTAAGTGGGCGCTGCCGGGGATGCTATTCCTGAGCACGTGGTCAACATTCGCTGGACGCCAATGGCGTGCAGCGCGCCCAGCAACTCCGCAAGGCAGGTCGGTGCCCCCACTGCAAAGAGGAGGAGACCCGAGGCTCGGGCAGCTAGGAGCCTCGCCCGAGGGTGCAGGGCTGTAAGCGGCCGAGCGCCTTTCTGACTCTGGGAAGGCAGACTCAGCCCTCTGACGTCCCCAGGAGCGAACGCACGGACAGGCAAGCTCCCCGCACAGCTGTTTCTGCCCCTGACAAGCCCAGCCTGGTGTCCCTCTGCAGACGCGGCCTCCGCTGGACCCTGGGGGCCGGGGAGCAGGCGGAGGGGAGCTGCTCCCACAGGCGGGCAGAGCCCGGACTCTGGGCGTGAATTACGGCTCGGTCACCCCTTGTGGATGTCAGTCGTGCTATCCGCCCCACCCCCCCACCCCGGCTGGCAGGATGGGGCGGCTGGGAGAGGGAAGGAGCTCCGTGTGGAAAGTGCACGCTGCGCTCCTGGGCGCCTAGTAGGTGCTCGGCCTGTGCCCGCCGTCTCTTTTCTTAGGTTTAACAGATGAGCGAATGGAAGGAAGTCAGAGGGTGGCGGAGTGGCCCCAGCCTGCGTCCCCCAGCATCCAGCCCCAGGCCCCTTCCCACGCGCTGGCACAAAAGTTTTGCAGGCAGATGAAAGGGCAGGCCAGGGCGCTGGGAACCCTGCACGTCCGTGTGTATCTCAGCCTGAGCCGGCTGGGCCTGAGCGAGCACGCCTAGACCCTTGAGGACGGGCACCGTCCCTGGGCGCTGGCCCGATGGGGTGCGTTCCTACAGGGCGTTGGCTTCCGCCAGGCTGGGGGGCGGGGCTGGGGGGCCTTCGCTGATGGGAGGAGTCGGGGGGGCGTCTGACCCCCGGCACCGCGGAGCCAAGGCGCGGGGGCAGGAACCAACGTGCTCCTTAATTCGGGGAGAGGAGGGGACCGACGTGCAGGGATTCGTGCCCCTGGACCCCACCCACTGCGCCTGTTTGGAGAGGAGGGAGAACAATGCGGAGAGGACTCACCCAGACTCAGCAGAGCTGTCAGGGCAGGATCCCCCACGCGGGGTCGGCGGCTGGGAGGAAGCGCCCTTGGCCACCCAGAGGCACTCCTTCGGGCGGCTTTGTTCAAAGACCTTTTCCTGTGCGGGGCAGTAGGGCCAGAACAGGCAGGAATAAGCCCTTTGCGCCCCATTTCACAGACAGCATGACTGACACCCAAAGCGACAGTTGGCACAGCCATGGCGAGGTCGGTGGGAACAGCAGGACCAGAACACTGACACCCGAGTGCTGGGCATCACCCTCTCCTCGCCTGGTCCAGGGCCCTGGGCATCACCCTCTCCTCGCCTGGTCCAGGGCCCTTCACTGAGAATGAAAAAGGAGAGGTCTGGTCGCTTGGGGCTACGAGCCCACGAACCTCACCTCCGGCCTGCTTCTCGGGGTGACCCACGGCCCTCGTGACAGCAGGAGACCACACGCCCGCAAAGCCAGCACGCGTGCCCCTCGCGGCTCCCTCTCTGGTCCTGCGCCCTGCCTCACTCACTCCTCACAGCGCTGGCCCTGGACGCCTGCCTGTTCCTCCATTCCACTCCTCCTCTTCATCCCTACCCTGCCCCGGACACGGAGGATGGCTCCTTCCCTGGACCCTGGGCACGTCCATCTTGGCTGGTCACGTGGCGATGAGCTCACATGGGGTCTGTCTCCCCTCTGGAGACGCAGCCCCAGGCGCAGGCTGTAACTGTGGGGCGGAGGCCGGAGGGATGCGGCCACAAGCCAAGGAGCGCCAGCCGCCCCCAGAGGGTGGAAGAGGCCAGGAAGCGACTCTCCCCCAGAGCCCGCTTTGGGAGCACAAACCTGCTGACATCTTGATTTCGATCCAGTGATACTGTTTGGACTCTGATCTCCAGAACCGTGAGAGGATAAATTTCTGTTGCTTTAAGCCACGGAGTTTGCGGTAACTTGTTAAGAGCCAGGAAGGTGTGTCGTGCCTATTGTGCTGGGGGGGAGGAGGCCTTTGGGACGCAGCGGGAACTGCTGTCATTACTGTCACATTTCTTCCGAGCAGGTCAGGCCTACAGGAAGCAGGGCCGGCGTGTCATTTCCTGGAGGAGCCCTGCACCCCCCAGTGGGCGCTCCATCAGTGGCCAGCGGGCAAGGAAAGGGAGGAGCTCCCCTCCAGACTGGGAGGGCACCTGAGCACTAGGTCCCATCCCCCACGTCACAGGGCACCGTCACAGGGCACTGGAGCGTGCCTTCCCTCCAGCCGCCCAGATTACACGGTCACCAGCTTCCCTTAGCTTAGCTGAGCGCGCCCTGCACACATCCCGACACACCCACCCTGCCCACTCTGGGGACCGCGTGCTCGCACGCACCGGTCCTGCCTTTGGGCTGAGATGCACCACCCACCAGGATCCCAGGGCCATGGGCGGGGTTGGCGGGCTCAGCGTGGGGAGGCCAGGACCCTCTGCTGTTGCCAAGCCGCTCAGGGCCAAGCATGCACTTTCTCAGACACAGCGGGCAGGTGGCCCCGGGCCCACTGATGCGCCAGAAAGTAAATGAACCCCCAAAGCTGGCCTTGCTGCTCCTCCCCCAGCTGGGGCTCCTCCGCGCCCGGGAGGCAGGGCGGGCATGTGTCTGCTCTCACAGGCACCCTTGCACGGCAAGGCCGCTGCCCTTGGCCTACGAACAGATAGAAACAGAGCTCCATCGCGCCCCGCTGGGTGGAGTTCAATCTCCTCTCCAAGGCTTTTTTTTAAAAAATAAATTTATTTATTTCTGGCTGCCTTGGGTCTTTTTTTTTTTTTTTTTTTGCGGTACGCGGGCCTCTCACTATTGTGGCTTCTCCCGTTGCGGAGCACAGGCTCCGGACGCGCAGGCTCAGCGGCCATGGCTCACGGGCCTAGCCACTCCGCGGCATGTGGGATCTTCCCGGACCGGGGCACGAACCCGTGTCCCCTGCGTCGGCAGGCGGACTCTCAACCACTGCGCCACCAGAGAAGCCCTGCCTTGGGTCTTTGTTGCTGCGCGCGGGCTTTCTCTAGTTGTGGAGAGTGGAGGCTACTCTTCGTGGCGGTGCGCGGGCTTCTCACTGCAGTGGTTTCTCTTGTTGCGGAGCATGGGCTCTAGGCGTGTGGGATTCAGTAGTTGGGGCTCGCGGGCTCTAGAGCGCAGGCTCAGTAGTTGTGGCACACGGGATCTCTGTGGCATGTGGGATCTTCCCGGACCAGGGCTCGAACCCGTGTGCCCTGCATTGGCAGGCGGATTCCTAACCACTGCACCATCAGGGAAGTCCCCTCTTCAAGGCTTTTGTTTGTTGGTTTTGTTGTTTCTTGCTTGTCTCCTTTTTTTTGGCATATGAAACTGTACCTTGGCAAGGTTGCTTACCACCTTTTTCATACATTAATTTTAAAAGTTCCAGAAATCAAGTCCTTTTCAAAATATACTAAGGGGCTTTGCAACTGTAAAGACAGGTGCAGTGAATTCTCTTGGAAATCACTGGAGAATTGCCTCTCCCCAGATCAGAGACCAACCTGCACATTCTGGTGCATCTGGGCTGCACCCTGTCCACGTGGGGAGGCTCTGAAAACCAGCAAAAAGGACACCTGTAAACAGGAGCTGGACCAAAGCAGCCGGCCATTCACTGATTTTGTTCCTGTGGTCACGCATCATTCCCTCTGCCAGCCTCAGAGTATGGGCCTCTGATGATGCTGGCCGGGGAGCTGGAGGTCGGAGGAAGACTCGGCCAGGACCCCGCTCCCAGGAAGGGGGGCAGGTGGCTGCCAACCTGACTGACACGTGCTGAACCAGGAGTGTCTGGTCAACCCTGACATTCCCCTGCCTCTGAAGCCCCCCTCCCACGCACAGATCTCAGCAAAGGGCATGAGTGTCCGAGAGGCCGTGGTGATGACAAGCTGTTCGGAAAAAGACACCCCCACAAAATCACAAACGCTGGACTATGTACAAGAGCCAAAACATGGAAGCAACCTAAATGTCCATTGACGGATGAATGGATAAAGAAGATGTGTCACATATATACAATGGAATATTACTCAGTCATAAAAAAGAATGAAATAAGGCCATTTGTAGCAACATGATGGACCTAGAAATGATCATACTAAGTGAAGTAAGTCAGACAGGGAAAGACAAATACCATATGATATTGCTTATATGTGTAATCTAAAAAAATGATACAAATGAACTTACCTACAAAACAGAAACAGACTCATAGACATAGAAAACAAACTTATGGTTACCAAAGGGGAAAGGTGGGGGAGGGATAAATTAGGAATTTGGGATTAACAGATACACACTAATATACATAAAATAGATAAACAACAAGGTCCTACTGCATACACAGGGAACTATATTCAACATCTCGTAATAACTTATAATGGAAAATAATCTGAAAAAGACATATATGTAACCGAATCACTTTGCTGTACACATGAAACTAACACAATATTGTAAATCAACTATACTCCAATAAAACAAAATCACCATGCTGGGACCTCTGGGATGAGGGTGGGAGCATGGACACTGACTGCAGCCTACAAACAGTATACAAGGTGCTGGAGCAGAAAGAGGGGTGGGAAGGAAAGGATTCATTCACTCTGCTGGTGCAATCTGAGAAGGCTTCCTGCAGGAGGTGGCATCTGAGCTGGGCCTCGACTCTTACAGAGGAATGGAAAGGAAGCAGTGAGTGGTGCAGGCTTGGTGTTTCGAGACAGGAGAATAGCTGAAAAAAGGGCAGGTCAAATCGGGGAATAGGTAGCAGAGTCCTAGGGTTGAAGGTCATACCAGACAGCTGGGTGCGGGGAGAGCACGTGGGGAAAACCATGAAGCAAATGTTGGTAACCTGAGCCGGGTTTTAACAGGACCTTCCCGTCACCCAGACACTTCATCATGGGAGCAAAGAGACTGGGCACAGACTGGGAGAGGATATTTGCACCAGAGATAACCAACCACAAAATGAATAGCCGTGGGGCTTCCCTGGTGGCGCAGTGGTTGAGAGTCCGCCTGCCGATGCAGGGGACACGGGTTCGTGTCCTGGTCCGGGAAGATCCCACATGCCGCGGAGCGGCTGGGCCCGTGAGCCATGGCCGCTGAGCCTGCGCGTCCGGAGCCTGTGCTCCGCAACGGGAGAGGCCACAACAGTGAGAGGCCCGCGTACCGCAAAAAAAAAAAAAAAAAAAAAAAAAAAAAAAGAGTAGCCTTAATATATAAAAAGCTTAGGCAAATCAATAGGAAAAAGACAACTCCATAGAAAAATGGGCAAAATAGCTGAACAGGCATTTCATGAGCAGGAAACATTATTGGCCAAGAAACATATGAAAGCATGTAGTCAGCATCATTAGAGATATGGGAAGTAAAAAAATCGAATCACAGGAGATGCCATTTAAGCAAAAATTAAAATGTGGATGACATCACCCTGATAACAAGGGTGCGGAGCAGGCTGAGCCCTCAAACACTGCTGGTGGGAGTGGCTCGGCAAAAAATCTGGCAACATGGAGGAGGGTTAAAACGTGACTACCCCATGACTCAGCAATTTCATTCTCAAACACACATTTATTCTAAGGAATGGGTGGTACGTGAGGCCCGGAGGATGGTGCTAGAGCTTTCACTGCAATGATGTTCAAAATAGCAAAAGCACAGACGCATCCCAGGTGCCTGTCAGTCCAGACTGCTTCAGAGCAGTGAGAATTAACGAATTAAGAGCCCCACGCACCAATGGGATGACTCCCTGGAACATTCCGTGACCCGTGAAAACCAGGTTCCCCAAGAATCCATCTGCAATGATTCTATTTATATAGAATAGAATTGCTCTATTTATATAAAGCACACAGAGCAAACCCAAACAATGTATTATTACAAGAGTCAGACATCAGGTACAACTGTTACAGACACAGGGGGTGATAACTCCAAGTCCCAGAGGGTGGTGGAGGGGGAGCCCCGGGGCAGGACCCTGGAGGGCCACACGGGGCCTCAAAGGTGCTGGCACATCCCCCGTTCCCGGGCAGAGCAGGGGACAATGGTCATTCATACTCTTTACATCGTAACCATGCTTTTACTATCCTTTTGTACGTCTTCAGTGTAATAAGATCAGATTTTTAAAAAGGATGGCTGGGTAGAAGCTGGCCTCTGGTTAGAAGCTGGCCGAGCGGACGGGGGTTCTGGGGTGGGGAGTGGAGAGACCGCAGGGCTGTTGTGGAGAACCTGTGTGGGCTGCTAGCAGGGTTTGAGGGTCCAGTGGTTGTCTCCGGGGTCACCCAGTGGGCTCACCTTGGCCGCTCCATCTCTCTGCTGCCAGGTTCCCTCCCAGCCATCCCCAGACCCTAACTCTAACCCTAACCCTAACCCTGCTCTGCGACCGACACACGTCTGTATACACATGCAATCCTTCCGACCCTCCACTCACCCCGTTCCCATCCCAGACATGCACATTCCGCCAGACCTAGCTGAGCGCCAGCTCTGTCACTCCCCAAGCAGGGCAGAGCCATAATAAAGAAATCACTGTGTCCAGCTGATGAAGAGCAGATTTCTTACTAAGTAAACACTGATGTTTTGGTAGGGAAATTAGGTTATAAAATTGCACCTACAAAGGAGGCCATACAGATGGACTTGGTTAAGCTCTAGCCACACAGGCCACGGGGGTTAATTCAGTCACCCACCCCTGATCACACTTTCGTCTCCTCGGAGCACAAGGATGGGAAAGTGATCAGTGCTTTCAAACATACAAACCCAAAAAAGCAGAAGAAACAAGAGTGAGTTATCAAGGAGCCTTTTCTCCTAGCAGAGGGATGACATGTGCAGAGCTGGGGGGCGGAGGGGAGGTGGTGGGCTCCATTCACCTGTCTGGGGAGCTGCCCAGGTACCTGAGGTGTGAGCTAGCCTCTGGGTATGTGGGTCCTGCAACTGCAAGAGCCGCCACCCTTGGCTGAGCACAGCTGAGCAGAATCTTCCAGAAAGTCACGGTTTTATGGGGATGGTCCCATCACAGGGCAAATGCAGGGGGCTGGAGGGGGAGGCACGGATGGGAGTGAGACACTTGGTCGTGGGGTTGGGGGAGGGGCTTTGTTAGGTTTCCCTAGGGGTCTGGGCTTAAGCAAGGAGAACAGGCCTGGGCGGAGGGTGGGCTACATGCAGGGAAACTCCTCCATGGTGAGAATGCTTCCACTCTGGCCTAGCCAGCCAACGGGGTGTGTGGAATTTCCTTTCCTGGATGCCTGTCAAAACGAGATGGATAATCCCAAATAGTTTAGATAAGACATCTCGTCTTCTTAGAGGGGGGTGGGCTATCGATTTCTACCCAGTTTTGGAGTCCATTAGCGTGTGCTTTGAAAAGGGCTCAGGAGTCGAGGCCCCTCACTGGAACAAGAGCAACTCTGGGGCTAACAGTGGGACGGGCAGAGGCAGGCCTCCGTGCCTTCCTGCTGACAAACGCTTTCCCCTCCTGGTTTCCTGGTGCTCTGGGTTCCCCCGACCCTTCCTCTCCCACCTGCACACCACTCTGTAACCGCTCGATTCCCGCCCCACCCCAGGCCATGAGCTGTCTGTGAGCACCCAGACTGCACCTCCTTGGACCGTATCCCCGGTGCAAGGCTGGCACATCACAGGCACTGGGTGAGTGTCGTGAAATGAACAAGTGCTAAGAACTTCCCCACTGAGGGAAGCAACAAGTAAACGCTACGTTGCTTGTGTGGGACAGGTCCAGTTCACATTTCACAAATACAGCTCCTGGAAGGGTAAGATGAAGGAAGGAGCTCACATGGTGCGGACGTATTTCTTCCCCGTGGGCCCCAGGGCACATAACTGGTACAGTGATGCTGGCTGCAGTGATGGAGGCTTGGAGAATGGCTGCAACAGGACTCAGGGGCAGGGCACTGCTCACAAATTCTCTCAACCAGTGTGGACCAAGGCTGGCAGGAGTGACCCCGAGTGACAGCACTTGGGACACAGATAAATCCAGCAAGAATGAATTAGGCTCAATAAACGGATGCATTCTGGGCACCGGCAGCAGCTTCCACCCGGAGTGAATGACACGGAGGCGGACAGTGGGAAAAGACGCCCCCGCCCCCCTCAAAGGCCAATCTGTCCGCCAACACCTGAAATTTTACTGTTAGTGATTAATTCCTTTGGATTGATTACAGCCAAGATAACACAGCATAGCCCTAAGACCTACAATGAGATGCCTCTTCCTCTCCGAGGATAATCACAGCATAGAGAAGAGCTCAGGCTTGAGGGTCAGATCTCACTTTCTGGCTGAGGGATCTTAGCAAGCCCTTAAATTCTGGAAACCTCCAATTTTCTGCTCTATGAAGGGGGGAGAATATCACCCACCTTACAGGGCATTGAGAGGACTGGATCTAATATCATCTGCCCAGCACCCAGCAGAGTGCCTGGAATGAAATGTGGGTTTCCTTCTGGTGTCAACAGGAGAGTGGCAAGAGAAAGCCATTGTCCAGCAATCACTGGGCACCAGGACCTGTCCTCTGTGCTCTATACTCACTCACTCACCTAATTCTCACAAGCACCCCATGTGGGCTACTGTTTTGTCTCCATTTTAGAGATGGGGAAACTGAGGCTCTGGAGGTTAACAGCCAGCCCAAGGATGTCAAGGGTATATAGATGGCATAGGACTTGAACCTTGGCCCCACCCTGTTCTCCTAAATCCTGGGGGTGTGGGATGGGAACTGCCCAAGATGACGGGGGCCCAGCGGGTCCGGAGGGGAGCCAGAAAGATCACCTCTCAACCCTGCAGGACCTTTCCACCAGGCAGTGCCTCCCCACGCCTGCTCTGTGCACCCTCCGCTGCTGTAGGCCCGCCTCATTTCTGCACATCAAGATTTGCTTCACTCCCGGGGCCTCTCCTGCCCTCGGCTGACCATGGGCGCTCTGCAAAGCCCAGATTCAGGCAGCAACCCTTCTGCGAGGGCCGGCGTTCAGCAAAGATCAAAGAGTGGGCCACCTTATCAGACACGCTCCTCATTAAACTTTTACGGGCGGATTCCATTATAAATGAGCTGTCTGACCCACGCCGCTGAGCAAGATCCTGGAGCTGGGGATCTGAAGCTCTCAGAGGAGGGAGGCTTCTCCACAGGGGTCAGGGCGGAGAACAGCCCTCTAGGGTCAAGCTGCCCTGGTTCAAGTCCCCGCTGTGTTACTTACTAGCAGAATGTCCCCGGAGACAGCGGTCACGCTCGCCGTGCCTCCGCTTCCCCACATATCCAGCGGGAGTGACATGCTGCCTTTCTATGTGGTGTTGATGAGGGTCAGATGACATAATCCAGAGGGTGGACACAGGCTGCTGTGGCTGCATCTCAGTTAGTCTGAGAGCCCAGCATCCTGCCGCCCAGAGACAGGAAGGGACGTGCCTGGAGGTCTCTCTGAGGGCCACGCCCGTCACCGGGAGCCATGCTCCACATCTATCTGTCACTCGGCCCTCAGACAGCTGAGGGAGGAGGGCGAGCCGCCCTACAAGCTGCATAGTCCTGGGCTTTTCTGGGCTCCGCGTCCACCTGCCGGGCAGTTCCTCTGAAGATGCGGTCAGCCACGAGGCTTTTAAGGAGCGCTCCCTGGAGACGGAGAGGCAGTGTGGGCCGAGGCGGAGGAGGACAAGGCCCCTGGTGGGCGACCGGGAGCCCCCGCAGCATCTTGGCCCGGGATCCAGGCGGACAGACATGCCCTTTGGAAGTTTCTTCCTTTCTTCTATCTGTCGCTTGACAAAAGCACGCACATTGGCAGAGGGCAGAGAAGGGTCTTCTCGAAACACAAGCAAAGCCAGTCCTCTCTGAGCCGTGAACCTGGCGCGTTGGGCCAAGAATCAAGAAGAAAATCTTCGTGTATCTCTCTGCTCCCCTCGGTGGCTGGCTGAGGACAGGGCTGTCAGGGGCCCGGGACAACGCAGGTGAGTTGCAAGCCGAGCCGACTGCGTGTTTATTACTCTCACGACGAGCCGGTGCCGTCTTCATGGAACCCTGACCTTGGCAAAAGCCATCTTCAAATCCCCCCAGACCTGACCGTTCGTGAGCTCAGCCAGCAACAGCCAAGAAACTACCTTCTTGAGGGAAGCGGGGAGGACCATCCCCACTGATATGCAGTCGCCAGGACGAGGTAGGGTCCGGCCGTCCTGAACAGCTCCGGTGGGGGTGGGGGTGGGCAGTGTACACGCGTGACGGAGTGGCCAGAAGACGGTGGGAAGCGGAGGTCTTCACACCCACCAGCTGGCACTCCTTAAAGTACCCAGGACTTTAAAGTACGTGTGGACTTTTCAAGAACTGACGGCTAAGTCCCGGGGCCATCCGTCCCTAGCAAGAGCACTGCACCCTTCCTTCTCCATGGAGGGTGGCCTTGGCCGTGACGGCTGGAACACTGCTTGCGCATTACAGCTCAGGATCGGGTGATCTTCAGGTCCAGAGTCCAGGCAGGTGCTGGGGGTCGTGGATGTCAGAGGTCAGGTATGGAGACCGGCGGGGGACTGTCCTCCCTACGGGTGAGATGGCTGTGGCCGTCCCCTTCCCCCCCACCCCCCTCCAGCATGCGCACCTCCTTCCGCAGACTGAGAATATGAAGAGATTTAGGTCAACTCGTGGGCACCTGTGAGTGGGTGATGAGGCAGAACCGGGGGATGTTTAACACCCATACAGCAGAGCTGTTATCATGGAGAGAAAAGGCCTAAAAGCCTGCTGGCTCTGACCCTGGACAACCAAAACACAGCTCTGGGCCCGCTTTCTTGGTTAAAAATAAGCAGGGTGGCCCCTAACTCTGGCCTGTGGGTGTCTACAAACAGGCATATTCCCAGGCCTCACCTTAGCCTGAAAGAGCCAGAACTTCTGGGGTTGGGGCCTAGGAATGTGCATCTTTGAGACACATCCTAGTTCAGATTTTCAGCCAGGTTTGAGAACTGCTCCGCGAGCCGGTGTCTCTAACCCTTCCGGGCTGTGAGCAGTTGGAATTGGTCCTCTCTGAAGGCCCAGTGCAGGGCTCGGAGGGGAAGGACCTCACAAGCAGGGTGAGGAGCTGAGATCTACCCAGTCTACTGCACCAGCAACACAAGCTTCTACCCTCCCTGCAAACACGTGAGTTGGTCCCGGCCCAAGGCGGCCCTGACCCCCGCACACACCGAGGAGGTAGGGGGGCTCCAGCCGAGGGCCCTGCCGTGCCCCGCCTCAGCCTTGGTCCCCACGTTACCCGCTGAGCCTGTTTCCAAGGGGCAGGGGCGGGAGGGGGTCCACAGAGCTGTTCCCTGCTGCGGTTACCAGGTGATGGAGACACTGCAGGACAGCCCCCCCGCCCTCGAGAACGGACTCTTGGAGACGCAGGAGCGCGTCCCCACGGGGGGGCAGGGTCACAGGAAAACCACACCTGACCGGCAAGAACATCCCCCAACCATCTGTCTCCCCATCACCTGTGATTTATGCAGGTGACAGGTGCCGCTCCACGAGTCCAGTGTCCTTTACCCTTCTGGAACCATCTGAGCATTAGTAAGCCATGCAAGGCCGGTGCTGGGTTTGCACCTCCAGGAAGGTAGCTCTGGAGAGGGCTGGGGGGTGGGTGTCTAATAGGGAGCCGTCCAGATGGGAGGTACGGGGTGGGTTTCCGCACCCTGGACCCACCGCCTGCGCCGCCCCCGTGTAGCTGCCTGCTCGGCCGGTGCGCGGGCAGCCCTGGCCCGGCTCCTCCTCTGTCCCAACCACAGTGACAGCTGTGGCCGGTGTCCTTCCCACGCCCCTCCTTCAACAGCTCCCATGGTTACCCTGAAAACGAACCGGTCCACTCCCCATCTGCTCCTGGTTGCCCAAAGGGTAAAGTCCAAATTCCTCAACTGGGGGGAAAAGAGACCCCTCCTCCCGCCATCCCCATTCTCCACCTTCGCGCGGTGCGGCCCCCAGACGGCATCCTCTCCCAAGGTCCCGCCACGGCCTGCTTTGGCCACAAGGAACCTCCTCGTCTAATAACGACAGTAATCACAGTCCTCCTTAGCATCTAGTGCATGTTTCCAAACTGTTCTAAATGCGCTCTTCCTCTTACCCCATTTAACTTTCCAAATAACGCAGTAGATGGGGTAGGTACTATTATCATGCGCTTTTACAGATGAGAAAACAGGTTCATCCGTTCAGGCTGGTCAGGTAGTCACATCCCAAGGCTGCTGCGTCCAGCGCTGGGGTTCAAGCCCAGGTGGCCTGGCAGGGCCGGGGGCGGAGCGCTCCGCCCGGAGCCACGCCCACCGCGGCCAGGCGAGCCAATGGGCAGCGGTCCCGGGCGCCGAGCAGCCGCAGAGGCTCTGGCGACAGGACGGGAGACGACAGCCCACGTCATTTGCTGCGCAACGTCTGCGTGATTAGACGCGTTTGGTGCCGGCGAGGAGGCGCGGCTACAGCAGGGGCTTGAGGGACCGGGCGCTGCGCCGGGCTCCGACCACACTGATCACCGAAGCCACAGCCAGGGGGCCCGTTTTCCTCCCAGGCTTTATCCTGTTTCCCACCTGGGGCACCCACCTAGGGGGATGAACGGGTAGTCTTTCCAGGGCCCGAGGTTAGCCCTGAACACGCGCTGTGTCCCTCCTGTGGCCTGGGCAGGAGCCAACGACCTCCAGGATAACGTAGAGATGCCGGGAGCGCACCCCAGCCAGAGGCGGGCTTTGGGGGGTGGGGGGCTGGGGTGCTGGGCCCCTCAACACTGGAGCGGAAGCAAGCAGGCCCACCGTGCAAGGGTGAGCTGGGAGGGTCGGTGCAGCCCTCTGGGCCTCAGCCTCTGCATCGGTAAGATGCATACTACAGCCCCATTTCACGGGGCCGTCAGGAGGGGCACCTAATAGCACACAACGAGGCTGCAGTGCAGAGCCTGGCCCCTGCAGGCCCTGCACAGATGATTGACACCTTTTATTGTCTTCTGCTGGGTGATGCCAGACTTAGCACTGGGGCTTGGTGATCACAAATGAGCCGAATAATGACAGGCAGAGATGTCCGTGTTCGAATCCGGGAACCTCTGAATGCCACCTTCTATGGGAAAAGGGACTTTGTAGATGGAACTGAGTTAACGATTGTGAGACAAGAAGGTGCTCCTGGATTTCAGGGCCCTAAAAGCAATCACTGCCATCCTTCTAAGAGAGGCAAAGGCAGGAAACTCCTGCAGACGAGGAAGAAGTGGACGTGAGAAAGACGCAGGAGGCCAAGAGGCGGTGTGGTGAGGGGCAGGGAGCACAGGCAGCCTCCAGAAGCTGCAAAAGCCAAGGAAATGGATTCTCTCCAGGAGCCAGAAGCTTCCAGGAGGAAACCAGCCCTGCCAACACCTTGATTTTAGGCCCAGAAGACTGACTTCTGACTTCTGTCCCCCACAGCTCTCTGAGGGTCCATCTGCATCGTTTTAAGCCACCAAGTTGGAGACGGGCAGTTCCAGCAGCAGGAAACAGCCCTACAAGTAAAGAGCCATCCAGGCCAGTGAGTGACGAGGCCATCTCCACGGGCCTGCTGGCCGGGCCAGCCCTCGCCTGCTGCCTGCCTCCTCCACTTCCCGCTTCTCTGGGTGCCCCAGCCATTCTCTGTCCCTCACTGGCCAGGAGGGAAGCAGGCCCCGGGATGGGACATGGCCTGTGTCCAGTCCTGACCTGGGGAATGGCAGAGCCTGGAGAAAACTTAGGGGGGCCACCTCCCGGCCACAGCTCTCTACTAGCCTGGGGAGTGACAGTACTGAGGGCCCCTGACTCAGGGCCAAGGTCCTGCCTGCAGCCGGAGCATCTCAAGCCTGTAATGTGTGTGTGATGTGTGTAATGTGTGTAATGTGTGAGGGCTTCCCTGGTGGCGCAGTGGTTGAGAATCCGCCTGCCGATGCAGGGGACACGGGTTCGATCCCTGGTCCGGAAGATCCCACATGTCGCGGAGCAACTAAGCCCGTGCACCACAACTACTGAGCCTGGTCTCTAGAGCCCACAAGCCACAACTACTGAGCCTGTGCTCTAGAGCCCACAAGCCACAACTACTGAGCCCACGGGCCACAACTACTGAAGCCCGCACGCCTAGAGCCCGTGCTCTGCAACGAGAGAAGCCACCGCAATGAGAAGCCCGTGCACCGCAACGAAGAGTAGCCCCCGCTCGCCACAACTAGAGAAAGCCCGCGTGCAGCAACGAAGACCCAACGCAGCCAAAAATAAATAAATAAATTTATTTAAAAAACCAAAAAAAAAACCCCAAAACAAAACAAACGGTGGGCCCATCCTAGAGTCTCTGACTCAGCAAGTCTGGGCTGCAGCCTGAGGCTCTGCATTGCTAGCAGGCTCCCAGGGGAGGCGGCTGGTCCAGAGGTTTGGGGGCAGTGCCCTAACAAAGGGTTAGGTGAGCTTTCATGAAGGAATCGTCTGGACCCGTGCAGGGGACCTGTGGTCATACATGTGCTCCCAAGAGCAAGGCCAGCATGTGGCCGAGGGCCGGGGCTCAGGAGGCGGTAATTAGATTTCAAACTCTCCCACTTCCTCAGTGGGGGCCCTAAGATGAATTATTTAACCTCTCTGTGTGCTGCCTCAGTTCCTTCATCTGTAACGTGGGGCTGACATGAAATGCATATCTTTTAGGGTTGAGAGGATTAAGTAAGATGAACACAGGAAGTGTTTACAGCAGAGCCTGTCTACAAGGTCAGAGTTATTTCGAGAAACGGCAATCGTCAATGGTGACGTCTTCTTACATCTCTGTCATTGCCCCTAGGTATGTGGGGACGTGGGAGCCAGGATGCTCCCCTGCAGTGACGCACACCTGCCTGTACGCTCCCCCAGGGAGCTCTCAGCAGTGCGCATGTCTCTGACCAGCACAGGGCCCCTTGCGGGGAGCACTGCGCTGCAGGCCTGCCGTGCTCAGGATCTATGTCACGGAACCAGCCAAACAGTTCTCGAGCAGAGAATCAGCCACTCCAACCCCCTCCTGGAAAGGGGCTCAGCTCCCTTGATACTCACAGGATTCTCAGATGCCACCAACTGAGCAATTTTGGGGTGATCTACCAGCTCTAAGAGTATGCACCTTCCAGAAGCCGCCTGAGCTGTGGTCTCAGCCACCTGCAGCTGGAGAAGCGTGGGAGGTGGGCAGAGGGCTGAAACAGCCCCACCACCCACCAGGGGGACACAGGCCTGTCAGCAGCAGGTCCTAGTCAAGTGAGAACCAGCTACATGCACCAAAATAAAACGCAAAGATCCCAGCATGTCACAGGGGACAACTTGAAGGAACTCCCACTGCACAAATCTGGGACAGTTTGAACAACACAATAAATAGCGACAGCAATAGAGTATAACTCACAGAAGAAGACAAATATCCACACATTGATTTGACAGAGATAAATGATCAAATAAATAGAGAAATGGGGGCGAAGGGACAACTCTTCCTTACAGGAGAATTCCAGTCGATAAATGTGGAAGGAATCACGGAAATAGAAAATCACCATTTGGCAAATACTAGACGTTACTGTTTTTGGCAAGAATCAACAATGGATGTTCAAGTGAGTGCGTGAAAATATGATGAGAAATAGGAATTTACATATTACCCAAGTATTGTTCCACAAGGGACTTGTAATTACACAGGGATGAACTTTAAAGTGGAGAAACCCAGCAGACGTCACCATAAGCAAACGATCAAAGTTAGCCATCTCCAGGGATGAGAAGTATGGTCGTCATGGGCCCCGACACGATGCCCTAGGAGGGCACAGCACCACTTCTGTGGGAGTATCCACCCCCATGCATCATCTGAATTTATGAGGGGGCAACACCAGGCAAACCCAAATCGAGGACATTTTATACAGTAATTGGCCTTTCCTCTTCAAGGGTCAAGGTCATATGTAAATTTGTGCAGCCACTTCGAAGAACAGCATGAAGGTTCCTCAAAAAACTGAAAAGAGAGTTGCCATATGATCTGGCAATCCCACTCCTGGGCATATATCCGGACAAAACTCTAATATGCACCCCAATGTTCATAGCAGCCCTGGTTACAATAGCCAAGACACGGAAGCAACCTAAGTGTCCATCAACAGATGAATGGATAAAGAAGATGTGATACATATATACAATGGAATATGACTCAGCCATAAAAAAGAATGAAATAGTGCCATTTGCAGCAACACGGATGGACCAAGAGACTGTCATACTTAGTGAAGTAAGTCAGACAGAGAAAGCCAAATACCATATGATATCAATTATATGTGGAATCTAAAATATGACACAAATGAACTTATCTACGACACAGAAACAGACTCACAGACATAGAGAACAGACTTGTGGTTGCCAAGGGGGAGGGGGTGGGGAAGGATGGAGTGAGAGTTTGGGGTCAGCAGATGTAAACTAGTACATAGAGAATGGATAAACAACAAGGTCCTACTGCAGAGCACAGGGAACTCTATTCAATATCCTGTAATAAACCATCATGGAAAAGAAAAAGTGTCAAGGTCATGAAAGGCAAGAGAGACTGAGCCATGTCCTGGATTAAAGATGACGAAGGAGTTATGACAACTAAATGCAAGGGCTAAATCCTGACCATGGAAAAAAAGGACATCCACAGGCAACGGACCAAATTTAGATACGATTTACGAGTTAGTTAATAGCACTGGCCCAGTCTTTGGTTATGTAAGAAGTGACCGTTTGAGGAACCGGGTGAGGGTATACGGGAAATCTTTGCACTAGTTTTGCAAAGTTTTTATATGTCTGAGATTATTGCAACATACAAGACCTCTTGAAAAAGCACACCGAAGTCCCAGATTTGCCTTGTCTGGGGTGAGCAGCGGGTGCCCCAAAACAGGAGTCACCTGCCCCCCTCCCAGGCACAGGACTTTGAGTATAGTGGGGTCTCAGTGAGTTCTGACTGGCTTTACTCCAGCGGGAGCTGGGAGAGGGAGCGGGGTCTGTCTTCAATGGGTGGAATGCACGCAGGGTATCGATGGCTCTCAGAGCAAAGCTCAGAGCCCGCTGGACGGAGGGTGAAGACACCTCATTCCAGTGCTAGAGTGTGGGAGGAATCCAGGGAAGGACCCCCACTCAGGGTGGGCTCCCAGGAGGAGGTGGCCCCTGAGCTGAGGCTTCGGGACTCCGGAGGAGGTGGTCAGGAGGAGGGGCCGTTCCAGGCAGGGGGGGCAGTAGGGGCTGAGACCCAGGTACGGGTGGGCTAGAACCATAACGGCAGCTTGGTGTGGACAGGTCGGTGTCTGGGTCAAGAGGCAGGTGTGGGGCGCAGTGGAGATACAGGGGGTGGGGTGAAGGATTCAGCCTCTCTCCTGGAAGCAAAATGGATGAGGTAGCAAGGGGTCGAGTCTTGGAGTCATAAAGACCAAGAAAAGTGACATCAGCTACGGGCTCCGAGACCCTGGGTGGGAGTGAAGAGGGGCAGGGACAGGTCTAGAGAGAGACACTCAGGGGACACACGCCTTCCCTGGGGGGTCCTAGAGCAGGGAGTACGAGAGGCCCCAAAGAACAACCTTGAGCGTGTCCTTACCAGTAGGGTTACCCTGTGATTCACTGTCCAAACTGGGGCACTTGAGAGCATGAAAGGGGGGCGGGGCACTATGGATGATTGTGTTGGGACAACGTTGATCCAAAGTCACGGTACTTATAGGGGGACTTTGCTCTGCAGGGCGTCCCCACTGCCTGGATGGGGGAAGAGTCTCGGGGCGCTTGTGGACACAGCAGGACCCCCTGCATCCTTGGAAGCCGTGATGTGGCAGATGGGTGCGCTTCCTTCTCAGGTAACCAGAGGGGAGCCGGGGTTCACACCCCACAGTCCCCCCTTCACACCGGGCCAGCGCACGCCGGGGTGACAGAGGTGGACGACGCTGATCAGGAGCTCGGAACAGAGGGACGAGGCCGGGGCGGCGGGCGGAACTTACCCGTGCGCGCCGTGGATGGAGTGAGGCTCGTAATGGCACCTTCCCTCCGGGTGTCGCATGTCAATCGGGAAGGGGGCGTGGAACGGTGGCAGGAGATGTGTCGGCACTGCGGAGGGGAGAGAGAAACAGGACTTCAAAAACTTTTCCCCTCCCTCGAAAAGCACTTTTCAAAGGGCTTTAAAGCTCAATGAATTTCAGAGCAACAGCGCTCAGGACAGGGGGGGGCTCCGGGGTGCCCGGCTATCACACACCCACAAAGGGGGATGAATAAATAATCAAAGTCAGCCCGGGAACCCTACATCCTTCACATAAAAGACCCCCAGCTGCGCTCTTGACAAAGACAAGCAGCTAAGCGCTCTTTGAACTCGGGGAGATGACAGACTTGGCCGCAAATCAGGGCTGACAGAGCCGGCAGGCTTCGGCCCATCCTGGCCTTGGCCGGGTGTGGCGCCCGCAGCCCCGGGGCACGGCCTCCGGACGCTGCGGCCCCCCACGCTGGAGACACTGACCTAGAACTGTCTGTGGAGGCAGGGCCAGCTCCCGGCTGCGGCCAGCCTCAGGCAGGCCGAGTGCCCCCGAGCCCCGTCCTGTGGGCAGCCCACAGTGGACACCTCTGTGGGTCTGTGAATGCTCCAGCTCTCAATATGCATTACGGACCCCAAGTGCGCCGGCCCCCGGGATGCCAATGCCGACACGTGAGACCTGGCTGCCAGAGTGTGTCAGCCTCCACAAAGCATGATACGTGTAAGGATGCTCTCTGCTAATTAAAAAAAAAAAAAAAATTCCTGGGTACCCTGGAGGCAAGCATAATTATAGGCCTTAGGAAAACAAGGCTCTTGAAAAAGTAGTTACACGGGGAAAAGGGCTAAGATTTCTCAGTCAGCTCTCGCTCAGGCTGAGGGCCACGGGCCAGTGAGGCTGAGTGTTGAGTCTGAATTACTCAAGAGGTTAAAGACATCCAGTGGGTTCGTTTTCCACGCATACAGGTCAGCTGACTGCCAGGCCTATGGTGGTAAATGCACACAGATAATGCTGCCAACTGTGTCTGTGCAAGCAGATCCTGGTATTGTAAGCACTACAAATTCCTTTTCTATTGTGGTAAAATACATATAACATAAAATTTACCATTTTAAACCATGGTTAAGCGTACAGTTGAGTGTGCCACCACCAGGCAGCCCCAGAACTCTCCATCGTCCCCAACTGAAACTGTCCCCATTAAACACCAACTCCCTCTCCCCCTCCCCTGGCCCCTGGCGACCACCACCCTCCTTTCGGTCTCTATGGATTTGACTCCTCTGGGGACCTAGTATGAGTGGAATCACACAGTATCTGTTGTCTTGTGGCCGGCTGATTTCACTTAACGTCCCCAGGGTTCATCCACTGTGGCATGTGTCGAATTTCCTTTTTTTAAAAAATATATTTTTATTGAAGTACAGTTGATTTACAATTGTGTTAGTTTCTGCTGTACGGCAAAGTGATTCAGTTATACATACATATATATTTTCTTTTTTCTATTCTTTTCCATTATAGTTTATCACAGGATATTGAATATAGTTCCCTGTGCTCTACAGTAGGACCTTGTTGGTTATCCACCTATAGATAACAATTTGTATCTACTAACCCCAAACCCCCAACCCATCCCTGCCCCACACCCCACCCCCTTGGCAACCACCAGTCTGTTCTCTATGCCTGTGAGTCTGTTTCTGTTTCATAGATAAGTTCATTTATATCGTATTTTAGATTCCACATATAAGTGATATCATATGATACTTGTCTTTCTCTGTCTGACTTACTTCACTTAGTATGATCATCTCTAGGTCCATCCATAACGCTGCAAAGGGCATTATTTCATTCTTTTTTATGGCTGAGTAGTAGAATTTCCTTTTTTAAGGCTGAATAATATTCTTTGTATAGATATACAGCATTTGGGTTATCCATTTACCTGCCAATGGACACTTGGGTTCATCGCTTATGAATTTTTAACAAGAGGAAACCTTCCTCCTGACGTTTAACCTTAATTTTTACATATTCAATTTTCTCTTCCTAATTCCACAATCCTGACACCCTCCACGGCGACTGGGAATAAAGAAAGCAAATCCTCTCACTCTGATTAAATCAGTTTGCCAAACCCAGACTCCACAAATCTTGGGCTCCGAGGAAACCTGACACTGGCGCGTTGCCCCATCCCTGCAGTCGGGCGCTCCCTTCCGGGGCTGGTGATTGTGGGAATGACCACCCTCTTCTCCCCTTAGGCCTGTGTCCTCTGAGGAGGTGAGGCTGGGCGTGCAGCTGTGACTCTGAAAACGGTGACAGGAGAACCGGCCACCCTCTGGGAGTCACAGACCTGGAGCAAAGCTGCTGCGCACCAGCTGCCTGGCTTCAGGCAAACTCCGTTACCTCTGCATCTCCCTGTGTCCATCCAGAAACAAGTAACACCAACTACTCTTAGGGTTGCCCTGAAGATAAAACGTTCCTGCCGAGAGGTGCCTGTGCACATAAGAAGCACTCTGTACGTGTTACTGCTGATGATGACAATTATTACTAATGTTTGGAGCCCCGCAGTCCATAATCAAACCATGATTACACCATTTACTGGCTGTGGGGCAGGGGACAAGTCACCCTCTGATCCCTGCAGACCCTGGGGAGGGCGGAGGGCCTGCTCGCCGGCTTACAGCCTGGGAGACAAACTGGGCTTCCCCAAATCCCCAGGGGAGTCAGCAGGGAAGCAGTACTCACCTCCCCAGACCTGCAGGAAAGAGCCTTTATGTTTTTTTTGTTTCCGTTTTTTTTTTTTTTAAATGCAGCCAGGCAGACCAGATTACAGTACTGTTAACAAAATAAAACATGGTTTGCTTTTGTCTATTTCTGTTTCCCTGCATATCCGAAAGCCCCCTGAGGCAGCCAGGGTAGGTGTTACTGTGCCCATTTCACAGATGAGGAAATGGAGGCCAAGGGTGATTTCAGCCCAAAGTCATGAGGCTGAAAGACAACAGAGCCAGGAGGTGAATCCAAGGCTCTGGACAGCTGGGCATGGGCTTTTCCCTCTATGCCACCCCAACGAACACTCCGAGGCTCCCTGAGTGCAAGGGTGATCCCGGGGTCTTTCTGTCCCGACCTTGCTTATGTGTCATGTTTAACAAGCGCTCACACAGCACTGGGCCCTGTTCTCAGTGCTTGCAAACAGCAACTCCTGGGTCTTCACGGCAAGCTCAGGCTGCACTCACCCCAGAATTCCCAGTCTTCCCACCGACCATTCTCCAGCGCCCTGGGATGCTCCTTTCCCCCGATCTCGAACCTGCAGAGGTTGAAGGGGGTCCCCTGAGGCCACAAGAGCCCAGACCTTCCCCTCTGCCCCAGCTATAGCAGTACTCTTCTCAGAAGTCATGCAACTTTGTCCAGGTCTAAAGAGCAATAAAACCCCCAGGAATGAAGCGCTCATGGTAGCTGACCTGGCAAACATGAAGCGGACATGGCACCGAGGTCACCAGGCTGCTGCACAAGACCAGGCTGTGCGTGTGTGTGCATGTGTGTGTGTGCATGTGTGTGCGTGTGTGCGCGCATGTGTGTGCGTGTGTGCGCACGCGCACGAGAGGTTGGGGAGGAGGACCCTGGGGCTTCCCAGCAGAGGCGTAAGGGACAGCCGCCTGCAGGGTCCTACTGCAGCTGGGCTGCCCCCTCCTTTCTGCCAGGTCCTGGGGTGCAGCCTGTGAGGTTACGGAGGCAACGGCTTCCTCTTTCTCAAGTCAGGGCCGCAGGGCAGGACTTCCCCCAGCCCTGCTGCTCCCAGGATGGCTGACACCCATGGAACGAGCAGGCAGCAGGGGCTCTGGCCACACCCCCGCACCCCAACCTCACCCGCTTGGGATCCTCAGGACGAGCCTGGGAACTCGTGTCAGTGGTTCCTCCCATCCGGGCAGGGACGTTCGGGTCGGCCAGCAGCTGGAGTGTGGCAGTCCCCAGCTGGGTCAGGAGGGGACGTGCCTCAGGTGCTCACCCTCAGTGACGTCAGCTGCCTCGTGGGGCTTTGCTTATGGCGTCTCGTTTAGTTTGACCACTAACCCCGTCCTTATCCCCATTTTTCAGGAAAGAACATCAAGGCTCAGAGTGGCGTGTCTGTACCTCTAGGTGAGCCACGATCAGGCCGTTGGTGACCGCTGGTTTCACTGTCTCTCTGCACTCATCCCCGTGTGCTCTCCTGGAGCACAGCGCCGGCACAAAGCTGGCCCTCAGCAAATAGGGCCTGGGAGTGCTCACTTCCCACCCAGCAGCTCCCAGTGTCGGTCCAGGATGGAGCGCCACGCCTCCCATCAGCCAGAGTCCAACCCGGGGACCCGCTGTCCGGACCCCTCTGCCCACCTCAGAGAACCACCGGACCATTCACGTCGGGGGTGGGGGGCTACCTCTGGGCACAGTCACTGTAGGAACAGCCATTCATTCGTTCACTCATCCGCCTGTATCAAGTGCTTGCTGTGTAGCAGCACTGCTCCAGCTCCCGGCAGGGCAGTCACAAAGCTGCTGCGCTGCTGCCAGCACAGAGCTGTAGACATTGCCCGGAAGAGGGCACAGGAGCAAACCAGAAATACATTAATACCCTCACATCAGGGCACTGAGAGTAGGAAGGAAACCGAGTCGGGCAGGGGAACAGAGGGGGCTCGGGCGACGCTGGAGAAGTCAGGGCTCTCCGAGAGAGGGTGTGCCTGGTGGGGCGAGGCCAGCGCCAAGGCCCAGAGCCTGGTGGGGGGAAGAGCTTGGAGATTTCAGCACAAGGCCGCCTGGGCTGGAACAGAGGGGTGGAGCTAGGAGGTCCTATAAGCCCGGGCAGGCAGGCTCTGGGAAAGACTTCGGGGTTATTTTCTGGGAGATTTGGGAGGCCCCCGGGGGGTCCTGGGTAGGGAGTCACGTGCTCTGATGAAACTTTTCAAAAGGCCGCATGAATAGAGTCAGGCTGAGGGAGGCCGGGAATGTGTTATCCAGGAATCCCAGAGTAGCCCTGCCACTAGGCGGCCCTGGGACTCTGGGGACATGCTGTCCCCTGTCTGGGTCTCATGTTATGCTTTCGTACAACGGGGATTAGATGAGCTCCATGCGTCTTCCTCCCAGATCCTGCTGTTTGTGAAAGGTCACCCGCTCCCCCGGGGAAGGGCCATGCTTGTCCCAGCCGGTGACTCAGTGAGGGTTTAGGAAGGATTCTGAGCAGGTCACGGAGGGGGGGTGAGGAGGGAGGGGGACCGGGGCAGGGGGCACGTGCTGGGCACTGTTTCCTCTTTATGGTCCCCTCTGTACAACTCACTGACCTAGCAGCCCTGCTGAATCCACTCAGCCCCTGGCCCCATCACCTAAGCCCTAAGCCCTGTACATCCGCCAACCGTCCCTGGGACCAGCTTTGCACCACAGGTAAACTGAGGGATGAAGGTTGACGCTGGCTAATCTGAGGACTCAGGACCCTCTCAGACCAGCATGGACCCCTGCCGGCCCCCACGGCCCTGATGGAAACATTCAGCGGGGAATGCTTTGCCCAGAGCCGATCGGGCAGGCCAAGGAAGAAGAGTTCCCACTCTGGACCTTCCGCGAGACAGCACGCCATCCAGAGGCCGTCAGCAGCACCCAAGGAACACAACGAAGATGAACGGAAAGAACAAGGCGGCCTTCCAGAAACATATTGAATGGGACCCGTCCACACACTGTTTTCATTGTGGGCTCTTTTTTTCAGTTAAAAAAAAATCCAAAGTAAATCATGTCCTTTCAGCATGATGGGGGGGCACACGCGCACGTGCGCACACACGCACACACACACACACACACACACATGCCATTTCAAAGAAATGGCTCTCTTCTTAAGTTTCTGAGGAAGAAACTCTAAGATGGGAATTTTCTATGGAACTCCCTGCCCCCTCTGAAAAAAATGCACATTTGGTTTTGATCCTACACAGAAAGACCAACAGTTTAAGAAGTTGACGATGGTGGCGTGATGGCTTTTTTTTTTTTAAACCCCAGGATTTTTCTGCACTAAGGTTTACATGCTAAATGCTCCTTGGCTGGTGGTCCCAGGGGTGAGGGCACGTTTGTGTGGGGAGTGTCCTTGGTATAAGGATCTCGCTGTGTGAGTAAGCAGGACACTGAAAGGGGACAAGGGGGACCTTCCCCTGGAAGCCTGGCTCTAGTGGATGCCCCGTTAATGACGACTCTGGCGACTTACGGACGGACGGTATGGGGTGGGGGTGGGAGTGTCAGCAGAGGGTTCCGACAAAGAATCAGGAAAACTGGGTCATCGAAACACGACCAGGCAGCCAGGGCAGCAGCTGGAGGAATTCTCCTTGGATGAAGTCACGTGTCACTACAATGTGGAGATGCTGCCCTGAGGCTTGGGCTCAGAGACGTAGACAGAGGGGCCAGGCCGGGGGAAGCAACCATCTCCTGGGACGTGTTGGGGGCGCCCCAGCCCTCTGGGCTGTCCAGTCCCTAGAGATCAGCATGGGCTCCAGTTATGTGGCCATTCCCATCAAGACTACAGCAAGGGGACTTCCCTGGCGGTCCAGCGGTTAAGAATCCGCCTTCCAAGGCAGGGGATGGGGGTTCGATTCCTAGTCAGGGAACTAAGATCCCACATGCCACAGGGCAACTAAGCCAGAGTGCTGCAACTACTGAGCACATGAGCCACAACTAGAAAGCCCATGCACCACAACTACAGGGCCCATGTGCTCTGGAGCCCTCGTGCTGCAACTACAGAGCCCGCGAGCCACAACTACTGAGCCTGCATGCCACAACTAGAAAGAAGTCCGCATGCTGCAATGAGGAGCCCTCATGCCACAACAAAGATCCCGCGTGCCGCAACTAAGACCCAATGCAGCCAAAAAAAAAAAAAAAAGACCATAGCAGGGAATGAGCTGAGAGCACACGGGCTCCAGGCTTGGGACCAGGGAAGAGATGGGTGTCTGCGAGAAGAGTTGTCCAGCCCTGGCAGTGACCAAGGGAGGTGCAGGCGGGAGTCTCTAGAAGGAGGCCTGGTCCTGGCTCGATACAGGGCTGAGTTCAATGAGGCACAAACACATCTGAGCGCAGCCCGCGGGGCCCTGGGCAGGAGGCCAGGGGCCAGGGCAGGGCACCGATCCCCGTCCTTCTCGGGCAGCTGACCATGTCCTGGGGTGGCTGTGCAGGAGGCTGCGGCTGGGGCTGCGTCAGGGACAATCTGCTGGGTGCCGGTGCCCTCTGAGAAGCCGAGATGGAGGTATGGCTCTGGGGACCAGGAAAGGGCTTCTTGACCCCCCATTTCTGCTTGAGACTCCCCTTTCATGACTCATTGATCACATTCTTGTCCTCTATAATTCCCTGCATCTTAAGAAATATCCAGTGCAATTGTTTCACTCTTTTTCTTAAAAGCAAATGGACCTTGGGAAATTCACACTAATGTGAAAAATTCACGGATGACTTACCAGGTCACTTCCCCCTAACCGAAGGACCCAGGCAGCAAGAAACATCTGTATCTTTGGAGAAGGGGCTAGTGTGGAGGAGAAGGAGAAAAAAAACGGCAGACGAGAAGGCTCGAAGTCAAGCATAGTGGACTTGACAGCTGACTACAATCCGCCTTACCCCTGAGCTACCCATCAGTCAGAGGACAGTCCGAAAGGGATGACCTGTCCCCACGGCCTAAGGGGCTTGGGATAGAGCAGAAAGCACGTGAGCCATAAATCCAGACAGATCTGGGTGTGAACCCCAGTTTTGTCATTTGCTAGCAAGGGACAAGGGCTCCAAGCCTCAGTCTTCATCTGTAAAATGGGATGACACACACCCAATTCTTGGGCAGCCTGTGACAGTGTCTGCACAGGTCAGGAGCTCGGCAAGTAGGAGCCCCCTTCTCCATCACTGTGAATCTCAGGAGAGGTGAACAAGCGTCATGGCGGGGCCTTTTCTGCGATTCTTGGGGTAAGAGACCCCGAGATGCATCCAGCTGGATCTCAGAGGCGCTGGCCACTGCTGAACGCGCCCGCGATGGGAACCGTGGCGTTACAGAGTGGGGAAGGGCAGAAATGACGGGCCATGGGCTTCGGGGCACTGCGGGAACATTCTTCTACGATTTTATCCCTGCTGAAGCCACCCCATTCCCACATGGCTCACTGGCAGGAGGCTCAGGCCGGCTACTGCAAACTCCAGGGCTCCCTGCCGTTCATTGCCTAGAACCTGTGCCGCGCTGCCCTAGACGAAACAAACACCGGAGGGAATTCGCAGGTGGCCAGATGGCTCCAATGAACAGCATTGTGAATTTTGTTTAAAAGGCAGCTTTGGAGAATCGTATCCATCCCTTCTCCTCATGTGCCTTCAGCCAGCCACATCATCCCGTGCTGTAGCAGCCACTCCGCTCCTGGGAAAGGCAGTAGCCAAAGAAGCCCGAGGCCGAGCGGTCCCAGGCAGGGGATGGCTCCCCTGTGCTGGAGGGCGGCGGTTCAGATGATCCAGTTTCCTGGCATCAAACCCCGCTCTTCCCTCCTGGAAGTGAGGGGGGAATCGACGGTCCGGACAAGTGCACCTCTGGGGAGGACTCTCCCAACAGAGAGAAGGTCGCTAGTCTCCATTCCACCCTGGATGCCCAGCTTGGTCAGTTAAACTGTTTAACTCTTCAGGGAACGAGAAGGTGAAGACGCTTGGCAAGAGAAAAAGGACTGATGGTGCAGGGAAGGGATGGCGATCCGCACCTTTACTTTGTGCCCCAGGGAACCCGGAAGGTCCACCAGCCCTCGAGCGGTTACTGGACACTAGCTCGGGGCCTGTGCACAGCTAAGGTCGACATTTCAGCCATTGAAGCGGGGCTCCTCTGGAATCCCACACCCCCTCCCATCCCTGTGGAGATCCCAGAACCTCCCCCTTGGGGGAGGCGGCGCTCACGCCTTCCCCGAAGATTCCAGAGATGACGGCACCAGCTCCAAAGAAGAGACTGAATGCCCCCTCCCTCAGCACGCAGGTCTGACTCAGGGACACGATGAAGGTCGGACACGTGACCCCTCTAGAATGGCCTTGACTGGCACCGGCTGCAGGCCCCACGAGTCCAGCTCCTCAGCTTTCTCGGGTATCCAGAGTGGAGCTGCACACCACCCTGCGTGGAGCTCTCAGCTCTGGCCCATCACAGCCCAGAGGGCGAACGTCACACCCACGGTGCAACGGCTTCCTCTGCTCTGTCCAAATAGGAGGACCCTGCTCGAGGGCCCTGGAAGCACCAGAGAGCGAGGAACAGCATTCCTGCCCACAGGTAGTGCACCAGGCGCCTCGGCGGAGGCCGTCTGCAAAGCTGGAGAGCCTGGCCCCGTGGGATTCAGCGGGGTCCACGGGCACAGCTGTCACAACAGCCTCAGAGTCAGGGAAGGGCCATTTCCGTGGGACCCAGAGCGGCCAAGAAGGCTCCCTGGAGGAGGTGGTTTTGTAGTTGGGCCCTCAAGGGGCCAGGACTGGGAGAGCTGGAGAGGATGCTGTGTCCTTCAGGCTGGGAGGCAGTGTGGATGCTGGCCCAAACCACGTGGCCTCAGCCGTATATTCAGGATGAGGGCTGCCTCTCTCTGGGACCCTCTCAGGGATTCAAGGATGCGATACACAAAACAAGAGGCACACCTATGACGCACCTACTTAGGCGCTAACATCAGTGCTTTTCAGACCTGAGAATCATCCGCAGGCTTTGTTAAAACCCCATGGCTGGGCCCCACCCCCAGAGTTGCAGCCTCCGTGGGCCTGGGACAGGCCTGAGAATCTTCATTTATAAGACGTGCCCAGGTGATGCTGACCAAGCTTGCCAGGGACCACCCTTGGAAAACGATTGGCCTAGATGATCCGTTTTACCGCTGTAGCCCCAGAATTCCCACTGGCACCAGTTAAGTAAGAGATGACTTCTCATGTTTCTGCCTACTATGCATCGTCCTGGCTGGAGAACGTTTGCAGCTGTAGAAACTCGACGTGGTTGATGAGAGAGACGGCCCTGGGCGTGACATCTGAACCCCGGGGACCGCCACGCTGCCCCATTTACCAGGGCTTCTGAATATGGCCAGAGGCTCACGAGGAATGCAACCCAGGGACTGCGCTTTTCCAAGTACAAGAACAAAGGTGCACACAGGGCTGAAGAAACCATGTGGAGCGCCCCCGTGCACACCTCCCTTCACTGTGGGTTCTCAGTCCACTTTCAAACCTGGACAGTTTCAAAGGCCAGCCCTCCAGACGTGTGGACTTACATGGCCACAGCTTCTCCCAGTGGGAACCAAGTAATGGCTGAAGCATCAGAGCTGGGAGGCAGGACATTACAGACAAGTCCAGGGACAGCTTCCTTCCCGGTGGCCAGGCCTTACGCAAATGGCACTGTTACCCCCAATCATAAGCCCCGGGACGGGCTGCCTCCAGAGCCTGCCCCGCGCCTGGCACTGCCCCACGGGAAGCACTTAATAAGAACCATAATATCCTGACTGGCACTCCAGAGCATGCAATTAAAAAGAGTTTTTGTCTCACTTTGGGGGGAAAAATAGTGGGGGGAAATTAACGTCGGACAGGAAATTCCAACACTACAAGCGGGCGGGTGTCCGGCGGGCGGAGGCCCAGGCCCACACAGGGCTTGGCAGGACCAGGGCGGCGGCTGGGCCCGCACCACAGCTACGGGCCGGCCTTTCCAAGGTGCTGCTTGACAAAACAGGACAGAATAGCTGGGCTGGGCCAGCACGAGCCACTCCACGGGGGGAGGGCCCTGAGGCTGGTCTGGAGGGCGGGGTGGGCAGGCAGAGAGGCGTGCACGGTCCACGGCTGGACCAGACTCCCCGGGGAGAGGCCAGACGCAAATGCCATGTGGCCCGCACTGCAAGGGAGCCCGGGCAGTCCTGGGACCTGTCTCTCTCCGCTATAGACTGAATGTTTTCGTCAACCCTGAATTCTTATGTTGACATCCTAATACCTGATATGATGGTGTTTGGAGTCAGGGCCTTTGGGAGGTGATGAGGTCACGGGGGTGGAGCTCTCATGATGGGATTAGGACTCTTATCAAAGGGACACCCATGTCCCCTTCCACTGTGTGAGGACACAGTGGGACGTGGGAAGTTTATAAGTCAGGTAGTGGGATGTCACCAGACAGTGAATCTGCTGGCGCCTTGACCTCTGACTCCCCAGCCTCCAGAACTGTGAGCAATAAATGTCAGTTGTTTAAGCCCCCCACCAATCTCTGGTGTTCTTGTTACACAGCCTGCGCTGACCGAGACACCTGCAGAGGGCGGTGGTAAGAGGAGGGAAACAGGCCACAGGAGGCCAGCAGGACCTGTGCCAGAGGCCTCGGGGTTGTGGTGAACAGCAGTGAGGCTGCAGCTGACGCCCTGGCCCAGCGGCCCCACCGCTGATGCACTTAACCTTCCGGTGCCTTGGTCTCCTCATCTGTAAAATGGTGGCGGTGACAGGACTGAGGTCAGAGGCAGGCACGAAGCAGAGACCAGCTAACATGTCAGAGCCTGTGCAGGCCAGGCGCAGAGTGGGTCCCCAGCAGTGCCAACCTGGCCATCTCCACAGACCTCCCACTCCTTCAGTGAGGGCTGGGAGATTGGGGGGATCTGCAGGGGGACCCTGGGGAGATCTCTGCCGTCGTAGAGAAGGGAAGAGTGGCCTGCCTGTCGGGGTAGACCCATGGGGTTCCACATTACAGATTCTTAAGACCAAAAGAAACTTTGGAGAAGGTCAAGCCTGATTAAATTTGAAAGCTGTCTTGGCCACAGAATCTGTCCCAAAGAAGAGAGTATGCAGAACCTCAAAATCTACAATAGATTTGAGACCCAGGGGACTGTGGCTCCAACGGTGTCCCCTGCAGCCCTCTAAGGAGCCTTGCAGAAAGCACGAATCCAGCCTAGGGTCTGGAGAAGAGTGACCTGTCCCCGTGCTCCTTCCACCTGCTCCAGAGGCCGGGGTGAGCCGGGTGGCCCGGGACAGATGCAAGCTTCCCAGTGTGGACCCCACGCTGCACGGGCTCACCTGCTGGGACATGCCCTTGACTCACCTGCCAGCTTGCACCAGCAGCCCCGTCAGCTGGCAGCTTCGATGCTGTCCTGTCATTGTCTGAAAAGCCCACCTGTCACGGGGGCATTGAGCCCTTTCAGGAGGACGCCTATGCCACTCCTCTGCCTGTTCCCCATGGGTCCCCGGGGTGTCACCTGCTACTCTGCTTCCCTCCCAGCATCTGCTCTTTCCTACAGAGCTCCAGCCAAAGATCCCCCCAGTCTGTGCTTTGGCCTTGGCTCCCACCCTCCTGAGGGCCCCAAGAGAGCCTGGGGTCACTGTGCTGTGGATCTCAAGCAGGTCACAGCATCTCGTCCCCACCAGGCACTGGTGATGCTTCCCCAGGCTGGCCAAGACCCCCCGACTCCAGGGCGTGTTCTGAGGCAGAGCCTGCCAAAGCCAGCCAGCGAGATGCCAAACCAGGCAGTGGCATCTGCTGTGAGGACAGCCTCCAAGCACCTCCAAGCTCTGTGGGCGGCACTCACTTTCCTGCCATGGACGGCTCGTTAGAAATGCTTTTCGGGATTTCCTTGGCAGTCCAGTGGTTAAGAATCCGCCTTCCAATGCAGGGGACGCGGGTTCGATCCCTGGTTAGGGAACTAAGATCCCACATGCCGTGGGGCAACTAAGCCCGTGCGCCTCAACTACAGAGCCCACGTGCCCTGGAGCCCGCGAGCCACAACTAGGGAAAAGCCCGCGTGCCACAATGAAAGATCCCATGTGCCGCAACTGAGACCCCAGGCAGCCCAAAATAAAATAAATAAAAACAAAAAACAACAATAACAAAAAACCCAAATGCTTTTCATTCCCTCACTGAGGCAGACCCCTAAGGACCACTCCTCAGAGACCGTTGTCAGAATGGTCCCGACGATTATACATGACTCAACAGGGTGCTTTCCCTTCCAACCTCCTCTACCTAAAACGAGTCTCCTCTGCTGTCAAGGACAGCCCTGGCCTCACAGACGTGTGATGCGGGCCACCTATGTTACTTTAAATGTTCTAGTAGCCTCGTTAAAAAAAAAAACTAGAAAGAAACAGGTAATACTTTTCATAATACAATATCCTTGACCCAGTATATCAGAAATATTATCCTTTCAACATGCAAATCATTAACCTGATATTTTATTTCCTTTTATTTGTACTAAGTCTTCCAAGTCAGTTATGTATTTCATTGACAGCGCATCTCAATTCGAATCGGCTGCATATGAAGTGCAGGACAGCCCGCGTAGCTCGTGGTCACCTGACTGGATGACCCAGGCCTCACCAGGTATCATTACTGGACTTTGCTTTTGAATTCCAGTCTGGGTGAAGCAAAGTCTCATCGACACATGATGGTGATGAGTGCGCTCCCAAACCCCAGTCTTTCCTCGCTTCTGAATCTGAGCTCCCTGCAGACTTCTACTTGGTCCTCAAATTAGCCGACTGACAAGCAGTTAATCTTCTTCCCTTCAGTTTCTCCTCTGCTTGCATCCGTTTAAGTCACAAGTGCTCCCAGGCTCATCTCTTCCACACCCTTTTTTGCTTGTTTATCGTTCTTTTAAATCTATTGACTTTATTTAGTTATTAATTTTTTTTATGGAAGTATAGAAGATTTACAATATTTTATTAGCTTCAGGTGTACAGCATAGGGACTCAGTGTGTTTCCAGATGATACTCCTTTAAATGTTATTTCAAGATAATGGCTATAATTTCCCTCTGGTATACAATATATCCACGTTGCTTATCTACTTTTTAAATTTTTTATTGAAATATAGTTGAGTTACAATGTTGCATTAGTTTCAGGTGTACAGCAAAGTGATTCAATTACATATATATATATATATATATATTCTTTTTTCCCATATTCTTCCACTATAGGTTATTACAAGGTATTGAGTGGAGTTCCCTGTGCTGTACAGTAGGTCCTTGTTGGTTCTCTATTTTATATACAGTCGTGTGTCTATGTTCATCCCAAACTCCTTCCCCACCCTTGACCCGTCAGGGCCAAGCAGAGCAAGGGTGCAGCGCCTCCCTGAATTCTGCCCTGGATTGTTGCACAGTGCCTTTCCCACTGGCTTGGGCAGGCATTCCCAAACAAGGCAGTGGGCCACTGGACTCCTGAGACCCTATGACAATTAAGAGGGTCCCCAGAAAGCAAAGCACATGCGGGAAGCGGTGCGGGCAGGGCTGGGAACAAACACTGGCTAAGCCCTGTAACACTTCCAGAAGCCCAGCTCCCTGGGGAGCACTGACTCCGCGTGATTCTGGACCCAACTGTCTGAATGATGGTCCCAGCACATGCCATTCCCGCCGCCCCTCCCCACACGCCGCCCACGACCTCCCACTGCTGCGTCCGGGGGACAGTGGATGTCTACCCTGCAGGACTGTACACCACCCATGGAACCCCCAGGAAAAGCCCATTCCTCTGATTTTGCTGGTGGAGAAACAAGCACAGAAAACATGGCCTCAAGACCCGATCCACTGGCCCTGAGCAGGGCCCAGAATCTTGTTTCCTAGAATGAAACTCTTCTTAGAGGAGAGTCAGGCAAAAACTCCAAAGGCTTCCTGGACACCAAAAAAACCTCTTGCAAAACAATATTTTGATGAACTAAGTGTGTGAATTAAAAGCAGACAGAGTGTACTTCCTTTAAAACAAACAGGGTTTAACATCTAGGGGCAAACTCCCACACACAATGTGTTTGGCGGATAGAGAAGCCAGGGCTGCCCTTGCTACAAACCCCAGAGCAGTCTGGCCTCTTCGTCCCATTCAAGGTGCTGTGGGCAACGGCCCTGCTCTGTGGGTCCAGCCTCACCCCAGCCAAGGGGACCCATTGCTTGGGAGGTGGCCCCCAGGCCCTGCTGTCACAGGCAGAATGGAGTCCAGGGCCCGGCCCTCGCACTCCTCTGATCCCGCCCCCAGGATCAGCCGGACCCCCGCAGACCCCAGAGAGCTCCCAGCCCACTACCCAGGCTCACTCCGCTCCTCCCACCAAGCCCATCTCCTACTTATCACGGCCACCTCATGCTGCCCAAAACAAATCCAGTCTGAGACAGGCTGGGTCCTGGGACCTGGGACCCTTTGCTGCAGTGCCTGCACCTGGACAGACGTCACCTGGAGCAACAGATAGAAAGAAACTATAACGGACTAAAAGTAACTGCGTGCGTGTGTAGTCAGGGACTACAATTAGGGACAACAAGATACAAAAAGACCAAAAACGCAAATAACACTTCTGAAGAGCTGGGAGCAAAAACGGGGTCCTGCGCGCATGCCCCCTGCACTCAACACCCCCAAGGGGGTGGGCAGACCCCCTAAGCCACCCCTCCAGCCGGACCCCTGGACACACCCCTAGCCTCACCCCATATAAGGAACCAGCCCGCCCCCCCTTGGGGAAGAGCAAGGGCGCTTGCTACTTGTTCTCGCTCCCCCTGCTGCAGCCGGGGCCCCAGGAAAGCCTTGCCTGGATCTCCTGACTGGCCTCTAGTCAACTTCCATTGCTTACGAGTCTGAGAACCCTGGTCCGGATCAAGATCACATGTGCCTGTGATGTTTCCTGGTCTCCTGCCGCCTCCCCAAATCAGGCAGAAGATATGCCCTCTGGACCATCCCCTCCAAGCCAGAGTCTGGTGCCTGGCACGGAGGGAGGGCGTGAATACATGAGGGGTGAACGAATGAGGGAGTCTTCTCACTCCTGGAAAGGAGACTTGAGGATAAGAAGGGGGCCCACAGCTGCCCATGTTCTGCATAAATTTGCATAAATTAACAGGAGAGAAAGTCCTGCTGCACAGATGCACACACAGTGGGCAGGACGGCAGCACCAGGCAGGGCAGCATTAGACAGAGCCGTCGTAGCACACAGGGTAGTATTAGAACAGTAGTCATAGGAAGAGCAGGACATCAGCTCATCAGCTGGGGCCCTCCTCACAGACTGAAATCGAAAGTTGTTCTGACAGCACGTGCACCAGGCTTCCTACATGCTGGAGGCTTCCTGTGTGTGATTTAATCCTCATAGTATTCGACGAGGAATGCATCCTCATCATCATCCTCTCCATTTTACAGGTGAGGGAACTGAGGCAGAGAGGTTCAGGAGCCTGGCCGGGGTCAGTCACACAGCGCATCAGTGTCACGGCCACCCAGGGAAATTCCAGCCACGTCCTTACGGCCGCGACGGGGCAGTGAGAGCTCTTCTAGGACCATGAAGATACGACGTGAGCCAAGGAGGAGGCCCAGGGCCCTGTCCCGCTGCCGGCTCCTGGTCCAGGCAGCCTGGGGCGGGGCTTCAGTGCGACCAGAGCCACGGGTGTGTGACGGAGGAGCGAGGCACAGCTGACCTGGGAGGGCAGAGTCGCGAAGCTGACAAACTCCAGGAGACACAGGGCTGAACTTGCTCTTTGCACTTTGTCGGTGGCCTTTCCAAAAGTGGACTGAACCCCCCCGACCCAAAATGCAAGGAGTATTTCCCGCAGCAGCTTCTAAGTGCTACCCAAGGATCCAGCAAAGTCTTGGGGGCGAGTCTGGGAGGGACCCACGAGAGGGGGTTATCTGTTTTCCCCAGCTGGGTTCCCGGGGCCTGCTAATCACCCCCATGGATCATTCTGCCGGGCTTGGAAATGTGCTGCCTGGCGGCGTTACAAATGGGCCCCTCCCCCGCCGCGGCTCGGTACCTCACAGCCTCCGCGGGGTCAGCATACTGCGTGTGTAAACAGGGCGGCGAGGATGGCAAAGGGCCCAGCCCGGGTCCCCGGGGGCGACTACAGTTCAGAAAAGGCACCCACCTGGTTTTGTGCTGATTAATGATGGCCCCCCTAAGAGCCCTGCTTAACACAGGAGTTTGTCAAGATGAAGTAACTGCCCTAAACAGAGAGTGTATTATCTTTAAGGCCCCGCTGACAACTGACTGGTGCTGGGAGGTGGGGTGATGGATGTCTGTGACTCCTGCCAACATCCCTCCCCCGTCTGCATAAATTAAAATGCAGCCTGTGATTAGGAGGGGACACCCCTGCGCACACACCTGCCAAGGGACAGGGCGGCTGAGGGCCCTGCCATCAACCCTGCCGCAGGCCTGGGGGGCCACTGGGAGACCCCAACTGCCTGCTCGCATTACAAATGGCTCGGATAGGCAAAGGTCCCACGGCAGGGGTGGACCAGATGCCCCGCAGGATCGAGGCTGGGCCAGGACGGCTGGAAGGAAGAAACCACAGCCCGGGGAGACTGCAGGTGTCATCAGTGGCCCTGGAGGCACCCTGAGGTAAATGAGGTGGACGCCCCCCCAACCAAGGCCAGGCCGGTACTTGCGTGCCGTGGAGGAGCTGTCGCTATGGCTACAGCCGGGAGCTCTTCCATCCAGTGCTGCTGCCCACCGGCATGAGGACCAGCAGGTGGCCTGGGACGGGCCAGGACCCCCGTGTGCAAAGTGGGTGTAAATGAGGTGCACAACCCAGCAGCCGTGTGAATGCATGTGTGTGTTTTCACTCTTCTGAGCATCAGCTTCACAGGCCTGGAGCCGTGAAATCCACAGCCCTTCTCCAGGGCCCTTTTGAGTATTTCACACTCTCTCCAGAGGGCGCTCTGGAAGAGCCACACGCAGTAAGGATACAACTGACAGGGCGGGGCTGGCCGGGCAGCTAGGAGGGCAAGCGGAGCTTCCAGTGGGGTGGGGGGACCACAGGGCCACGTTCGGGCAGAGGCCAGGGGGCCCAGCCGGGGTGGGAGCAGCAGGGGGCTTCCTGAGTCTGGGAGGCACCTCCAGGTGATCTCCCTGTGGGACCCTCATCACCTAGTTGGCCAAAAAGAGGAGGGTGCGTTTTTTTCCAATAAGGAATGACATCCTGGGGTTTGTGGAGACACAGGGGACTGGGGCCGGGGGACCCTCGCAGCCACTCTGCCGGGGCTCAGACTGTTAGCACAAGCCGATTGTCCCCCACCGGTTGGAGATGTCCTTTCAGGTCAGAGCAGGAGGGCACTCCGGCCCTCAGCTGAACCCCCGTCCCCCTGCAGACAGTCTGCGCCACCAGCCATAAGCTGAGCACTGCAGTGAGCTTCCCGGCGGCTGATGCGCCTTCCTTTCTGGTCAAAATAAGATTCTCAGGCCAACCCCCCCCACCCTAAATCTACCTCCAGGCCAGACCAACAGCAGCCCGAGCCAGGAGCTGTTCTCCTAACGTTGGTTTGCCCCAGACCACAGCTCCAGAGCAGATGCCACAGAGCTGGGCACCCCTTGGCCAACCACTCAGGCCGAAGCTGGGTGGACAGACCACCAGACCAGGACTTGAGGGCCTCCCTCATCACCACGGGGCGACAGCCCACCATGGATGGTCCCTGCTCACCCCACAGTGCCGGGGGGCAGGGGATCATGTGGGGTCCCACACGGAAACGAGGCCGCGATGTGCCATCCACACCGGCCTTCTGGCCACCGCGCACCCCGTGTCTCTACTGTTCACTGTAGTAATAATATTGTTTTTCCACGCCCAGAAGTCCAGTGGTAAAAACTCAAAAGAGTATCAGTTGAATGACGTACAATTACAAAAATGGTTTTGAGTGCCACTCCAGGCATAATTCTGTGCACCTGACATTCATGTTTATTTTCCCTTACATCAACCCTATGTGGGGGAGGGGGCACTATGACTGCCCCCATTCTACAGATGAGGAAACCGAGGCTTGAAGAGTACGTAACTTGTCTAAGATCACACAGCGAGTCACAGGCAAGAAAGAATTTCATCCCCTGTCTGCGATTCTAGAGCCTAAGGCTTAGCCACCCTCGCACTCTGCCCGTCTGTCGTGACTGCTTCCTTAGGACAGTGTGGCTGGACAAATGGAGAAGCTCAAGTCCCTGGCCGCAGAAAAGGCACTCCCCGTGGTCTTCCCAAGGGAGGCCACGTCCACTCAGAGTCCTCAGGGGAGTCCAGCTCCCCGTTCTGTCTTCTCCACCATATGACACGTCTTCAGCTCCTGGGCCCAGGCTCTGTTCTGGAGACGCAGGAAGGAAAATGCACCAGCCCTGATCTCAAGGATCTGCCAGCCAGTGGGAGACACTCAAGGCAACAGGTGACAGGTGAGAGAGGAGGGGACCAGGAAGGCACAGAGATGAGAAACAGCAGGAGTGCTTGGTGTTGTCACAGCATCAACAGCAGGGGAGTGGTGGTGGGGTGGGGGTGGGGCGCTGGGCATGGCATGCCTTACAGGATGTTAAGGACAGTGGACATTATAAATTGGTGCAGTCACTATGGAGAACAGTATGGAGGCTCCTCAAAAAACTCAAAATAGAGTTGCCATATGATCCTGCAATCCCACTCCTGGGCATATATCTGGAGAAAACTATAATTCAAAAAGATACATGCACCCCTATGTTCATAGCAGCACTATTCACAATAGCCAAGACATGGAAACAACCTAAATGTCCATTGACAGATGAATGGATAAAGAAAATGTGGTACATATAGACAATGGACTATTACTCAGCCATAAAAAAAATGAAATTTGGCCATTTGTAGCAACATGGATGGACCTAGAAATTATCATAGCAAGTGAAGTAAGTCAGAAAGAGAGAGACAAATACCATATGATATCACATATGTGGAATCTAAACTCTGACACTTACCTACGAAACAGAAACTGACTCACAGACATAGAACAGACTTGTGGTTGCCAAGGGGGAGCGGGGGTGGGGAGAATGGACTGAGAGTTTGGGGTTAGCAGATGCAAATTCTTATACAGAAGATGGATAAACAACAACGTCCTACTGTAGAGCACAGGGAACTATATTCAATATCCTGTGATAAACCATAATGGAAAAGAATTTTTAAAAAAGAATACATATATATATATAACTGATTCGCTGTGCTGTACGCTTGAAACTAAGACAACATTGTAAATCAACTATACTTCAATAAAATAAATTTTTTAAAAAAGGACACTGACATTAGCCTGCTGGTGATGGCGAGACAGCAGGAGGTTTTGTGCATGGGAGCCACGGGGTCAGATCTGCATTTGACATCCACGGGCGCAGAGAGTGGGCTGTGTGCAGGATGATGCCGGAGGCCAGGAGACGGACTGGAGCAGCAGACCTAACCTTGGAGGGATGGCAGCGGGGGGCAGAGAGGGGACAGGTCACGGCCAGTGCAGGCTGCAGGGCCGGCAGGACTGGGGCTGCAGGGTGCGGGGGTGAGTGAAGAGTGAGACAGGTCCAGTGGAGCATCCTGGGGTTGAGGTGGGTGGTGGTGTCCCCAACTATGCGAGGAGACATGGGAGAGAAAGGCTGCTTTGAGAGCCAGAAAATGGGTGGTTTCCGACCCGCTGAGTTTGAGATGCCCATGGACCACGGGGACGGCGGGGAGGGCACGTATCCAGGGACTAGTTGTAGAAATGAGGCCTGAGCTAGGGGACAGCTCTTGGAAGAGGCTGTGATCTGGGTGGTGGCTGGAACCCTCGGTGAGAAAGTCGTACAAGGCAAGTGTGTAAAGACAGGTGGCGGGGGCGGGGCGGGGACGGGTGGCACAGAGCCGGAGCCAGGAAGCCAGGCTCTTGTCCCAGCTGCTTCTTGCTCACCTGGCCCCTCGGGCTTTCGGACGCTGAAGCTGAGCCTGTGGGCTGCTGGCCTGGGTCCTGGGGGCTCTGCTCTGGACCCAGCCTGCCTGGCATCCTGTCCAGGAGGAGGGCTGACCCCAGGGTCCAGCGGGCCTCATCACCCACGCGTGGGTGCGGGCCAGGAGAAAGGAAACCCACATGCAGACAGGACCCTCGCCTCCCCTGGGTCAGGGCTCAGGAGCCCCCAGCGTGCCCAAGCCCCTGACCTCCTACTGGACCCACGCGCCCAGGCTCTCCCACTGCCTCTGTGGTGCCCGAGCCCAGGGCCTGACCTGGCTCCCAGGGGATGCCGATTTGGGAGGCTGGGCGGTGAGGGGCCCTGCCCACAGTTAGCACAGCTGCCTTCTCAGAGAGAAGTCTTGGCCCTTCTCTGGACCGCACACCTCCATCCAAGCCAGCAGTGGGCTCAGGAGGTAACTGGAGCCCAGAGAGGGGCGGACGGGGGGCAGCATGTGCTGGTGCACTGACACCTGGATGGGAACTCGGACTGGGATGGGGGTGGATGCAGCCCACTCCTCAGCAGTCCCTGGTGACCCCAGGAGGCAGCCACACCTGAGTCAAGCCCCTACACCACAGAGTGGTCTCTCCTGAGCCCGCCTCGAAAACCTGCGTCCCCACCGAGGAGCCCCCCAGAGGCAGACAGGCAGTCTTTCCTCAGCCTGATTTGCACCACAAGCCCAGGCCCCGGAGCAGCCCCGGGGCGGTGGGCAGAGGCCTGGCCAGATCAGCCTGGGCCTCTGGCAGTGACCCAGCTTCCAAACAGAGTGAGAACTCATCCCTGGCTCTGGGTGTCCAGAAAAGAGGAGGGTTTTGGTTTCCTAATCCCAGTTCTGCCACTTTCTAGCTGTGTGACCTTGGGCAAATTGCTTCACCTCTCGGAGGCTCAGCCTATGTAACTTCCTTCTCTTGTAGGGTCACTGGGGGAGGTCAGTGAGCTCACACAAATGGAACTTCACGCCCTGGCTGGCTGTCGGCACGCTTGCCCCTGGGGGAGCGGCCCTGTCACCCTCGAAGTTGGCAACTGGAGGATACACACGGGAGAGCAGAGAGCACCTTCCCAGTTAAACCGCGGGGCTACCGAGGAGCCGGCGCTTTCCCTGCCAGCAGCAGGCAGGGCTGAGCTTCCCCTCCCCTGTTCCTCCTTTCCCTCCCTCCTCCTTTGCAGGAACTGAGCCCCCTTTTATAGCCCCTCGTGGGGGCCCTGGGGGAGCCTGAGGCTGGCAGAAACGACCAGCCACATTTACTGAAACCTTTTGACACGGAGGATATTTTTATGAGATAAGTGCCCTGGGTCTGTATCAGCTGGCAAGTTTCATTGCTCACATTTCAGTCCTGCAGAAAGCCTTTTTCAATCACTGTCTGCGGCGACGATAAACTTTAATGGCTGAGGGAGAGCCTGCAGTGCGGGCACTTTCCATCCTTCCCCGGCCCCCTCCCGGCCGGCTGCAGACCCCACCCTCCCCGTGGGGCCAGGGCCCAGGCAGAGGGGCAGGCGGTAGGGAGGCCATCACCCCTCTGCCCCCTGGTCCTCAGCCTCAGGGGATCGCAGGGTCTACAAGCGTATTCGAAACACCAGGGAATTACAAATGCCGATACCCAGCCCAGCTCTGGCCAACAGAGCCTCTGGGGTGGGCTCCCGGACATCAGCCTTTTTGAAAGCTCCCCGGGGGATTCCAAGGGGCTGTGAGCCTTGAGAACAGCTGTGCACCTTCACACGACACCCTGTCCTGCACCCAGGAGGTGCTGGGCGGGCGTGTGGTTCTGTACTGGATGGTTCGAGAACCAAAACCCAGAGGTCACGAGGTCACAAGCAGAGCCAGGAAGGGACCTGCCCTCAGAGCCCAGGCCTCTTGCCCTTCCAGTCTGAAGGGGTCGCGTTTGAAATAAGCATCTGGGTGGAAGGCAAGGTCAGTGTTCAGGGGGTGAGGAAGAACGAACGAACGAGTGGCTTCCACCTACAGGAAGCTCGTTCAACCGTCTCGGTGTCCTCCAGGTAGGGACGGAGCTTGGTGTTCCTGAAAGGCTCACTTTCCAGAAGCATCGGATCTCAAGGCAGGCAGGGCCGCCATCCATCCTCGTGGTCACTCCTGGCACCACTCACAGAGCTGTACCCGTTGCCCACGGCTCCCCTAACGGATGAACGCACTCCCGGGACTGAGGTGGGCGGAGGACGGCCCCCTCCCGCCGCTGTGTCACAGTCGAGGCTGCCGTGCACCTCGCCCTCCAATGCTCCCCAGCCTCCCTCCCCACCCCCCCTACAGACGCCCCCACTCAGCGAGCCCCTGCTTCCCTGGCCCACCAACGCCTCCTCGGGCACACCCATCTCCTTCCTGCCCCCTCCCGTGGGTCCTTCTGTCATAACCCCTCAGATAGGAAAGAAGTGGGCAGAAAGCGGGAGCATCACGGGGCCGTGGACGTCTCCCCTCCCCCTGCATTACTGCCAGCTCTGGGGCCTCTATGGAGCGGGCTTCTGTGTTTCTCCAGGGTGGACAGACTCTGCGTCCCCTGCCCGGGCAGACAACGTGCAGACGTGAAGGAAGGAAAGGAACCTGGAGACCAGCCGGGGCTGGGGGGCCTCATCCTCAGCCAGCCTGTCTTCCCGGGCCAAAGTCGAAGGTTCGAGGGCAGAAGATTCTGGAAATGGCCAGACCCAAGAGCTGGATCCCAGCTCCATCACTGAGGCCTCTGACGGGGAGAGCCGCCAGCACACAGCACCCAGCACCCAGAGAGGCCAGGGGCCACTTTATTTAAGTGACCCTGAGTTGCCTGTTTAAACCAAACCAAGCCCAAACCTGAATACTTCCCCCTGGCTGTCTGGCCCCAATTCTGCCACGGAGAGCTGGCCTCAAGAAACCCCTCCTTTGCTGTCCATTTCTTGGGTCTCACTTCCTTTCCCGGGCCCCAGCTTGAACCGTGTCTTACACACAGAGTCTCAAAATGAACCCCTTCTGCAACTTCCAAATATACTCGCAAGCTCCACGTGTCCTGTTCCATCCATCATGACAACAGAACTCATTTCTCCTTGGGAGACGGAAAAAAGCCCAGCACTGGGGACCAGTTAAGCCTTGCCTTTGAAATCATGAGGGCTGCAGACTACGGACGGTGAACCCCAACCTCTGACGCAATAGGAGCCAGATGCCACGACCGGGAAACACACAGCATCCTGCCACCACGGTCCAGCCCCGTGAGGGACGTCGGGGGGTGGGCAGCACGGACCCTCGAGGGGCCCTGGCTGATGTCATAGCCCAGGTTCACGGCACCAGCTGGGATTTTCACGTGAGCCTTCACCCGTGACGAGAAACGAGGGCCTCCTGGCGGTCCCTCAAACACGCCACGCCTCTCACTCTTCACTCCTCCCTCGTCCGTGTTTTGCGGGCTCTGGGAGATCTGGCTTAAGCTCTAAATCTTCCTTCCTTGAATACTCAAGCCTGAAGGGAACGCGTTCTCTCCCACGTGGGGACTAGGAGGGCTGCAAAGATCCAGCCCTTGATTGCAGAGTGTCCACTGCTATTAACCAGACTCCTCCTTCTCTAACTAGACAGCAGGCTTTCTTGCTATCGTGTGCTTTCTCAGCAAGCCCTCTCTAACCACACGTTAAATGGCTGCAGAGCTGATAATGTTAGCGACCAGGTCTTGGAGGGAGGGGAGGGAGGAGGCCTGGTTTGCATCATTTGCCAATTTCTGCAGTGTAAAGGCTCTCACCGTGGCCGAATTCCAGCTACCAAGGAGTGATCACAGAACCGGGAGTTTGGAAACGTACAGAACAGGCTCCCGCGAGCTGCCGTGAGCGGGCTCCAGCAAGACTCCACCAAGCTGGGTCTCTACAACCTTCAAAGCTTCCTTAAGCAAGGACTTTCTTCTTTTGTTTTTGAAAAAAAAAGACAAAAGCGTCTTGGTGTCCTGAAAATTAAATAATACTATTTTTGACCTAAAAAAATTAGCAAGATTTTTTTCTTAATGAGAATACGCCATGCTAGAGAGGGCATTTCGAAGCACTGTGTTGGAAATGACTGCTAGAAATAATCTGGAAATACATCTCAAGAATCATACCCTTCGACTCGGCAACGCCACCTCTTTCCTCTCCTCCAGGGTAAAAACCTAAGTGGTGAAAAGTGCGGGCACAGAGATTTTGATCACGGTAGAACTTACAATACCACATGATTGTGGGCAGCCTCAAATCAACCTTCAAGATGATACCACAAGGATCTGATCATAAATAATAAGCGGCGTGCTTGTGGCTGACGTCCCCTTTCTGAAGTGGGGTTCCCCTCCTTCGCTGCTGGTGGGAATGTAAACTGGTGCAGCCAACTGTGAAGAACAGTATGGAGGTTCCTCAAAAAACTAAAAATAGAGCTACCACATGATCCAGCAATCCTACTCCTGGGCATAAACCCAGACAAAAGTATAATTCAGAAAGATAAGTGCACACACCACCCCCATGTTCATAGCAGCACTATTCACAGTCACCAAGACATGGACACAACCTAAATGTCCATTGACAGAGGAATGGATAAAGCAGATGTGGTCCATATATACAATGGAATATTACTCAGCCATAAAAAGGAATGAAATAACACCATTTGCAGCAACATGGATGGACCTAGAGATCATCATACAGAGTGAAGTAAGTCAGAAAAAGAAAGACGAATACCACATGATATCACTTATATGTGGAATCTAAAATATGACACAAATGAATCTATCTATGAAACAGAAACAGATTCACAGACACAGAGTTGGTTGCCAAGGGGGAGGGGTGGGGGAGGGAAGGATTGGGGGTTTGGGATGAGCAGAGGCAAACTCTTATATACAGGATGGCTAAACGAAGAGGTCCTACTGTAGAGAACAAGGAACTATAGTCAATATCCTGTGATAAGCCATCATGGAAAAGGATATGAGAAAGAATGTATATATATATGAATAACTGAGTCACTTTGTTGTACAGCAGAAATTAACACAACCTTGTCAATCAACTAGACTCCACTACAAAATATCGGTGAAGTAAGGTTCCGCACACGTTACCCTCCTCCCGGGGGTCTGGGCAGACCCTTGCTGTCCGGTGCTCAGCAGAGGTCCTAGCTGGGGGCTGGGGCCGTGAAGACCCTCCTGGAGGATGCTGCGTCTCCACCCGAGCCCTGAAGTAATGGGTTGGCCAAACAGATGGGATAAATCAATGCCAAGGACGCTGTCACCCCGGGCAATCCCTCACCACTCAATTTTCATGTGAATTTAGCAGCTCTGCGTGGTTTTTAAGAACCCAATTGTATCCTGACACTTTTTAAATGATGCCTCTTTACATCCAGCCATAATTTTTCTTTTACTTGGGAGCAGCTCAACTTCCATAACCAGTTGCGGGGGGGAACCCATAGTGACTTCACTTAATTTATAATAGTCTACACTCAGTAAAACAGAGATGACAGAGGTTTGCCAAATGTGGATTTCATGGCAGCGGCTCATCTTGGTAAAGCTTTAGTGGCTTTATTTTGAAAGAAAATACACATTTAAAAACTGTTTCCAGATTCGAGTGGGGGTGAGGGTAAGTGCGTGAATGTGTGAAGAAGAACTCTGGTGCAAACCCCCAAAGCTAAGATGGATACTCGTCAGGCAAAAAGCCTCTGGTTTTTTTTGACCTAAAAAAGAAAAGTAAAAGTGATTTCAAATTCTTGAAAAGTCCAAAGGGATTTGAGCGATCAGACAGATGCTCTGAGGGGTCTTTACTCATCACTCTCAAGGCACGATGCTGAACTTGAACTTGGGGGTCAGCAGGTGCGGGGATCTCCCCCGGGGCCTCCTCCACCAACCTGGGCAAACCAGCCAACACACCTTCCACTTTTTTGATACAACTATAGCCACCCATATCTCTTGGCTCTTCTACCAGGGGCTGAGTCAAAAGACGGACAGCAATTAATTTTCCTCCAAGGCCTCCAAGGCCGTAGGCAATGTCCCCTCATCTTGTTTCATCCACACAACCCTCCCGGGACTGGGTTTATCCTCCCGACTGCACAGAGAGGTGACCAAGGCAGCGCTCGCTCAGATCCTGTGCGCAGGGTCACCAAGCTAGTGGGTGAGTTGCCTTGAGGTCACGGAGACCATGACAATTGGGTTTGCCAATTAGAAGTGACGTTAATACTTGGAAATCGCCTGTCTTGGGCCCTGATACTCAAGGTGTGGTCCAACGCCCTGGCAGCCTTGGTATCGGCTGGTGTCTGTTGACAATGAAGCCTCCTGGGCTCCATGCTGACCTACGGATTCAGAAGCTAAATTCAGCAAGATCCTGGGGGTGATTCGTCTACACACTGAAGTCTGAGAGCACCGGTGGAAGGGCTATAGTCCGTTAAAGAAGGAACGAGAAAAGACAGGAAAGGAAAAGTCAGGAGCAGCAGCAGCAGGACACGGGGGAAGGAATTCGAGTGGCAGCGGGGGCAGCAAAGAAGCCGCCTTCATCCAGCTCCCCAGAAGCTTCTGCCCGGCCCTACTTGGAACCCAAAGTGAAGCACGCTTGGCCCACAGTTCTCAGGGTGGCCCCACACGCTCAGGCATCAGCCCAGATCCAGGAAATCAGGAGCTGCAGCTCAGCAGCTGGCGTTCAACAAGCCAGACACAGAGTCGGGGCACCACCCCCACAAAGGGTCCCTGGCCCTCCCAGAAGCGCTGACTTTTCACTGTGGGCCCACACCTGGGCTGGACACCAGTAAGGAAAACAGCCTGCGTTTATGCTCCACGGGCAGGCTCATTTCTAAGGCGTATTTCCATCCAGGACCTCACTTAACCCTCACAGCCGCCACAAGAGAGAGGCATTCCTGTCGAGCACATGGAAAACCGAGGCCCCGTTATGTCCAGGTCCAAGCCGGGCCTGGGCGGAAAGTGGGTCCCCGGGCTGCAAGAGCCCAGCCTCCCCTGTCTGCTATGGCCACACAATCGCTCTCAGTTTACTGCCAGTTGCAGTCACACAGCCAAAGAGGCCTTCCAGGACCCAGGAGGGGTGATGGTCCCACGCTGGTCCAGCCAGGAGCATGCTCAGGGCGGGGAAGGTCGGGGGGGAACCAATCCATCCTCCGGTGCCTGCCTTCCACAGCTGCAGCCTGAGGAATTGTGTGTGTGTGTGTGTGTGTGTGTGTGTGTGTGTGTGTGTGTGTGTGTGTGGCAGAGAGAGAGAGGACACATTTCCAAAAAAAGAAGCCCTCAGAAGCAAACCCCTAAAGTGAGAAATGTGTTTTCCCTCCTATTCCAGGGTGTTTGCTTCTATATTGCAGGCATCTGCAAAACCCATCTCCCACCGAGATGCCCGCTTGTAAAACTCAAAGGCACAAATGTGGCCCAGCTGCAGTTTCACTCACGGTGAGCCGCAGGCAAGAGCTGTCATGGGGCGTGTGTAGGCGGCCTGCCCACTGGAAGAGGTTCCAGTTAAGGCCCCGGAGTTCAGTGAAAAGATACAAACGTGTACACAGCGGGCATCCCAGGCCGAGGGAGTGGAGAGAGACTCTTGCCCTGCTCACCAGACACACTCTTCCATTCGGCCCCATCTCTGGAGGTGCCGCAAGCTGGCTGTTGCCCTGGATCTGGGTTAGAAGGGCAGGAGCATGCACTGGTCCAGCCGCTCGCCCTTCCATCTGGGTTGGGGAGACAGCCGGCTACACCGACTGCTGGCTGTGTGATTCGGGACAAGTTGCTTTCCCTCTCTGAGCCTCAGCTGCCTCATCTAAAGACTAGTAGTAGTACCAGGGTGGTGAGAAAATGAGGCTCTCTGTGTAAAATATCAAGCCCATAGTGGATGCTCCATCACTGTTCATTTCCCCTCCCTAAAGCCGGGCTCGGCGCTGGGGAGAGAAAGACAAACCCCCCAGAGTTAAGAGCAGATCTGAGAACGCATACCCCAAGTCAGGGAAGCCCTCGGGTCCATCCATTTGCATGGACTTCTGCCAGTGCTCAGTTTTAAAAGCTTGACATTTATTTCGATATTTATTTTTCACTGTAAATACAACCTATGTTTACAGAGACATTTCTTTTCCTCTGTAAACACGGCAAATGTCTAGGGAAAATATAATCCCAAACTCACAGGAATGGAATGATTTCCTTTATCATACTCTTTTTTTTTTTTTTAAATCTACTCTAGCAGTGCATCATGCCGTTCCATTTTACTCTAATTTGGAAGCAGGGGGTGTGTACGGGAAGTGCATCGTGCGTTAACAGTAAGAAAACGCGACAGGTAAAGGGATCCTCATTGGGAAAATAATACTGCCTTTACTTTTCTGAACAGCGGAAGCTGGAAAGGTAGAAATCCCAAGGATCAGCACAAGGACCAATCTAATTGGACATGACGTTGCCATTGAAGACGAAATGCCACTCCACTGGGTGGAATACCAGACGATTTCATGAAACTGAGTGAGAAAAGCCTCATAAACTTTGAGGACCCTAAAGACAAAATCAAAGTATACATGTATAGGATCAAAGATATTATCAGTTCAACCTAAGAGATTATCAGTCAAACCCACTCACTGTATCGACAGGGAAACTAAAGTGTCCAGCTGTCACCTGCCTTCCTGAGGTCACAGATGTTAATGGCAAAGCCTGACAGCCCATTTCCTTTGTTGTTGTTGTTTGTTTGTTTTTCCAAAATATTCCGGGCGGGGAGAAAGATTGAGGAGCGAAAGGATGGAGCCCTATTTCCGCTCCCAGGAAATAAACTCAGGGAGCTTCCTCCCCTGAGGCTGAAGGCAGGCGAGATCAGCAACTCTGGATGCACCTGTGATTCAGGGGTGCGCGGTGGAGCACCAGTGGGAGAGGTGCTTGGGGGGAAGCACCCTCGTTTGGGGTGTTTGGGGTGTCGTAACAGAGGACAGTCCTGGTCTCCTGTTTCTGGGGCCTCTGCTCACAGGACAGCCCCCAGGTGCAGGCTCCCTCCCTCCTGATCCAGCAAATTTTTCTGAAGGATATACACCACATATCCCATGGGCAGTAAAGCGCATTCAACGTGTTTATAAGCCAAACAGTCACTTTGGTTAAGCAAACACAAGTACAAAGTAAAATAAAACCACAAAATAATGAACCGCATGTTCATAACATACAAAAATTGCCGCCTACTCAGTAGGTAACTACAACATTCCAACTCCTGAATATATATATAAATTTACATTTTCAGTTAAAAAGTAGACCTTTGAGAGTTCAGATGTTTAGATTTTGTTTTCTTACATTCTGGAGAACTGAAGCTCAAGCTCAGCCCTTTTCCTTATTTTGCTCCCACCTAGAATGGAAGGGGACAAAATGCCATCGGTTTGGAGTGCAATTTTGCCCTGGAAACTGTGACGCTGTAACCATGGCACCTTAAAGCCCGTCTTGAAAGTCTCATCCTTCAGAAAGGAAGGCCACCTCCCTTGCCTCTGTAAATACACGCCCTGCCCCAACTTGGTCAGCCTGGCTGACACTCCTCTCTCAGGACTCTGCCCGAGACCTGCCCGCCCCACACCAGCTCGGGTAGGGAAGACAGGGCCCCTCTGGACCCCAAACAGCCCCGTGACTCCCCAGAGGCTCTCCCACTGAGCCTCAGCTCCATGAGGTCTGGGACTAGGTCTGCGGTGGGGTGGCGGCTGCCTCCGGGGGTCCTCAGTGGGGGACAGAGAGGGAGGGCTGGGAGGAGGATGGGAGGAAGGGAGGGAGAAATCTGAGCCACAGCTGATGCTGAGAGGTACAGGACCAGGTGTATCTGGGAACCCACCTGTCCAGACTCTCACAGGGAGGGAGAGGTGGAGACGGGGGAAGAAAGCACACACTCTAACTCTTAGCTAGGTTCTTAGGTTGAACCACATCCCTAGAACCTGCCCACGGTTCAGCCTCCTACCAACGTTCGTGTGCTCTCTCCTGGCCTCGGTTTCCTCATCCAGATCACGGGAGGGCAGAGCCCCATCTGTCCCACCAGGAGAAAGACAAGGAGTACTGATCTCAGAGCCTTTTGCATATATCGACACGTCACTTGTTGGAAAACCTCAGCAGTCACAGAGGGATCCGATCCTTTATTTTACAAAGAGGAAAGCAAGGGGTGTGTGTCTGGCCTCCCAGACCTCCACTTCCTCGAGGCCCATCCTCTCTCGCGGACACTGAGTCAGAAACGCGTATTTCTTCTTGATTAGATTCTCATCCCGGTTCTCAAAAGAAAACGCTTAACTTCTCCTCTCCCCCTCCAACGCTGGACCATTCCTTCCACACATCCATTCAGTGCCGAGTCCAAGCAAAACTTTTCTGCTCCATATTTACAGCCAAGTTTGCATTTTCAGGGTTTTTTTCATCATTACTGTTGTCCTTTTCCTCCCAGTTTCCCAAGAGGAGAGAACCGTGGGCATCGCAGCAGACAGAGACCCAGGGCAGCCTGGGGTGGGGGTTGTGAGAGGTCCACAGACTCGGGGCCAGGGCCCCTTCCGGGAAGTTCCCTCCCTCACTGTCAGCCGCGCCCTTAGGGAGAGGCCCACCAGGCCGAGAAAGCAGGACTGGGCTTCTTCTGGAGGAAAGAGGCAAAATGATGGGGTGTGGATTTCTCTGTGTGGGCTTGAAACCAGCTGATGCCCCCTAGCCATCTTCTCTCATTTGCGGTCTCTTGATGATGCTGAAATTCCTCCCCCTCCAATCCCTACCCGATCCATAGGTTAGCACCACGGAAATCGGTGCCCCTAGCCCCTACCCCCTAGCAGTAAGGGTTGACCCAGCAGCACTGGTGGTGCTCTAGAAAGAGAGGCAAGGGAACAGAATGCAGGAGAGGGAACAGAGCAGGCGCTTCTAAGAGCTAGTAAAGGCCTCCAGGGCACAGTTAAAACCTAGCCCTGGCCAACCCAGTCATCATGTGGGCACCAAGAAGCTCTCCTTCCTAAAAGGCCGGATATCTGCCACCAAGATTGCATTTAAAAAATAAGGAAAATGAGTTGCAGTCAGAAAGCGTTTAGAGGGGCTTCCCTGGTGGCGCAGTGGTTAAGAATCTGCCTGCTAATGCAGGGGACACGGGTTCGAGCCCTGGTCCGGGAAGATCCCACATGCCGCGGAGCAACTAAGGCCATGTTCCACAACTAGTGAGCCTGTGCTCTAGAGCCCCCGAGCCACAACTGCTGAGCCAGCGTGCCACAACTACTGAAGACTGCGCTCACAGAGCCCGTGCTCCACAACAAAGAGTAGCTCCCGCTCTCTGCAACTAGAGAAAGCCTGCGCACAGCAACAAAGACCCAACACAGCCAAAAATAAATAAATTTAAAAAAGAAATTTAAAAAAAAGCAAAGCAAAGAAAAGAAAGCATTTAGAACGGATAAACAAAAAGGCCCTACTGTAGACCACAGGGAACTATATCCAATCTCCTGGGATAAACCGTCATGGAAAATAATATAAAAGAAGAATGTATATATGTGTATAACTGAGTCACTTTGCTGTACAGCAGAAATTAATGCAACATTGTAAATCAGCTATACTTCAATTAAAAAAATTTTTTTTAATAAATAAAAAAAGAAAGCACACAGAGGTGGGAAGCAAGCAAATGCTTTGGAAGAACCAGGAGGGTAAATGGAGCTCAAAAGTTAAGACTCACACCCTTGCTGGCAAGTCGGGTTTTCAGCGGTCAAGAGAAAGGAAACTTGAGTGATGCCCCTCAACTCAGCTCGAGCTGTTGCATAGCCCCAGCAGGACCCTGGCCACCCCTTTCAAGACTTCTGTCCCCACAACGGGCCTCCCTTGGGCCTCAGCCTTCTGCGGTGATTAACATGCAGCAGTTCGAGCAAGGACGGGAATTTATTCTGCAGGGGACTCCGGGAGGTGCAGGGGGTCAGGTGGCCCCTCGTTAAATCACTCTGCTGTCAGCCCCACACAATTCCTCTCCCCTTAGGCTCAGTCATTACTTGGGTTTATGCAAAAGAAACAGCTTTGCTAACTATTCCCCCAGACGGGGCCCACAAAGGCCTGAGCTAAGGACGCCGAACGCATCCAGAGACCCACAAAAATGTCTGCCCCCTTGTTCGACGGCTTGGGTCCGGGAGTTTGGATGTGTCCTGTCCATCTTTTCTTAGTCTGCTGCAAGGTTTCTTTTTTTGCTTTTTGGTTGGTTTTGTGTTCAGCTTTTCTTCTTTCTTTTTTGGGTAATTCCTCCCAAGACGCTGCCCTGAATACTGTTGACGTATTCTTGCCTGGCTCGGACTCACTCCGTTCACTTTCTTTCTTGAGCAAGACTTACAATCCCCACTTTTCTATAGGGGAACTGAGCCATGAGAAATCTCTTATAAACGCTCCCAGAAAGGAGCCGGTTCTCAGAATATCCTTCAAGACAGGCTCGGCGGCCAGCGGCTGCAGCGGCGGCGGGGGGCTATGGGCGCCCAGCAAGAACCCTAATTGTCCCGAGCCACACACATACCCCGGGCGGGGCAAGGAAGCCAAGGGGCAGGCCCACCGCGTTTTGAAAACTACGCTCCCTTTCTTGGGAAGCTGAATTTGCCTTGAGCCCACCTTTCCCCCTTACTTCCGTCCACCAGCAAAAATTAAAATAGAAACATGAAAAAGAAGCTTCTAGAAGCTGTGGCAACTCAGCCTTCCCCCCAAACTACGTGGGGACAGGCTGGGCTACTGAGATATCTGAGCCAGTCCCTCTAAGACACCTTAGTTAAAAAACTAGTCACTGGACTTCCCTGGTGGCCCAGTGGTTAAGACACCACGCTGCCACTTCAGGGGCGCAGGTTCCATCCCTGGTCAGGAACTAAGATCCCACATGCTACGCAGCCAAAATAATAATAATAATAATAATAATAATAATAATAATAATAATAATAAAAACTATGTGAGCGGGTGGCAGGAGCTGGGCTAGGCAGGGGTCATGGTCCCCGTTTTGCACACGAGGAGGAGACCGAGGCATGGTGGATAGGCCCACCCCACTGTGAGTGGTGGGCTACCCCACCTGGCTTCAAGTCCACAGTGCCTGCTGGAGAAGCAGCATCAGACCCATCTGGCCTGGGTACCCCAGAAGCCGACCCAGAGACAAGGACGTGAGTCCACGGGGTTTATTTTGGAGGTGACAGGCCACCTGTACGACGCCAGGGACAAGCAAGGGAAGGAGGTTAACCAGGGCATCAGCACACTCCCTACCCACCGGGAAGCCAGGCTTAACATGGCAGGGACGCTCTGGGAGCGGTGTAGGCGGGATCGAGGGTGAGGGAGTTGGTCACTGATACACCAATTCTGCCACAGCCACGGGCTTCAGGGGTTACTTCCTGGAGCCCTGGCCTGCCACCAGGCAAGCAGCAAGAGAAAGCTCTCAGGTGCCAGGACCCAGGTCAGGAGGCGGTAGGAAGCTGCCGCCAGCACTAGTGGTCTAGTTCTAGACCAGCACTAGAACCCTCCCCGTGCCGGCCCCTTGCTGGCTGCGATGCACACAGCAGGCTTCACGCACCCACTTCACCAACGTGCAAATAGAGGCCTGTGCACTGCCCAACACCCCACAAGGCTTTCTTGGCTCCCTGCGTCACAAAACCAACACTGAATGGACCCTCTGGGTCCATGACCCAGATCTCAGCCCTCCCAGACCTGGGCGGGGGGCGGGGCTCCAGCCCACCCTCCACCTGCTGAAACCTCTCCTGAAACAAACTTCCCCCTTGTGAGCCAGGAGAACGTTCAAGAGGTCAAAGCCCAGTTGAGGTCACTGGGACTAGAGTCAAGAGGTCAAATCTTCCCTTCCCTCCCCTCCACCCTCAGTGGGGTGGGCTGGGGAACACACACACAACAGGACAATACTTTAACAAACGCCCGTGTGGAGTGTTGGGTTAAGTAGTCCAAGGAGGTAACTAGAATTTGCAGAGTCAAGCAAGAGGCCAGGAGGAAGACAGTCCTGCAGGGTCGGGAGGGGACGGGGCCTCAGTGGGGTCTGGTGCTGGTCATCCATGGGGGTGCGGGGGAAAGAGAGGGGCCCCTTTCCAGGAGTCTAATGTTGAAAATGGTACCATCCCTCCATCTTCTGATTCTCCCAGCTTTACTGGTACTCCTGCGTGCGTGTGCCCACACACGCGCACAGGCTGGTGTATCCACCACCTCGGTGAACGGCCCCAGTACCACAAGGATCCTTCATGTGCCCTTTTACAACCACACCCACCTCCTTCCCGCCCTCACATCTGTCTTTCACCCTGACAGCCACTCATCTGTTCTCCATCACTAACATTTCGTCATGTCAAAAATGTTGCCTAAATGGAATCGTACGGTTTGTCAGCTTTGAGGATGGGCTCTCTCACTCGGCATCCTTTCCCAGAGACTCATCAAAGTTAGAGTGAATATCCAGAGAGTGCTCCTTTTGATTGCTGAGTAGTGTTCCACGGTACGGATGGACCACACTTGATTCACCCACTGAAGGGCACCTGGGTTGTTGGCGTTATTACAAATAAAGCTGCTAAAAACATTCAGACACAGGTGTTGGCATGAACCTAAAATTTCACTTCTCTGGGATAAACGCCCAAGCGGGCAATGGCTGGATCATATGGTGTGTACACGGTTAATCTGGTAGGAAACGGCCAGACCCTCCTCTCGAGTGGCTGCACCACTTTACCTTCCCTTCAGCAAGCAATGTATCCAGTTGCTCTAAAAACCTCACCAGCATTTGGGGTTGTCACTCACTTTTTATCTTAACTGTTCTGATAGATGGGCAGTGAAATCTCACGGCGCTCTTAGCTCGCGTACCTCGTACTTATTTGACATCTATATACATCCACTTTGGGGAAATGTCTTCTGCCCAGTTTCTAATTGGATTGTTTCTTTTGTTACTGTCGGGTTTTGAGAGCACTTCGTATGTTCTAGGTAACAGTCCTTTGTCAGAGACGTGGTTTGCAAATAGTTTCTTCCCGTCTGTAGCTTTCATTCTCTTCACGGGGTCTTTTGAAGAGCAAACTTAAAAATTTTTGGTGAGGTCCAATTCATTGTTTGTTTTTTGTCCTTTTGCAAGTCATATTTTTGGTGTCCCAATCTTGTGCCTGGCCCTGGATCCTGAAGACTGTTTTTCTCAAAAAGTCTTGTCGTTTTAGATGTTACATCCACATGGTGTTTTGATCTCTCATTCCCCCCTCGGGTGAGGAAACCTGCACCCCCTGAGGTGGGCAGTATGCTTTCTCCACCTCTACCTGCCGACCACCTTCTAAGGACTGGTTCAGGTGGCTGACAAGGCGGTAGGGCAGATGAGATGCAAAGAAAGAGCCATTTAAACTCCCTTGGAACATCGAAACAGGCTAAACTAGCCCCCACATACCTTGATCTTTACGCAACAGCCTTTTGTGATAGGCAGGACCAGAAAAGAGCTGAACGAGAAGAGACTTTTTCTCTGTGGGCCCCTGAGGACAGGTATAAGATGCGTTCTTCTGTTCCCCTGGGGACCCGACCTAATGACCTCACAGCCACCTAGCCTGGCCCCTCTTCACTGTACCCTCCCCACCCCAGGGACAAGGAGACCTGGTCCCCACCTGGTGCTGGGCTGGCAGCTCACCTGCCTCCATTTTACCAGTAAATGGAGAGAATGAGGACCATGAAGTCACTGCTAACTGACAGGCCTAGGAATGGCTGGGGTCTCTGGAAAGACGGATCCACTACTGAGGTCACTCTCCACTACCGGCTCGTCTGGGTCACCTTGAGCCCCGCAGTGGAGCCCAGATTCCAGCGGTGACTTGTAGCCCTGAGCTGGACCCCTAACAAGTGGCAACTCTGAATAGAAGCCCATTCCAGGAAAACGGGCATCATTGATGATAAACAACTTGTAGCACACGGTTCTGACTGTGATGAAAGAAAATCCCTGATGGTTCTGAATGTAAACTGTCGTTTAAAAAATCGTACCACCCTCCACACCCAAACCAAACCCAAATGCAGGCGCATCTATATTGAACAGCAGGCTGCCTAGGGGAGCGTGGCCATGTGGTCTGTGTCTGCTGCCCGTCCTGCCCTGAATCTTAGGGTCGAAGTCTTTTGTGTCTGAAGAGGAGAAAAGGCAATGAAAAATAAGTGATAAAACTTTGGGTCTCACTCCTAATGCTCGGCCACGATGTCCCATCAAGAGGAAAACGAACCACCGCCAGGCGTCACAGATGTCCCAGAAAAACACCCAAAATGAAACCCCAAACACCTCTTGCCTCGCCAAAAAAGGCAGCACAGCGCTGGATGGCAGGGCATTTTGGAACTGAAAGTGTTTATCCCGGCAGGGGGTGGGTCGGGGTGGGGCCTCCCCACAGTGAGTAAAGCCCCCAGCTCCCACCCCTGCCCCACCCCCCTCTGGAGGCTCTTGACAGCAGCCCGCCAGACAGACGAAGGCAGGTGACAGGGCAGGGGCTTAGGGGAGCCTACGGGGCTGGACTGGAGGAAGGCCACTCCAGACCACTCTGCAAACTTGAACTGAGCCGCAGCCCCCAGAGCTGTCCACACACCAAGAGCCCGCAGGCCAGGTCCTGTTCACTGCGCCTGAGCCGCTGCTGTCCGGCCTCTCCCCGCCCGGGAGTGGACTTCCCGGGTCCCTGTCTGAGCGAGCAATGAAAGGGGCTTGTGAGCGCACGTCCAAAGCTTCGGAGCCGCCTGTCATATTGATGGAGCACCGCGCCAGGAGCCCAGCCCTCTGAGGACCTGGGCAAACGCTGGTATTAGCACTCCCCTTCCGCTCAAGGGTTTACTCAGCAGCCACTCCACTGTTTCCCCAGGAAGAGACCCCCCGACCCTGACAATCCATCAAGTGGATGCAAATCGTGGTCCAGACAAAACCAGGCAAACAGCACCCCGCTCCAGAATAATGGCCTCTGTGGGAGAAGGGCCCTTGCCAACAATGACTGCTGTGTACACAGCCCACTAAATACCCAAACTTCTGATTAGCCTTATAATGATCTGTGTGCACCCGTGTCCTTTCAGAGGCTCCCAAGTACATGGCTCAAGTTGACTCAAGGCTAACCTCAAACGGGGCCGACCTGGGCTTTGCCAGGACCAGCGAGCGGCCACGCGCAGCTCTCCCCACGTTGATCACACGAGCCCCTTGGAATGCCAACACCCAGCGCAGCAAGGAAAAGGACGCTGTTAAGAGGGTTATAATCACAGGCTCGCTGCTCTGGCTGGAACGGATCTAACTTGCTGAGCATCAATCCAGATTCGCTATGCGGGGATATTCCCAGGTTGCCCCTGGGCTGCATTTACAGATGCTCCCTTGCACTGGGGTCCCCGTGGTTGGCACTACCCACCACTTGCGATGCAGGAGTGTTCAGACAGGGCTTCTAGGCACCTGCTTTCAATGACCACAGGGATCCTTTGGGACCAGCTTCGAGGTTCGTTTGAGAAGCCGGACCTTGTCCTGGAGGGTCCCTGGCCCCTACAGAGAAAACACATGGGTGTGCTGGGTGCCTGTCTCTCACCATGTGTTTCTGGAGCTGCATCTTGGGCCCACACCTCTCTTCTGAGTATGGGATCACCCTGTCCATCCCTCGCATGAGCGCTGGGCGTCGTGGAGGTGACACGTCCAACAAAGAAAGAGCTCGGCATCTCCTCCCCACGCACCCTCTCTCACAGGGCCCCCCATCTTGGGGAAGGCACCACCATCCGTTCAGCTGGTGTTGTCCTGGATTGCTCCCTGCCCGAGTCCACACCCTGGATGTGGCTTGGGGCCAGCACCTCTGTCACCGACCCCAGCCCTGCCCCAGTCCTCGCTATTGCTTGTCTAAGTCGTAGCTCCCCTAAGCAGTCTCCTGGCCTCACCACTCTGCGCCTGCTGTTTTGTGCCCATCAGGAAGGCTAGTGTGACCTTTCCCCGGTACAGGTCAGACCGTGGCCCTCCCCTTCCTAAACTCTTTGGTAAAATGGGACCAGGAATCCCCCCTCCGTGAGGTTGGCCTGAGGAGCACAGGCTGATGAGCGCAGAAAGATCTGGCACATAATAGGTGCTCAGTAAACAGGTGTGCTTTCCCCTTTTCCTTCTCTTAGAGCTATAGAGGGAGAAAAGTCCAGTTTTAACCCACGGTCCTTTGTACTAACAGAGGTTACTTGACTGTAACGACCACGGCCCACGTCTGCGCGCCCATCCCTCACATGTCCAAGGAGAGTTTGGTGCTTCCAACTCAAAGCTCCCTCGGCTTCCAGGGAGTGGAGACGATCTGATTTTGAATCCCCCGCCACGGCCTGAAGCCTGAGTTACTCTGCCCACCTGCTAGACACCGCCCTGTGCCAGCAGCCGCCTCGCGTGCTGTGTTTGTCCAAGTGGGCGCTGGACGCTGCCTGTTGCTATGGCCTCCGCCACAGGCCTCTTAGGCAGCCAGTCAGACAAACACGGCATCAGAAAGGGAAGGGCCGGGAAGACACACGCCGCCCCCGAAGAGAGCAGAGAGGAGCAGGAGAAGCTGCCTGCCCCGTCCAGGGACGGGAGGGCAGGCGGCCAGGCCAGTCAGAAAGGCCTGGTTGGTGTTTCCAGGCTGGAGCAGACAGGTGCAGGGGCACCTCCCGTGGGGCCAGTTATTTCAGAGTCTAGACACACAGAGGCTGGTGCCCTGGCAGTGAGGAGGGGCCATCTGCGAGCCTGACGCCTGCCCTGTTCGCGGTGGGTCATTCACAAAGCCCGACCACATCCTCATCCTCACTCTCTGGGGCAGGGGTCTGATCATAAGGCCTTATGGCAATGACAGGGACGGTGTCCACAATAATGGGTGCCTTCTGTGGACCAGGCCCAGTGGCAACTGGACACAGAGAGACAGGCCTGTCCTCAAGGCCCACAGTCCACTCGGGGCTGCAGATTCTAACAGGCAGCATGCCTCACAGAGGCAGTGCCTATGGTGCCCCCGCAGTTCCCAGAAAGGAGAACTTTCCTGCTGGGGAAAGGGCAATCGGGGAAGGCTTCCTGGAGGTGGTGATGTTTGAGCAGGCAGTCGAAGGGGAGTCGGATGTGGATGGGCAGAGAGGTAGGAGGGGCATTTAGGGGAAGAAATGGGCAGAGAGGGCGCTGAGGAGCAGCACGGGGGCTGGAAGAAGGAGAAGTGAGTCCGGGAGCCCCGCGCTGAGGGCAGCAACAGGGAGGCTGGGGGTTCTTGGGAGAATCTGGTGCAGTGACCCGTCCTCCAGGCCAGCGGGGTGAGCAGATGTCAGGCCTCGCTCCAGCAGGGAGGTGGGCCAGGTTTGGGCCTGGGTGTGTAGCTGGCAGGATAAGAACTCGCTGGCTCTGTGCAGGTCAGCTGGACCCCGGCGGCTCTTCTAATGTCACCTGGCTTAGGGGTAGGTGCACTGTGGGACCCAACCTGATTAAATCCACCATCTCAACCCAGGCCCACAGCTGTATATCTCCGACGCCGGGGACGTGACACCACCCAGCCTGCACACAGCTTCATTTCCGAAAAGAATGTGGGAGAGCGGGAAGGTCAGGAGACAGGCACAGCCGTAAATTTGATGAAAGGTTTAGCTGGAAACCCCATTAAATCCACACACGGCTCAATGCTGGGCAGTGTCCTTCCTCCGAGTCTGCTGAATGGGGCCATGGAGGTGAGGGACTCACTAAGTAATGTCCTCATTGTTTGGTGTCTCCTATTACCCAGGGGATGGAAAACCCATTACCCATAAGGTTTAGTGGCACTTGGTCCCCGGACGGCGATATTGTCCTTTCCCTGAGCCCTCCCCTTGGCCAGCATGTGCAGCGGGGCAGCCTCTGGTACCGTATGCGTCCACGCTGCCATCTGCGCGGGAGACCTAACTCCCCCACAGCCCCGGCCCCTGCCTTCTCCAAGGTGGGCACCCTCTCCCCTGTCTGGTGCAGCCTGGCCAGGCCCGGGCAGGGGGTGAGTGTGACCCCACCTGCTCTGTGTGGCTATGAGCCCGGCGAGGGGCTGCCTGCTGGGAGCTGCCCATGGTCCCTGGAGCACCCCCTCCCCGCTGCGGAACCTCAGGTGACAGCCTTGCAAACGTACAACACAGAACACAGAGGGGCTTGCAGCAGCGTGCAAATTCCCCTGCCCAAGTCATGCCTCAACACACACGTCTCCTAGGGAGGGTCCGAGGCACAAATTATTTCACCTGGAAGGAAGCCCCCCGGCCCTAGACAGGGACTGGAGACGTGGTCCAGGCGCCTCGCTACCCACCACCACCCATCAGGTGCCAGAGCCTTACCTGTCACTAGTAAGTAACATCTGTCCAAGGCTCGGCTGAAGAACCGCACAAACTAGTGAAGAAGACAGAATTGGGCTCGTATCTCAGCTGTGCAACTTTAGTGAATCACCGAACCTCTCTGAGCCTGTCTCCCAGATACCGAATCATAACGATACCGATCCTCCTATGACTCTTGCGGGGATTTAAGGAGCGGACGTAGCCAAGGCTCAACAAACCTCTGCCAACATCACAACTCCCTTTGCAGCGAGGCCGGTCTTCCAGGTGACCTCCTCGTAGGCCTGACTAGAGTCTGCAGTTCTCGTTAGAGCAGGTGCAGATAGAAGGCTGACCCCCTTCCAGGGACCGAAGGGACCCTGTTCTTTCTCTCTCCAAAATCCCAGCTAAACATACTTTATATGATGCCATTTACATGATGTTCTGGGAAAAGCAAAATTACAGGGACGGAAAACGTAACAGAGGTTGCCGGGGCTGTGGATGAGGCAGGGGAGAGACTGCAAAGGCACAGGATGAAACATTCTGGGGGGAGAGAACTGTTGTATATCTCGACTGTGCTGGGGATTACATGACTATATGCCTTTGTTAAGATTTATGGAACTGTACACCTCCAAAGGGTGAATGCTACTGTATGTAAATCATACCTTAATAAACCTGACTTAGAAAAAGAAAAAATAAAGACCCAGATAAGAGCAAATGTGAGTCCAGGCGTGAGGCCAGACCAGACGTGTCAGTCCTGGAGGCTAGAGGAGGGTGGAGAACAACGCCCAGAATGTCTGCGGGACGCACGAGGGAACATCCCGGAAGGCGGTGATGTCCCACTGTCTGACTAGGGAGAGACAGCCGAGGGAGACAACAGACAAGGCGGGGGGTACGCGGACGCTTCCCCCACAAAGAGGGCTGGGCCGGGCCTTGCCCAGGGGCCCGACAGCTCTGCCCTGTGACAGCGGCCCCTGCCCTCCGCCCAGCTCTGTCTCCAACCCTCCATCTGTGTTTAACATGTTCACGGAGCTTCAAGGGAATTTCAGGGACCGCCCGCATTTCACCGGGAGACCAGAGCGGAGCCTAGGCCCTCCCACCGCCTGCTAGCTGGGCGGCCCCGCCCTGAACACCACTCTCCTGCTTCCGCTTTTGCCACCCTCACCCCCTCCTGGTGGGTGAGGCATGCTGGTGACCCACGGGGAGCTCCTGCCCCGTGATGCCTGATCTCGCCCACCCTTCGCCGTGCCCTGGGCTTCTTCTGAAGGTGAAACTCCTGCAACGGGCTCCGGGGCCATCACACACCCCTTCCTCCAGAAGTGAGTGCCCCCCCGCCCCTGCCGCAGGCCAAACTGTCCATCCAGAGACCGCCGTACACTCACAGTCAAGTAAGACCCCTGCAGTCAACTGAGCTGTTTGATTTCCAAGCAACAGGGAAGTGTCTCCCGCACCCTGTACTTGAACAGCAGTGTCCTCTGGAATCGCCCAACACTGTCGGGTCTCACCAGCCCATCGTCACCGTCCATCTCCAAGGACCTGGCCCGCTGCGAGCGCTCTTCAGACGCTGGGCCGTCAGGGACCCTCCTCCCCTCAGCACTCAGCACGGCTGTGCTGCCAGCTCCTTCTGCCCTCCCTTTCTCCTCCTACCTGCCCTCTCGTGTCTAGGGGTGCCCCGGGGGTGGGAGGAGGGGCGAGCCTTCCTCCTGCTGGACACTGTACCAGCCTTGGCACTTCTGGGTGTGGCATGGGTAACTGTAGGGCCCAGAAGCTCCGAATTGAGCCGTTTTTCCTGAAAGCATCACAAGCAAGGTCTCCGGTGAAAAAGTAATAACACTAATGGGACCTCTGTGCACAGACAGGCTCGCGCAGATAACTGGATTCAACATGTTATAGGGTTCGTGCCTCACCCCCCATTTTACAGATGCAGAAACTGAGGCTCCGAGAGGCCGTGTTACTAGGTTAACACAAGTAGCTTTTTCCACCAAGAGATGCTGCCCTTTAAGGATGGCTGAACAGAAGGACTCCTTTCAAAATTTTCTCCTTGGGGTAGAAACATCTAGATTTCTACCTAGGTGGACGCTGAGCTGGGTCTTGCATACAACAATGATGTCGAAAAACAATGATTCAGCACCTTAGATTAAAAAAAAAAAAAAAAACAATTTTTTTTTTCAAAACCCGTACAGGGCTTCCCTGGTGGCACAGTGGTTGAGAGTCTGCCTGCCGATGCAGGGGACGCGGGTTCGTGCTCCGGTCCGAGAAGATCCCACATGCCGCGGAGCGGCTGGGTCCGTGAGCCATGGCCGCTGAGCCTGCGCGTCCGGAGCCTGTGCTCCGCAATGGGAGAGGCCACGACAGTGAGAGGCCCGCGTACCGCAAAAAAAAAAACAAAAAACAAAAACGTACAAATCAAATTCCACGCGAGAAAGACATAATCTAGCCATTGATCATCTCTCTCGTATGCAGACGCCTCAATTGTCCTAACGCAACGCCCGCCTGCTTTTTCTGGAGGATCCCTGCTGTCTGGGGTGTCCCAGGGCACGGACACAAACCCACAAGCTCTGCCTTTTAGTGGGGCCAAACAAGGCTTGTGTTTGTTTGTTAATAACCACAGAGTGACCTGGTTTCCCCTCCTGGGGGCGGAGCTGGGGGCCCAGGGCAGGAAGGGGGGATTTGAGACGACAGGGTAAAACCGCAGAGACCGGACCTGGATAAGGTGGCCCTGCCCAGGCTGGGAAAGAGGAGGAAAAATGAATCCGTCCCCTTGCTTTAAATCTGAAGGGAAAGTAATTAAGTCTGTCCAATTCTCTAATTGAAATTCCCAACAAGTAGAACCCCCGTGGCCAGGTGCTAGACATTCATGTAAAACACTGGGAAGAAACCAAGCTTGTGGACAGTGGGCCCTAAGCTGGCAGCCCCTCAGTGCTGCCTGTCTGCAGAGAGAAGCACCCTCTGCTTTCCCAACCTCCATGCTCAGGGTCCTTAAAGAAACCCTTCCCTTCCCCATAAGAGCCCCCAACGGGATGAAGGTTAGAAAGTCAGGCACATCCCGCCCAATCAAGACCGTGCGTGCAGGCAGGTCACGGGGTGCTGGAGGGCATCCCTAGACACTCCAATTTATTCCCTGCCTTGGACTCCCGCGCAATTCGCATACGAAATGGACACATTTGAAATGCACACACATTTCTCCATACGGGCATTTTAACTGGCATTTAAAATCCTCACTGCTGAAATACAGCCAACTGTGGAAGTTCAGCTAAATGCTGAAGAAAATGACTGGTTTGCTCCGCTGGCTGAAGGGTCCCCGTCACGTGGCAGGATGGCTCTGGTGGGTTCAAAGCTCCTCATTAGAGCAGGAGCCTGCAAACAGGGTTTAACACACTGCATTGCAATCGACAGACGGGTTTTGGTCCACAAACTCCTAAGTAGTAATTATGAGTAACCAAGTAATTCCTAAGCGGTCACTAAGTAGTAACAGTTACTGCAGGGTTACAGCCTGGCCATTAAGTGAGTCCAGCCTGAGAACTGCCCAGGAGCCCAGCTTGTGGCAGGGCTGCAGCCGGGGCAGACTGGTGAACGTGGGGTGCTGTCCACCGTCTACACAGCCTTCCTAGGCCAGCTCTCCCCACACAACGCTGGGATCCAGGCTCACCCTGGATCGACCCCACCTGGAGAGACCCTGTGGCAGCCTCCGGACAGGCCTCTCTCTCCACCTCCACCTGGCACACCTGACCACCTCCTGCCATTCACCGGCCAGCGTCAGGCACAGCCCCCCTCCAGACACGGCTGCACTGACGCTCCAGGCCTTCCTGACACCTGGTCTTTTCCACTAAGAGATTCCCTAACACCAGATCCGTTTCCCCCACTGTTCTGCAAACTCCTCCAGGCTGGGCAATGCCTGGCCAAAGGCCTCTTGCCTAAGCCAAAGCCGGCCGTGGAAAGGCACTGGTCCGGGCACGGGGTGCACACAGAAGCCACAGAAAGTGAAGTTCCCGCCCTGGCTGGGCGACAAACCACATGCACCGCTGAGATCCAGGAGGCGACCCCAGGCGGGGCCCCTGGTGCAGTGCCCGGTGCGCACGCACGCACGCACACGCATGCACGCACGCACACACACGCACACAGCCCCTCCGTGGATGCACCCGGAGACGGGGGCAGTGCCGACAGGGCAGAAAGGATACAGAATCCAGGAGCTCAGAGGGTGTCAAGTAGAAGAAAGGTTTTTTTAAACTAGAAAAAATTAAACCAAGTTTGCTTTCTTTCTTTCTGCTACAGAATATGAGTTTTAAAAATATGTTTCATACAGTGTACATAATGCTATATTCTGCTTTTAGTTTTTTATATGATCATTAAGATTCTGCATAAATATCACTTTAGCGGATTCATGCCGTCTCGTTCCATAGACGGGCATCAATTTATTTAAACTTTCCCCTTTATTCAGCCAAGTCTTTCAACACTTTACAAGTGACTTTACTGCATCCATGATTCTGCTTAGGCAGCTCGGCATGGACCTCATTGTATAAGGAGATGGGCTTCCTTGGTCAGAGCTGTTATTGGCCACAAGAAATAACGAACACATCTGACTGTACAAAGGATTCTGTCTTTCTTTTTTCTTTCTTAGGAGGGAGGAGGCCACAGTGAATATTTGTGGCTGGGGGAAGAACAAATATGTGAGTGGTTGGGTCAGTGTGTAAGTGAATATTCATCCAGGTCTATTTTCTGAAGTTCACAATTCTTTGATTTCCCATCAGGGACTCACAGGCTCAGCCAGCACTGTAATGGATCCATCTCTATCCGAATGGTTTTTCCTAGATGTTAATACAGATAATTTTTTTAAAAAAACAACCTTTTAATAGCAAATCCCAGTATCAAAACTGAGGCAGCTGGTACAACGATTTCAGAAGATCGGCAGTAATTATTAAAGCTGACCACACACACACCTAAGGTCCCAGTTTCACTCCTAGGTAGGTTCCCAGCAGAAATGCATACGTATGCCCACTGAGACCGTACAAGGGTGTCCACACGCAGCACAGAACAGCCCCCAACTGGAAACAACCCAAATGTCCATCAAGACTGGAACAGATCAGTGTATGTCACTGTATTCACCAAAAAGGAATCAATACTATTCGCCAATGAGAATGAACAAACCACAATGACAGGTAACAACATGAACAAATCCCCCAAACATAAAGAAGACGCCAGGCACAAAAGTACACACGGTGCATAATTCCATTTATATAAATAACGAAAGCAAGCAGAGGCAAGAGATGCCAGCAGAGACGAGAGCAGGGTCATCCCGGCGGGTAGAGACTAGGAGTGGTACAGGGGCTCCCGGATGCTGGCCTTGGTCTGTTTTGTGATCTGATGCTGGTTACATAGATGTGTTCAAATGAAAAAATTTCACCACACTGTACACTTAAAATGTGTGCTCTTTGCCCTAAAAAAAGAATGAAATAATGTCACTTGCAGCAACATGAATGGACATAGAGGGGATCATATGAAGTGAAGTAAGCCCAACAGAGAAAGATAAATATCAGATGATATCGCTTATATGTGGAATCCAAAAAAAAAAACGATACAAATGAATTTATTTATAAAACAGAAACAGACTCACAGACATAGAAAACAAACTTATGGTTACCAAAGGGGAAAGGAGGGTAGGGGGAGGGATAAATCAGGAGTTTGGGATGAACACAAACACACCACTATATATAAAATAGATAAACAACAAGGACCTACTGTATAGCACAGGGAACAACGCTCAATATTTTATAATAACCTGTAAGGGAAAAGAATCTGAAAAAAATAGATATATATGTATGTATAACGGAATCACTCCGCTGTACATCTGAAGCTAACATGACATTGTAAATCAACTATACTTCAATTTTAAAAAAAGAAAAAAAGAGATGTGTGCTGTTTGCTGTATGTATGTTCTATCCTCATAACTCTTTGGAAGGATGTGTGGTCATTTTTAACCTTCATCCAAGGAGTTTACTCAAAGGCCTTCTCAGGTGTCTACGTTCAAGGCCCCGGAGAAACCAATAAAGGATCCGGACATCCCCCAGGTCTGGAGGCCAGTCTCAGGAAGCTCAGACTAACACGGTATGATGGACAAGTGGGCAGCAAGGGCCTCCCACTCGGGGTCTGCGGGGGAAGCGGCCCCCATGGTCACCCCGGGGAGGGGCTTGGATCAAGCCTGGGGCAGACGCATCACCTGCGGACCAAGGGCCCAGCCCCTCCCAGGCCCCAGGCCCACCTCCTGCCCTGCAACCTGCTGCTGCCTGCCGTGTGAGTGACAGGTCCAGGCTCCAGGGGGTCTGAAGCTTATATAGCTGGGGTGGAGGAGGCTCTTTAAGAAAGAGACCAAATAATGAGTCTATGCTTCATCATAAGGCCATGGAGGGGGCCGTGCGAACAGGGCCCTGAAGCATCAGCCTCTGCTGAGCGAGTCACTGCTCTGCTGGAACCTGGCTGCTTGCCCTGACGCTGGCCTGCCCCCGACTGCCCCCGGGTACCTTCCAGAGCCTGCCTCAGCTGGGGCCAGCAGAGCCTTCCTCTTCCCTGCCGGCTGGCCAGACCCAGCCTACAGAGCGGAGCAAGGCCACTCCTGAGAAGGCACCACCTCTGCCAGCTGGGCTGCCCCTGCATCCCTCCATCAGGCCATCCCTCTGCTACAAACCCTGGGGAGACAAGCCCCCTCCCATCTGTCATCCCTCACTTGTCTTCTTTCTCTGGTGAATGTTTTAAACCCAGTGAAGGGACTTTAACATGTTCCTCTGACGAGATTCGATCTCATGCATCTTTGCAGCGGGAGGGTTCTGATGAGCTTTAGGGAGGGGCTGGCTGTTGGATCAAGGCTTTGAACCCAGCTTGGTGTTCTGTGAACCCCTCGGGTCAGGGCATGCCCAGCGGGACACTAGGGGGAGTGGCCGTCCATGACACCACCCTGAGGAGTTTGTTTTCTCCAGCAGAGATGCTTGCTCAGCCGGTAAGGCATCCTAGGTAAGTTCCGGCCAGCCCTGAAGGAGGAGGAACCGCCCCCGGACACTCGTCCCTCTGCAAAGTGTACTGCCCATGACATGCCCCCTGCCTTCTCCAGCTTGCACCTAAATGCTGTGTCTGATCTGCAGCTGTATATGCTTTTAGATATTGCAGTATTTGAATGAATAGCAAGGTCTGAAAACTGGGGGTGGGGAGGGAATTCAATTTCCTGAGCCATTGCTCTGTGCAGGTACCACATTTTCAGGTCTGGACAAAGCAAAGGCGCTGTAGAAAGAGCAACAGCTTTGCAGGCAGGCAAGTTCAGGTGTGATCCTGGCAAGCCTCACCTCACTGTCTTCATCTGTAAAATGGGAAGAATAGTACTACATAGACATATTGAGGAACAGAGATGCCAGAAAGAGCCTGAAACCGCAAGGACCCAGTAAAGGTTGGCTGTTATCTTTCCAACTTTCTCTCCTTTTCACTGAACAAGCAAGAGATGTATTCTGTTTATGGCTCCATTAGCAATGCTTCTTAGAGATCAGCCCAGGTCAGAAGGAAGAGATCTCATTCACTTTTAACTGCTGTGTATGATTCCTCAAAATGGAAACGCCGTCGTTTGTTTAACCATTTCTGTATTGCTTAGGTGGTTTGCAATCTTTGGTTACTATAAACAATGCTACAAGGGACCTTTCTGTGCAGGCCTCATGGGCTCCGTGGGCAGCTGTTCCTCCAGGGTAGACCCTGAGAAGGGAAACTGTCATTAGCCACTGCCACACGCCCCCAGCCCCACAGCCAGCTGACACTGTACCAGCAGCGGAGAGAGTGCTGTTTCCACGCACCCTGCCCTTCCTTCAAAATTAGCCGACTTCTAAGTCTTTGCCAATTTGAGATCTATTCCCTAAATGCTAAGAAGGTTCAGGGGTTTTCCTTTTATTCGAATTACATTGACAATTCCTCTTCTAGTAATTAACTATGCCTGTGTTTTATCCCATTTTTAGAAAAGTGGGACAATTTTTTCTCTGTTCCATGAAGGTTCCTGTCCTTCAATTGTGTGTGGCGTGTTTCCTCCCAGGCTGCCACGTCTCTTAACTCCGTTTAGGGCATCTTTTTCATACAAAAGTTTACAATTTCACTGATGGCGGAAATCTCCTTCGAGATGCCTCAAACATCAGATGGAGCCGAGGTAGGAAAGGGGCACAGATGGACAGACAGACACATGGTCCAGGAGAGGAACACATTCACAGCAGAACTGGGGCTGGGATGTTCATGTAAAGTCCTTTCAGCGCTGTTGAACGTTTGAAAATTCTCATAATAAAAAGGTCAGGGGAGGGCTTCCCTGGTGGCGCAGTGGTTGAGAGTCCGCCTGCCGATGCAGGGGACACGGGTTCGTGCCCAGGTCCGGGAAGATCCCACGTGCCGCGGAGCGGCTGGGCCCGTGAGCCATGGCCGCTGAGCCTGCGCGTCCGGAGCCTGTGCTCCACAATGGGAGAGGCCACAACAGTGAGAGGCCCGTGTACCGCAAAAAAATAAAAATAAAAAATAAAGGTCGGGGCAAGGTATGCATTTTTGATATAGTCAGATGTATTCATCTTTTCCTTTACGGCTTTCACATCTGTGTCTTGTGTAAGGCTTCCCATGGCAGCCAAAGCACTGGGGTGAATAGAGAAGTTCACTTACATAAGTTGGATTTTTTAAAAAAAATTCAGATCTTGAATCCATTTTAATGTATTTTTGTAAAGAGTAGGGGGTACGGATTTAATTTTTTTCTCTCTCTAACCCATTGTCTTAATTCTACCAACAGAACAATCCATTCTTCTCTGCTGATCTGAACAGCCATCCTTGTTAAAAACAGCCTGAACTCCCCATTCCACTTTTTTGTCTTTCTGGACAGAACAGTCCTGGTGCTCTGGGGTGATTTCCTCTTCCACGTGAATTTTACAATCAGCTTGCAGAATTCCATTAGAATCCTCCTGGGATGTAGACTGTGACTGCAAAGAATTTATAGGTAATAACACAGGTTGGGTGCGAGGACAAGAAAAAAGACGGTGTCTGCAAAGGGCTTGGGCCATGGCTAGTGGTGTATAAACAGGAGCGGCTAGTATTATTATTGCTGTTGTTGCTACAAGCAGGGAGGGTTCACCCAGGACATGGTGCGTCTATCAAGGCTCTTCTAGTCCAAGGATACAGTGTCTCTCTTTTATTTATTTATTTTTATTTTTATTTATTTATTTTTTTGTGGTACGCGGGCCTCTCACTGTTGTGGCCTCTCCCGTTGCGGAGCACAGGCTCCGGACGCGCAGGCTCAGCGGCCATGGCTCACGGGCCCAGCCGCTCCGCGGCCTGTGGGATCTTCCCAGACCGGGGCACGAACCCGTGTCCCCTGCATCGGCAGGCGGACTCTCAACCACTGCGCCACCAGGGAAGCCCAGTGCCTCTCTTTTAAAATAATTTTTTTATTGAAGTATAGTTGATTTACAACCTTGTGTAAGTTTCAGGTGCACAGCACAGAGATTCAGTTTATATATATATTACGTATACTATATATGTTCTTTTTCAGATTCCCTCTCTTATAGGTTTCTACGTAACACTGAGTACAGTTCCCTGTGCCGTACAGTAGGCCCTCGTTGGCTACCTACATTGTGCACAGTGGTGTGCATATGTCAACCCCAGCCTCCTAATTTATCCCCCCATCCCCTTTCCCTTTGGTAGCCGTGAGTGTGTTTTCTGTGTCTGTGAGTCTGTTTCTGTTTTGGAAATAGTTCATTCGTGGGTCTTTTTCCTTTTAGATTTCACATACAAGCGGTATCATATGATATTTGTCTTTCTCTGTCTGGCTTGCAAATTGCTTTCGAAGTCCTCCCCAGCCCCTCCCCTTCCCTGCCTGGGCCATTTTCCTTCTGTGTGCCCTCCCTCCAAGTGAGAAGCACCTCGGCCACTCTGGCACCCAGGGCACGAGTCCCCTGGCTAAGACACCCAGCCTGAGGTCCTTCCTCGGTGTTCCCCCAGGTTTGGTCCACCTCTCCGGGCCCCTGAGCCCGCCCTGTGCCTGTCGGGCCGGTGGCCAGCTGGAGATGCCGCAGCCTCCACGCTGCTCAGACACTGGGTGCTGACGGCGGTGGCACTTGCCCACGCCCAGGTCCCTGATCAGGAGGCCGTGCGAGTACAAAATCAGCGGCCCCGCCTCCACGGGCCCAGCACAGTCCCAGGCCACGGTTAAGTCTCCCAACTCCCGAAACGGGGGTGTCCTCTCCCCATCTGACAGATGAAGAAATGGGCCTGTTTCAGGCTGAAAGGGCAGAAAGCTGGGACCCAAACCCAGGTCGTCCTGGCACTCCCGAGCCACATTCCTCCGAGTGATCGCTGGTCCCAGGGCCGACAGTCCCAGACCCAAACATCCCAAATGAAAGTCACCTCCAGGCAGACCCTTGGCTGAGCGGAGGTTCCTGGGCATCCAGCCCCCACTGTGCCCCGGCTGCAGCTCCTCCCAGCTTCCCCTGCCCCTGCCACTCCCTTTTCTTCTTTGCAGCAGCTGCCACTGTTGACAAACTCGGCAGCATGCTGCCTAGGCATCTTTCGAGCCACCCGCGTCCTCCTGAGCAGAGAGATACCTCATTAGCGTGCTACATTTCAGCCCCGAGAAAACAACGCATGCCAAGAGACCATAAACAACCAGTACAAGTGCTACAGGTCATGGATGATGGATGCCACCTGCAGATGTTCGACGTGGACCCTGCTTACAGACAGGAGTGAGGCCACCCCCAGGCACATCCATCTTTTCCCAAACGCTGACGCAGGGAGATGTCGGCATAGCCTTGCTCCACATAAATGGGGGGCCACATCTCCCACCCACCCACCATGAGCCTCTCTCCTGATGGGTGAGCTACACTGTTCTCGGATGACTTTCAGCATTTCCAAACCCTCACTTATTCTACTTTGGCTACTGGTTATTTTGATTATTATCCTAACTTTTTTTTCTCTTTTCCCCCTGCTCCAGGTCCAGGAATTTTTCTCTTTGAAAAATAAAGTTTCAGAACACGCCAGCCAATTTCTGAAAAGGGCTGGCCAGCCAGTCGAGAAATCAGACCAATGCCAAGGCAAACAGGGGCCCTCGCACAGACCCACTGAGCCCTCACAGACTAGGCTCTGTTGGCCTGAGGGGCGGTTCTGGAAGAGAGGCCCCGTGCGGTTCAACGCCATCACTCTGGCCCGTGGGGTGCCAGCTGGGAAGGCAGCCTGAGGCCGGGAGCCCTCTGGGGTGAGGACGGGCAGGAGCTGAGGGCCTGCCCCTGTGGCCAGATGTTGAGGGCAGCAGCTCCTTCCTGGACCAGCCTCTGGACATAGAAGTCGACCCGGGCGAGGTTCTGGGCCGGCTGAGAACCCGGGGCATCTATACACACTCTGCAAACAAGAAAGGTTTTACGTCCGTCCCATTTTAAGGCAATGGGGAGAAAGATGCAGCCAAATGCTCAGAGGAGGGGTCCAGGGAGCCTTTGACCGCTCTCGGGATGCTCACGGCCCAGCCTCAAGCGTGAAGGTCAAAACACTGTAAGCAGTTAAAAGCGTAGTCTAAAGATCCCCGAGGACCCCAAGGCTCTCTCAGCTGTTCCCCAAAGTCAAACTATTTTTATATTTGACTAAGATGTTATCTTTTTCACTCTTGCTCTCTCCCAAGTGGACAGTGGCGGTTTCCAGAGGCTACCATGGACCAGATCAAAAGCAGAGAATATAAGAGAAAGCTACCTTCTATCAAGCCAGACAGTTGAGAGGTATGAGAAATCGGAAAGAATGCCATTCTTCTGATTTTTTTGTTGCTTTGGAAAATATTTTCATGAAAATGGCTTGTTTTCATTAACATGGAGTGGCTTTGTGACTATTCTTTTAAGATGAGTTGAAAATATCTTTCCAATTTCTCAGTTGGAATTTCGAAAATGGTAAATATCAATAGATACAACCCCCTCCAAAAAACCTCTTTGGAGTTCTCCACAATTTTTAAGAGTGTAAAGGAGTCCGGAGACCCAAAAGTTTGAGGACAGCAGCTGTAGAATTTTAATGACAAGGGGTCATGAAGTGCACAGGATGCCCTGGCCCATGAAAAGGTTCCAAAGCAGCCAATACGACAAGATCCCGTTTTGTAAAAAAGAAGACAGATGTGTGTGTATAATATGTGGACACAGAAGTAGATGACAAGCGTGTGGTCTGAGATTTCACCACGGGCTCTGTCTGGGTGGTGCTGTGGATAGACCCCTCCGGTCTGCCGTTCACATGTTACTACTGTAACCAGATCAAGTGAATAATTTATGTTTAAGGTTTAGCGTCCCGTTTTCAGAAAAATCCAGGGAAGAGTAAATTGAACAAGTGACATCTTGAGGCTTCCTCTGGGCTGGTACCACGCTGAGGGGTCCAGGGACGCGAGTTTATTGAATCCCCATGACACCTATGGGTTATCAGCCTCGTTTTCCAGCACAGAAACTGCAGGTTGGAGCAAGATCGAGCATCTCGTCCATGGGCACGCAAACACGAGGTGACGCACAGCCAGGACTGCGATCTGGGCTGGTCGGTTTCCAGAAGCCTGTGTCCCTGACCACTGGCTTGGCGGCCTCCCCCCGGGCCTCCAGCCTCAAGGAGCGGCTGCGTACCAGGGCCTCTACCCTACCCTTCCTTGGCTCTCACGGCACGTGGCCCTCTCACGCTGCCCTGTGGACTTAACTCGGGTGGACAAGGACCCAGCTCTCTTCTAAGCATCCTGAAGCCCCTGTGTCCACCTCTAGACCGGGCAGGTGGCTATCGGACAGGGTCACCAGCAGCACCTAAGCAGGGGTCAAGCCACCACCCCATCTGTGAGAAGCTCATCCCAAGTCAGAACCCAGATGCAGCCTCTGCAGCGGGGACCACCAGCCCGGAAGTGAGGTCACAGCTGAGGGGTCCCCCACTGGGCCCAGACCTTCCACCTCAGCTCCTTGACCACTGCCCCACATGGACCTGGAGCAGGTCACAGGGCAGGTGTCACAGACTGGGGTCATGTTGCCGCCAAGCCTGGGGTCATGTTGCCGCCAACATGGAGGAAGCTCCAGTCTGCTGACCCGGGTCATCAGCTACCCACTGCTGACCGCCTGGCACGAGGACGACCTCCGTGCTCCCTCCCTGCCCCCGCAGACGGCTCCCCATCTCTTCCGCCCCTGGCACGGTGCCACGTCATGCCCAGACCCTGCTCGTCCCCCTGGGCTCCCCGCAGAAAGGGCCTGAACTCTCCACTCATTTCTGAGCGGGCACGCTTGCCGTGGGAGCTGAAAACATAATAAATGGCCCCGGCGCCATGTGCAGCACCTAATTTGCAATAATATTGAAGTCTCCAACAATAACTCATTTACTCTTATAATAAATATATATATATATATATATATATAAAGACAAATTGCTACATTGAACATGCATTTTCTCACTGCAAGTAGCTGCGACCCCAGGGAGAAAGCCCTGTGCTGCTAACTAATAGTAAATCCTTTGGAAAATCATGTGTCATGATGATGGACAACGAGGGAGGAGGTATTAAATAGATTTAGACGTTAGCAGAACAAAAGCCGTCCTTCGCAAACCCACACCTGTAAGAGCACAGATCGGCCGTGATTAGTGCTCACCTTTGGACAGCCCAGGTGCACAGAGGGAGAGAAAAGTTCCTGTCCTGGGCAGGTGTGGCTGGCCGGGTGTCAGGACACAGCGGCGCTGGCAGGAGGGGGCGTGGGGGAGACCTGGGCCAGGATCTCCAGCCCTGCAAGGACCCCCGGAGGGAAGGTCTCACCTCCGTTTCCAAGGAGCCAGCCCCTCCCGCGCATCCGCAATGCAAATGCTCACAGGGGCACGCCCAGCTCAGCGCAGGCCCCGGGGAGGCAGGGGGACGCAGTCCTTTCTTTGAGGAAAAAGCCATGACCTTGGGATAAGGAAGGCTCCCAGGGGTGTCAGGGTCAGGGCCCCTGCGGCAGCCCAGGGGCCGTGGCCTGGAGGACAGGCCCGAGGGTAGGGCTGCCTCGTTCTCCTGGTTGCCCGGTTCAAGGCTAGTGCAGCCACTCCTTCCAATCAGTTTCTCCAGGTCCTGGGATTTGCCTTCTTCAGTTCGGGAGTCCTGGCCTCAAGGACAGGGGTTGACAGCCTTGTCCCAAATCCCGAGCGGCCTCTGCCTTTCCAACCACCTCTTACTGAACCTTGGGTTTCAGTGTTGGCGCCCGACAGCTGCTCACTGAACTGAAAGGTGGGTACGGGTGGCATGTACTGCATGCCTGCTGGCTGCCAGCTCTGTAGGAAGGGGAAGCTCATGGTGGGAGGACGGTAGCCCTCCCGAGCAAGGCCCTGAGGATCCAGGCACTGGGCTCCGACTGGGAGCTGGTGGCCCTCCGGCAGATGCAGGGTCTGGAGCCGGCACGTGGGGCTGGGAGGGGCTGAGACACCCACGCAGCCTCAGCACAGGGGCCCGTACTGCCGACTTTACACCCTGCCCTCCCGTGAGGGGCTGAGACTAGGCTGACACCGCTGTGGGTCAGTGTCACCTGTGAAGTTCCAGTTCGGGTCAATGTCATTGAGAATCGCACCCTGGCTGGGGTCCATCCCACTCCAATCGCTTTCGCCAGTTCAAGCAAAAGACCCAAACCAAGCTGCTCCCTTCTCCAGGGCTCAGTTTCCTCAGCTATAAAATGGCGGGGGCGGGGGTGGGGGTGGGGGGGCTGGGGTGTTGCCTAGACACTAGACGGATCCCCACAGTCTTCCCCATTCGTTCATTCATTCACTCATTCACTCAGCCAATGAAGGACATGGTTTCCTCTTGCACTGACACAAGTAATCCACAGCGATGAAATAACTCACTGAGACACAGGCAATTTCGTGAAAACAATGCCGCAAACCAAACCTAGTTTTTCCCCTAAGAACATTAGTCTCTCAGGCACCAACTAACACTTGGAGGCTCTGTACTCCAACCCTAGTTAAAATACACAGATGCCACTTAGACCTTTGATAGACTTGGCTTTAAAACACAATACTACACATTAGCCCAACAGACTTATACATACTAGAAATGGGGAACATTTCCGAAAATGTCTAGAAAGAGAAACAAAATACTAAACCAAGCAGAGAGAGCCGTGGACGCGCTGCAGTCCGGAGCCCAGGAGGGGACGTCCCTTGACCTTTGAGAACGGGCTTGCTTGCATTCCGTTCCTTCTTGACTCCATTCCTCCGACTTCAAAGTACAAATGCACAGATTTGATTTCACCGGTGCTTTATGTGTTTGGGATTGCCAAACTGTTCCTTCACTGGCACCCCCCTTCTGGAACCTTCCTATACTTGAAGCAACACCACCTGGGGATGGATGACTATTTTGCAACTGCTATCAGTTTACTATTTTTGCCAATATATCATAAATCAGGAGGAGGAATGCTGGGTCCAACTGGAGAGTGTAGCTTTCGCTCATTACCTGGGAGGATTACAGCCATTTCATAAAGCGCATTGTCTAGGGAAAGGCTCCTATTGGCGGGGTCCAGCAAAATTCATTTCATGCTTCAAAAGTTTGCGATGGGGCTGGTTAGGAAAAAAACCCTAAATTGTTTGGAAAGCAGGGATCCCAATTTGTTTAAAAACCACAAACGGGCAAGACTGAGCTGTGTCCATTTTACCGAATGGCACTTTGTACTCAAATGCACAGGGCCCGGCCCCCTGACTGCAGGCTGCCCCGACTCGCCAACAGCCGGCAGGAGGAAGCTCGCCTCCCCAGCCCGCTCCAGGCCAGGCCACCCTCATCGCTCCCAGGCCTCGTCTCGGTCCCCTCCGAGGCCTTCTGCTCCTGTCCCTCCAGCCCTGCCTCACCGTGGCAGCCAGGGGGATGTTCCCATACTACACCCGGGCACGTCCTCCCGCTGCCCTGAGGATCGGGGTCCCAACCCTCATGGTCTGTGACATCAGGGGGCCCATCTCCTCTCCCACCTCATCCCCACCCTCCCCTGGCCCCTCGCCACCTTCCAGGGACAATGACTTGTCCTCTCTCCTCCTGCCCCCTCAGAGGGTGACCACATGCTGCTCCCTCGGCTGGGAAGGGTCTCCCCCTCTATAACAGCGGTCCCCAACCTTTCGGGCACCAGGGATGGGTTTCGTGGGAGACAATTTTTCCAGACCGGGATGGGGGAGGCGTGGGGGATGGTGTCGAGATGATTCAAGCTCGTTACAGTTACCCTGCACCTTATTTCTATTATTATTACATGTAACAAATAATGAAATCATTATACAACTCACCATAATGCTGACGGCAGGTAGAGCTCAGGCGGTAATGCGAGCGATCGGGAGCGGCTGTAAATACAGACGAAGCTTGCTGGCTCACCCGCCGCTCACCTCCTGCTGTGCGGCCCGCTTCCTAACAGGCCACCGGTACCGGTCCATGGCCCCGGGGTTGGGGACCCCTACTGAGAAGCACCTTTCGAGCTGACAGCAGTTGTTTCCCTACTGTCCACTACCTGTGGGTTTCCAGACACTTCTCCTTTAGCACGATCACACTCTGATTTGATATGGGGTCGCATCACCACTGCCCCCAAAGGCAGCCACCAGGAAGGCCTCACCTCCCTACCTAACTTTGCTTCCACCTGGCAAAGGGGAAAACACAAATGTCCCAGGGACCAGCCCACACAACGACAGGGGCTGAGGGGGCCTCTGTCCCTGCTTGTCCCTCCCCTGAGTTCCTCTACACCAGGGAGCAGTTCACAAGGCCTCAGGGGCACCATCACCCCGACTGGAACAAGTGCCCCAGTTTCAGGACCCCTGGGGGCCTCTTTCCTGGGGCCCTGAAGGCCATGCCAAGTACGGACTCTCAGGAAGCCAAAAGACGGAAGAATCAAAAGGATGCTAAAAAAGGACCATGAAAGAAAGTCTCTTGCAGATTTTGCCAAGCCTCGAGAACATTCTCTTTGAATGCAATTTTGTTTCCTCCTCTCCTCAGCTCAACTTTTCCCAAATTCATTCCTCATGCGAACACAGCATCTTCCCAGAGAAGCTCAGCTTTAACACCCACATGTTTTTCCAAGCAACTCGGAGCTGCTCCGCAGACAATAAAGATGCTTCTCTGCGAGTCCTCCTCGCTGCTAAGACCACCGGGGAACTGCAGGGGCGGAGTCTGAGCTCCCAGACGCTCAGCTTTGCCAGGTCTCAGAAGAAACTCCCGGTTCAGAGTTCTCGCTGGCACCGGGAGAGTCTGAGCGGCTGGCTGTCGGGAGGGAGAAATCCGGCAACTGACGATGTCAATTTCCCTTCCACCGGCTCCCCGACAACCTAGCGCTTCCCCGTCCCCAAGCAGGAGTCACTTCACTTTCGCGTTGTTTTCTCGGGGGGGGCGGCAATAGTCCCGTCCCCCCACCCCTCCCAGCTCTTTTCATTCCCTCCCTCTCCTCCCCCTCCCCGCCCCCAGCCAGCTCGCCGGGCCTGGGCCCAGCTCAATCTCCTGGCTTCGAACTTGGAGGGCGGCGACCCAGGGAGGGCGGGGCCGGGGAAAGCTGCAGGCCAGGCCTGTGCAAACAAGAGCGGCCGTCTCCTCATTTCCACTTGAAGCGACGCCGGAGAGCTGCCTTTCTCCTTCAACTTACCCGGCCGGGAGGGAGCGGGGACGGAGCCGCGGGAGGGGACATCAGGCGGCCGCCGGGAGGGAGGCGGGGCGCGTGAATCATTGATGACCCGAGCGGCTGGCGCGCTCGGGAGCGTTCAGGAAAGCAGCTAAAGTAAAGGCTGCCTGGCCTGCGGGGATCCAGCTGCCGCTGTGGGCAGCGTGTACTCCTCCCTGCAGGGACCCTTCCCAGCCTGGGAGCTGCAGGCACCTTCCTGCTGGAAGAAGCTGCGTGCCTGCTGGTCCTCCAGGGCCTGGGCTGTCCCGGGACAAGGGTCCAGAGCTGGGGGGCTGTGATGCCTCAGGCTCGCCACTCTGCCACCCCCAGAGAGGGAGAGGGAGCTGGCTGGGACCTTAGGGGCCCATGTGGACCAGAGGGCGTGATGCTAAGAAGGGAAACGGAGGCCTGGGAAGAGAAGGTGACTCGCCCAAGGTGCCCAGTGAGGTGGTGAAAGACTGGACCGCGGGCCGCTGTCCCCCTGCCATCTCTGGAAGGTTCCCTGGCGCCCTGAGGGCACTGGGAGCCACAGAGCCAGGGAGCAGAGACCCCACCCCAGGCAGGGTGGCCCTTCATACACAGAGGTCACGGGAGCATGACACCAACCCCAACCAGCTGAAACGTCACTAACGGAGTTGGTCTTCTGAGTGTGGAGTCCTTTCCAGGCTGCGGAAGCTCACTCCTCCCCCGACTCGTTTCCCTTCCACAGGGAGGGGGGACGTGGCAATTACCTTGGGACAAGCAGTGCCCATCACACACGGCTTGTGGACCTGCCAGGGGAGGTCTGCCAGCGTCACTGATCCTGCGAAGCCTCTACCCTGCCCACTCTTGCCAGGTGCGGAGCTGGTGGAGGGATTCTGTATTTTCTCCTAACAGGGGGGAGGGGTCAATATCATTGTCCTTTTCAGCCCTTTCCACCCCCAACGCCATGCTGTACCCTTTCCCCCATTTGATCTCAAGGCATCATGAAAAGCGGCCATTCTGTCCCCCAAAGGGAGATCCTGCCTTAAGTAAAGGGATTAACTGAAGTACAAGAGGCTAGAGATTTACCCCAGGACTGGAAAGGGGTGGGGAAGGAACGGACCTGGAGGAGGGAGGCTCCGGAACCAACCGCCCCCTCCCCACGTCCTAACCCTCTTAGGTCCCACTCCTCTTTAGAAGGTCCCCAGCTCCACGCCGCCACGGGAGACCCCCTCTGGGTGTAACCAAACTCCAGCCCTGCCCCAGCCCTCTGGGCCCTCCCCCATATGCCTTCAGGAGCACACGTGAGCCCAACAAGCAAGACACATTCCTGCACAGAAGGCGGAGGCTGTGGGACCCACGCCTAAGGTAGGAAGACAGCCCAGGCCTGCACGGTCCTCCCTGGTATCGGGAAGGAACTGTGTGCATCGCCCTCAGTCTAAGGAGGAAAAGGTCGGTCCCGTACCATAAACACCCAGTGCATCCCTCACGCAAGGTCCAGACAGCGCTGCCCGTGGGCAGACGGCATCGGGCTGGAGGCGGCCCGCGTGCCCATCACCCCCGCCCCTCTTCCGACCTGCCCAGGGCACATGGCACATGGCCAGCCACTGGCCCCAGGAACAGAGCCCCCAGCGAGGCCCCACACCCAGACGGGTCTGGACTCGCAGGCCGGGCATCACCAGGGCCTCCGGATCCCAGGCCTGCACGCTCCTCCCACACTTCAAGGAGCAAGGCTTGTGCTGAGTCAAGGCTGCTTCCTGGGACAGGAGGGTGTGCAGGAGACGGCCAAAGCAGATGGGGCTGGTGGAGATGCAAAGGGTCAGAGGTTTGTCTCGGTCGATTACACAGAAGGCTCATCCCCAAACCTCCTGGGTCAGCAAAACGAAAAAGCAGACCCCTTCTTGGGTGGTACGGCCTCAGATGGCACCACAAAGCCCACAAAAAGAAAACAAGGGAAGTGACCCAAACTTTGCCTCAGCCTCGAGGGAGCACAAGGTCCGGGAGTGGGGGCGGGACGGAGGCTGAAGGCCCAGAGCCTCGGTCCTTGTCCTGAGGGAACCCTCGCCCAGAGCGGCCGCTTCCCTGCCGGTGGTGAGAACACCACGCTGCATCCGGCAGCAGTGGTGAGGGTCGGCAGGGAGTCCTCCCCAGACGGCTGAGGACTGGCCTAGAAGCTGCGTGCTCTGAGCTCATCCAGCGAGATGCTTCCTGACTTAGGGCACGTGGCCATTCTGGAGCCTCCCAAAGCCCTACAGTCCCGCCTCTGAACATTCTAGAAGCTCAAGCTGGATTTATCCAGCCTGCCTCACCTCCCCACCCCCACCCCAAAGGCTACTCACAGACGGAAACAAGGTGGCCTGAGCGGGCAGGACCGCAGGACCTCACTGTCCTCTCTTCCCCCCGGGGCCAGAAGGAGACGGCTCCTGACCCAACCATGAATAACACTCCACAAAAGGGGCTGCTCTCTGCGCCCCCAACCATCCCCAGACACCCCTTCCCGAGGCATTTGCTTACCCTTTGTTCAGACCTTCCACACGCAGCAATGACTCTGAGCTGGTCCCCTCCCACCAAGCTTTAAAGCAATGTCCTTCTGTGACTTGAAAAGAGCCCCAGAGAGGCTGAACGCCACGCTGTGTCTAATGCCCGGCTCAGGGGTAAGAGAGGGGACCCTCCTCCAGGAAGCCCACCACTCCCCTCCCTCTCTTTCCCGGACAAACAGACGCAGCCGGCTCAGCACAGAACGGGACTCACAGACCCGGAGGATCATTTTGAGCTGTCTTGGCCCCGAGGAAGCCATACCAGAGAGTGCAAGAGGAAAACAGCCTGGCTACAAAGCCACAGCCGTGGCCACTGTGCTCCCTCGCCTACAGGGGCCACGTTCCCTGGAAGCAGCTGCCCTGCCCAGGCGTGTGGCCTGTACAGGCCCCGCGGGAGGACTGCTGCAGCCCCCAGGCCCCCAACTGCCTCCTGTCCCCACTCCACCCTCACGGAGCCCCCCACTCAGAAACGGGTTCTCCTCACCCTGGGCCCTGGCTCCACTAAAGCCCAGTAGATGATGGCCAAATCGAGTTCCCACCCTTGGAAAGCGCCTACTTCTCTGCTCTCCCCACACACCGGCCATCGGGCTGCTGGACGGGCCTTTTCGCTGACCTAAGGTGCCTGCAGTGCCGGCACACAGCCTCCCTCCGGCCCTCGGCCCTCGCAAGCCCACCTCCTCAGAGCACCAGCCTTCCGGGCAGGGCTCCCCCGGCCTCGCCCTCCCGTGGCTTGTCTGTGCCTGCGTGGGACAGGATACATCAGACCCTTGATTTGATTCTGAATCCAGGCCGTTCCCACTTACAAATGCACTGTGTTCCTCAAGTTCAGCATTTTGCAAATCAGTGATTTGGACCCTGGATGCATTTTCCCACGCTGAATACTGTCATGTGAGTAGGTTTCCAGGTGACCCACAACGTGCTGGGATACTGCATATCGGCAGCTGAAACCTCTATTTAAAAAGTACAGGGCTTCCCTGGTGGCACAGTGGTTGGGAGTCCACCTGCCGATGCAGGGGACGCGGGTTCGTGCCCCGGTCCGGGAAGATCCCACATGCCGCGGAGCGGCTGGGCCCGTGAGCCATGGCCGCTGAGCCTGCGCGTCCGGAGCCTGTGCTCCGCGACGGGAGAGGCCACAACAGTGAGAGGCCCACGCACCGCAGTCAATGAATCAATCAATCAATCAATAAAAAGTACAATCCCCAGAGAAAGACAAATGTCATATGATATCACCTATACGTGGAATCTAAAGAAATGGTACAAATGAACCTATTTACAAAACAGAAATAGAGTCACAGGTGTAGAAAAGACTTGTGGCTACCAAAGGGCAAAGAGAGGGGAGGGATTAACTGGGAGACTGGGATTGACATACACACACGACTGTATATAAAATAGAGAACTAAGAAGGACCTACTGTACAGCACAGGGAACTCTGCTCAATACTCTGTAATGACCTATATGGGAAAAGAATCTAAATAAAGAGTGGATATATGTATACGTATAACTGAATCACTTTGCTGCACACCTGAAACTAACACAACGTTGTAAATCAACTATACTCCAATAAAAATTAATTTAAAAAAATTAAAAATAGAAAGTACAATCCCCATAATGAAGCCGACTGAAAGCCATTAAGCATTTGATTACAAGAGAATAAAGATCTGTCTGTTACGTCTGTTGCATCCTAGGGCTTGAAGCAAAGCAGACGGCGCATCATCAAAGCAGAAATGGCCGGGGTGGATTCCACAGCCGGGGCTGGTCCTCTCGGGGTGCTGGGGCAGGGGCGGGCACTGACGGCTCCCGCAGTCCTCAGCAGGGGGCTGGGGGTGGAGCGGGCAGCAGAAGCGTCTGTGACAGCCCTTCTCGGGGGACCTCAAAGCAGCCCTCGTGCTCCCGGGGTCTCCCAAGGCCCCTCCCAACCCCAGGATGGGCACATCATCTTCTCACTGGCCTGCCGACCTGGGGCAAGAAGCCTTCCTCAACTTTAACGAGGTCAAGTTGTGAGTAGTCTATGCCAGGTCCTCTGGTGGTCCAGCCACAGCAGGGGCTGTTTCCAGGGCTCTGATCGTCTTGCAACCCGAGGAGGCAGATACTGTGAACACCAGTGAAAACAGCTAGAAAGTGGCCACTCCTGTGAAGCGCTCACACTTCAGACCCACGGGCAACCGATGGGGGCGGGGCCCACCTCCCACTCCCCCGGGGCTGTTGGGGACCCCCTCGTTCGCCCAGAATTGCGGAGCGCCCGCTCAGCACGCGCACCAGTGAAGCAGTGATGAGTAAGATGCAACATATCTCTTCACAGATCCGAGAATGCAAAAGCTCAGTCCGCGCCGGCCGGGCCAGGTGCGCTTGGCCAGCTCACCTGGACGCCAGGTGCTCCTGGCGGACCCACGGCCACTTCCCAGGGCTTCCAGCTCTCACAGCTCTGGCCGATCCACCCCACGGGAGAGGCAGCCGGGCAGACACTGCTCAGCATATCTTACAGATAAGGAGACCAGAGTGCCTGAGATCCCACGGCCGGTGTGGTGGCAGGACAGACGGAACCCAAGACTCCCAGGAGCTCCCGGAGAGCGAGGACTGCTGTGTCCCCAGCGCCCAGCAGGAAGCCTGGCGCAGAGTGAGGGCTGGCAGGGTGGCAGGAGAGCTGCGTCCTTCTGTTAGAAGGCATCTCCGTGCAGGCATGTGTTCACCCCACAAACATTTAGTAAATGCCTTTGGGGCCAGAGCTCACCCGAAGTGCATTCCAGGTCTCCTCGCAGGGCTCCCGCACAGACATCTGGGCTCTCTAAGTCTTTCCTCCATCTAGAGCCCTGGGCCTGGGGGACCTGGCTTCCCCCTGCTTGACCCCCAAGGCACAGGTAAGCGGGGGACTTTGAACGGGAGAGAAGGGGAAAGTGGCCACAGAGAGCTCCCCAGGAGCCCCAGTCCCTGGGCTAAGGGACCATCCCATCTGGCCACCTCCCCTTTGCCATCATGCACCTGGCCTGCCCAAGACAGACGCCTTTTCTTACTTGTTTCCTTTGGGGAGAAAGAGGAAGAAGAGACTCACACACGGGGCCACGTCACCCCTTCCGTGGTAGCTGTGCGTCTCCATGTTCCTCCCCCCATCTGGGTTGGCTCACCCCTCAGATGTATAATGAATCAGGCACTCGCTCATTAATAAAAAATGACAAACGATCAGCTCACTGACATCTGCCGAGCTGCGGAGCCTGCAGACACAATCCCTGCCTAGCTCTGCGATTCCTCTGTGGTCCAGCCCTAATGAGTCTGTAGCGTGGACAGGCCAGCTCGGGAGGCTCTTAGCGCTTACCGTGCGGGCAAGCAAGCACCTTTCCAGGGTGGGCTGTGCGGGGCCTGCAGGTTAAGGCCTTTTTCATCTGTATTAACAAAGGGGCTCAGCTCAGCCGGCCCCCGTGCCCCCAAGGTCAGGCAGCCGGGAGAGTAGCACTGGGGCCGTGGAGAGTCAATCAACCCCGCTGTGGTATCAGTAGTCCACTGCATCCACGTCCCCGAAGGGGCCCAAGACCCGGACGGGCTTAGAGACTAAAACATGAGACTGCTTTTTGGTCTTAAAAAGCAAGGAAATGAACAAAAGGACTTGACAGGAGCCCAGATGGCTACAGGGTGGCTGGCCTCAGCCATCGGCCTGGCACCAGGACCACCTCCCAGCTCTTTTCACCTTGAGCTGAATCCCAGAGAAGCCAGGCCCTGGGCAAAGGAAACACGGCGGAGGGCACCCCCGGCTTCTCCCGCCGGCCTGCCAGTACTTTTTGTGTTTTATACTCACTTTAGCACCCACTACATAGGGCGGCCTGTGCCCACTGCAGTGTTTTACAGGCAGCCTTGGAGCCTGGCAGGAGAGCGGCGCCTTGAACACGGACAGCCCTGGGATGGCGCGCAGAGCAGAGGGATTTAGAGCCTTAATCCATCATCCATCACCTGCCACAGAACAATCAATGACAGTTTTATTCCTGGGGGCATGGGTCTTGGGGCTCCAAGATTTTAAGGGCCTGGTGGTCCAGCCCCCAGCCTTGATCATCACTCACATGGGTTACATCACCACCACCAGCACTGCACACTTCCCGCCTGTGGGCACTGCATCGGGGGCCGTAAGGAAATCAGCTCCAATTCTGACAACAATCCTGTGAGGTAGGGACCTCAGCCCCTACAGTATGAGAAGTGGGGTGATTCATCCGAGCTCTCAGGGAACCGAGTTACGGAGCCTGACTCCTTCTGCTCTCCCAGGTGCCTGGCACCTCCACTGCTCTAGAACCCTCCATGACTCCCTATTACCAGTGCGGCTGGGCCCAGGCTCTGGGATGAGCCCCGGCCTGCACACAAGGGACTCTTCCACAGGACCTTCTCCCAAGACCAACGGGTTAGCTCCAGGCCTCCCGCCCCCCCATCTGTGACCCACCAGGACGGCTGTCGGAAATGCCTGCCCCAGGTCCCTTTGCACGCTCCACCCTTCATCCTTCAAGCCAGCCACCTCTCCAAAGGGCCCCTCACCGCTCCAGGTCATGGGGACCACTGCCGAGTCCCACTCCCAGAATCCTGACTTTGGGCCAAGTCCAAGGGGAGCCTTTAGAGCTTTTATAAATGACACTGACAGCTGGCTGAGCACAGGCAGCTCCGGGGCCTGGGCCAGAGGCTTGAGTGAATCTGAGGGCCAGGATGAAAGCAGGGAAAGGGTGAGGGACCCCACCGTGCAGATGAAGGGGCCCAGGTGAGGCCAGGTGGGACGAGGAGAGCCACACGGCTCCTCGGCGGCCCTGGGACCAAAGCTGTGCCTTGGGGCATCTTGGGGTAGGAAGGAGCCAGAAATCCCTGGCCGTGTGTGGGCTGTAGGTCAGAAAAGGAGAGTGGACGCCGCCCTGGTCCATTACCACCGATCCACCTGGGGGACCTCAATAAACTCCCCAGACCTCTTGGGTCCCCGCCGCCAAGCCCATCCATTCTCCACCCTGCAGCCAGGGGAGGGCGCGTGCCTGCCGGCCACTGCAGTGACTTCTGGGAGCCGGCGAGGCCTGCATTTCTGTATGGGCTTCGGTACTGTTTACACGTGTTCTAGAAAGTAGGCATAACGTTTTAATAACAAAAAAGGAGGCTCATCCATAGGGTTGTTTGCTGTGAGGCTTAGCTGTGTTCATTCGTCACTCGCTCGTCCCACACAGCCTCCCAGCTCACGTTTCAGGAAACAGTTTCTTCCTGCAGGAGGGGGAAGGGGCCACATTTAGGTGCCCGTGACATTCCGAGACCAAGGAAGGAGGAAGTGGGGAAAACTCTGGACTCTCAGGCAGGAGGCCCTGGCTTCTGCTTTTGCAACCAACTCAGTTATGACCTCAGGGTAGCACCTCCAGGACCTGAATGGCCTCACTTGTAAAAAGGAAAAAGGGCCCTCCCAACTCTGATGTTGCCAGATGTTTGAGGGACCCAGGGGCAGGGTCCCAGAAAACAGCAAGTAACTGGAGGTTGCCCAGTGCCAGGCGACCTCCTTTATGAGATGGATGAAGAGCATCTTTGTAATGAGGCTATTAGCCAGGTCATCTTGGGGCGCGGGGAGGCGACGCCCCACCCTGCTGTGCCTTGGCAAAGCCCAGCCGGGACTGAGCCTGGTGCAGAGGCACTGCCGGGGCCAGGCTGCTCCAGTCCTGCCCGAGCCTGGAACACACAGGCGACAATCCACTGCAAAACCCGTGCCTTGGGGTGGAGTCCGCCCTACGTTAAGAAACGCTTTCTAAATGAGATACTTATTTAATGGGTAATCGGGCTTTGTAAAACGCCTGTGGGCCCCAGCAATTAGCGCCTTCCCCAAGGCTGAGGCCCCCTCCCCGCTTCCTGACGTCTTCTGAGCCGGAGCTCACCTCCACCGCTTCCCAGGTACCGAGAGCCAGGCTGCTGGCCACCAGGCTGCACAGGAGGCCCCAGCTGGAGGGCCCACACAAGGCGCCAGGCGGAACCCAAGCCGTCCTGTCACTCAACAGCGTGTCCCTTTCCCCATCCCGCCTGGGGGGCTCCGGGGCCCAACAGGGAAAAGAGCAGGATGCGAGGAGTTGAGGGTGGAGCCGGGACAGGGAAGCCACGAGAGGCCGCCCACCGGCGCTCACAGCTTGGCCCTGGCCCAGGAGTCCTGCGCCCTCAGAAAGCTTCGTCTGGCTCGACGAGGTGGAGTGGGGCTGTCAAAGGAGGCCTCGATCAGTCTTCGGCTCTATGGACGTGGGGGAGGGGAGGCATCACCCACCAGCCACGTGGCAGGTACCACGTGGAGTACATCCATTCCACTGCACAGATCGTTTACATCTTGTTTCTCGACAATAAAGACAATGAACCTCAGGGGCGTTAAGTGACTTACCTGAGGTCATCAGCCCCAGGAATCAATCCCACTCTCCCCTGGCTCCAAAGTATGCTGTGCTCTGCAGGTACCACCCCCTGCCCCGAGCACCAGCAGTGTGAACCCCTTTCTCACCTCAACCACTCTCCACCAGTGCCAGGCAGCCCCGATCTCAAGGGATTTAAGTGTCTGCAGTAACCCTTCCATCGACCCACGAAAGATGCTTTGAGTGACCGCTCCAGGGAGAGCGCCAAGAGAATTAGAAGCAACCATGCCTCTGAGTGAAGGGGCTTACAGTCTCTGAGGGGGTCACAAAGAGAAACAAGGAGAATCATAAGAAAATAGTAAGGACGACTTGCAAGGGCCAAGGGTCATGGTCAGGTTGTAAGTGCAAAAAGAGATTTAAAAAAAAAACGGTGAGGGCGTGGCTGATCCCTGGAGGCTCCACTGAGAGGTGGGACCTGGATGGAAATGAGCAGAACAGAGCAGGTGATCAATAAGAATGAACTGGATAGGTGGGTGGATGGAGGGAGGGAGGCGTGGATGGAGGGAGGGAGGGATGGGTGAGTGGATGGGTGGATGGATGGATGGAGGGATGGGTGGGTAGACAGGGATGTGGATGGATGGAAGCTCTCTAATCAGAGCATTTCCTCCTTTCTGTCTTTGACTCTTAACCCCACCTCACTTCTCCTTTTTTCTCTCCTCCACAGACACTCAGCTTAGATCCTGATCTTTTGCAGGTGCCCACAGAGGAAGGACAGTGGCTTCAAAGACCGAGATTCCCAGCCCCACCCAGATTGGAGCACACACACCATGAGACATTCCGCTGGTCTTTAGACTAGCACTGCCAGAAAGCATGGAGGAATGAGCGCTTCCTCTCAGCATCCCCCCCACCCCCATCTCCCGCAAGCCCCCAGCCCACACCTCTGCCTGCCCAGGCAGCTCCCCCCTTGACATAAATCAAAGGGCCCCTGGGTCCATTTCAACCCAAAGAGAGCCATTCCCTCTGGGCCTGAGAAGAAGCCAGGTCTGCAAGGTCCCAGTCACCCATCAGGGGCTTACCTGTCTGGATTTGTAACCCATTCCAGCCACACAAGGCTTCTTGAGATGCCCCGAGAATGAGGAATACACAACAGAAGCAGCCAGGAAACACTGGTCTGCAGAATACTGGGAGAGTGGGGGGCAGGTGGGGCTTGGGACTCGGTACCCCGGAGCTCAGAAGGCCTGGGGATTCTTGGCGCGGTGGGGTTGGCCGGTGGGCCATCAGGCCAGTTCCCTCACGGTAGCTGGTCCCAGGCCAAAGCCAGCCAGGCGCTGCACAGCCTACAGGCAGTAGAGACCCAAGGGAGGGTGCAGGTCCATTTTAGAGCGAAGCCCCAACTGTCCAAATCTCTCCCCAGCCCAGCTTACTTTCTGTGGGCCGTCCTGCCTCATGGCTCAGGAACAGCCTTCCCAAACCTGCCATACATGGGTGGCCCAAATCCTGACCTGGGGTCCAGCATGAAGGAGCTGGAAAAGCGTGGCCGTGGGTGATGAGCTGGGCAACAACCACGGCTCAGACTCCAGGCACAGCCGCCAGAGCCCATACCAGCATCTACTTGAGAAGCTTGAGGCAGGCATCCCTGCACCCTCAAACGCTCCTGGGCTGTGTCACGAGGGGAGCCCCAAGGAAGCAAAGGGAGCAGAGAGGGGGAGGAGGGCGTTCATCAAGCTTCTTGGCCTGAAGTGGCAGAAGAGAAGAGAGGATGGACGGGAGGGAGAGCTCAGCCCTGGAGTCAGCAGCCCAGGCTGAGCTCAAGCTGTGCAGCCGTGCTTAAGTAACAGCCTCCCCGAGCCTCGTTTCCCCCTTTTGTAAAATGCAGACAAGCACAGCGACGTAACTGACTTTCCCCAAGGAGCTGAACGGCACACACGCGCCATAACGCGTGGAGGGGTGCTCCCCCTGCTCCTGGCTGCTCCTCTCTCTCAGCACCCATGACACCCTCACAAGACACTGACGCATTCTTGCACACCCAGAGCCAGCACAGTGCACAGCTCCCCGGGGCACAGGGGGTGCAGGCTAGCTGTTCCGTGGAATGGCAAAGGCCCTGATGCCCCGCCGAGGCATACAAGGTGCTCAGTACCAGCGATGGCTCAAGGCTTACCTCCTCACTGGGATGTTTGTATTCCAAGCCAAAGGAATGAACCTCTAATGGCGGAATTCCAGGCTTCAGTCCCAAGTGGGCTGGGGAGGGGCGGGCAGGAGAGATGTCTGTGGGCAGAGAGGCCTTCCTCAAGCCAACCACGGAAGAGCTGCCTCGTCTGTCTGTGTTTACGGGCGGCCCTGCCTCTGGAACGCCGGCCCTGGCTCCCAGTGCCGTTCCTCCGTCCTGCGTTGACTTTATGGGTGCCCACAAGGCATGCCATCCAAGGCTGGAGCGGGGCAGCACACCCCAGCCCGGAGGGGGCAGGGTAGGATTGCAGCACCTCCTCTGGCCTGAAGTGGCCCCGGCCAGGCCCAGTGCGGAGCTGGCCCCACGAATGGGCCCAGGAGGATGCTCCCTGCCCAGGAAATGGCTCTCACATGCCTGTCCCTGCCTGACATCGGCCTGGGTGGGACACGGACAGCAGACTCCGTCTGTCCTTCTCCGTCGGGATCCCCTGCGGGCATGTGTACTTCTGCACGATGTGATGATGTTCTCCCACCCGCCCAGCCTCCCCCCAACCGGACACCCCCACTTCCCTCCCCGTGGGCCTCTGCGCCGCCTTGCCCAGCCGCAGTCGGATTCTCTGCAAACCGTCTTCCTAAGGCTCCACCACGGCTCTCTGCTCTCAGATGTCACTTCCCCCGAGAGGCCTTCCCTGATTACCCTCTCCTGCTCTGCTCTCTGTATCTCCTTCCCAGCAGCTCTCGCTGAAATGGTCTCATGTGTGTTTTACCTGTGTATTGTCTCACCCTCCCCACCCTCCAAGGGCACAGGAGCTCTGTGGAAGCAGGGACCACAGTGGTTTTGCCTGCTGCCCACTGCCTGGCGGGCACTTGCCACCCTCCTCCAGGAAGCGCTCCATGGTGGGGCCTCCCACTCCACCTTGACTCACACCCAAGGGTGGGGACTGGGCCTGCCTCACCTATGGGTCCTCTCAGGACCTAAGGAGCCCCCGACAAAGGCTTCCTGGGCAGGCCTGCATTCCAGAGGAGCTGGGTGCCCAAGCCACAGGTGACAGTGTCTGCTAGGCCTCCCCAAGTGCAAGGCCACTACCATTCCACCGCCTCTTAACTTGCCCAGGCCCAATGGCTGTATGTCTGCATATTTGTTTCCCCAAAGAGTAACCCAAATAGAGCAAAATACCAGAACTGAAAAGTCCCCACTTGAGAGATCACTTCAATCCAAGCCCAGCAGGGCTTCATCAACGGGCTCAAGCCAGTGGGTCCACAGCCCAGTCCAGACTTCCCTGAGTTGAACCCAGAAAGTTCCTGTTGCAAACCATGGCTCATTCACATTGCTTCATTTTCATTTTCACGATTCTTTTTTAAACTTAAAAAAAATCTAAGCAATTCTGCATACAATGAAAAACAAATCAAACAGCACAGAAAGGTTTATAATGAACAGCGACATTTCCCCCCCTCCCACCTGCCATGGTCTGGAGGCGTCTATTTATTATACTTTGAACTTTTAAAATGTTTTCTACTTTTACCTCTTCTGACAGCTACCTGACCCTTATAAGGAATACATTACAACACCATGTCTTTTTTTTTTGCTGTACACGGGCCTCTCACTGCTGTGGCCTCTCCCATTGCGGAGCACAGGCTCCGGACGCGCAGGCTCAGTGGCCATGGCTCACGGGCCCAGCCGCTCCGCGGCATGTGGGATCTTCCCGGACCGGGGCACGAACCTGTGTCCCCTGCATCGGCAGGTGGACTCTCAACCACTGCGCCACCAGGGAAGCCCCAGAAGAGTATTTTAATGTAAGGATGTCTGCCCTTCTGATATGGGGAATTTTCTTCTATTAATTGTTTTATAATTTTCTCTCATCCGTTTTCTGGAACTTCCATTAGTTATATGCTCAATCACCTGCCTTAATAGTCTAGCTTTCCCAACTCTCCTCTTATTTCTCTTTGCCTTTGCCTGTTTATTCTCCTTTCCATGGTATTTCCATGAGTCACTGTCCATTCCTTTAATGAACTTTTTATTTCCACCATCATATTGTTCATCTAAAGCTGTTTTTTCTGGGGGAGGGATGGAGTGGGAGTTTGCAGTTAGTAGATGCAAACTAGTATATATAGAATGGATAAACAACAAAGTCCTACAGTATAGCACAGGGAACTATATTCAATATCCTGTGATAAACCGTAATGGAAGAGAATATTATATATATATATATATATATGTATAACTGAAATCACTGTGCTGTACAACAGAAACTATCACAACATTGTAAATCAACTATACTTCAATTTTTAATAAGCTGTTTTTCTGCTCTCTAAAAATTCTTATTTCATAGCATCCTGTTCTTGTTTTATGGATGCAATGCTTTCTCAGTTTTTCTGAGAACACCAATGAGAAGGCTCTATTTGTCACTTAGATTTTCATTTCTTCTTGATTCTGTTTCTCCTGGAACAATACTCTGCCCATGGTTTATGTTGACTTTGCTCTTTCATGGAGCAGGCTTTCTCCAGATATTGTTAAACCTTGGACGTCTATTCATTCTTAAAGATGAGAGACTTCCACAACGCTGAGTGGGGCTCGTCCAGTGGAGGCTTTCACTATTCCACTGGGGGATCCCTAAATGCCAGGGTGCATGAGGCTCGGCTCTGGGGCTCACCACCCACATCGTCTGCCCTGGTGACCCAAGAGAGTCAGTTTAGTTTCTCTGCAGAAGAAGCCAATTATCAAGTCATAACTGGCATAAAAGATAAACACCCGATCTCAGTCATTCTCCACTGGGGGGGTCACGAGGAAGAGAGGTGCCACCTCCCACTGAATCTTCTTTAAAAATCTTGTGAAATAGTCATAATATAGAATTTGCCACCTCAGGCACTTTTAAGTGCACAATTGGTGAGGTTAAGTACATTCACATTCTTGTGCAACCATCACCACCATCTTCCTAAACTGAAACTGCATCCCCATCACACACTAACTGCCCATCCCCCATCCTCCTGGTACTTGGCAACCATCTCTCTACTCTCTGTCTCTGTGAATGACTATTTAGGGTAACTCATATAAGTGGAATCATACAACATCTGTCTTTTTATGACTGGCTTCTTCTGCTTAGTATAATGTCTTCAAGGTTCGTCCATGACGTAGCATGTGTCAGAATTTCCTTCCTTTTTAAGGCTGAATAATATTCTGCTGTAGGTCTGTACATAGTTTGTTTACCTATTCATCTGCCACCCATTTACTCTTAAAGGAACTTCGAGGAATAGCTGGCGACAGTACAGTACTGTCCTTGTCACACACAGGCAGGTGTGCAGCTCAGGTCCTCAGAGCCAGCACCCCGGCCCACTCCCCGATCCTGCCCTGTCTCCCATGAACGTGTCTATCTGGGAGCTTCCAGACCTCTCCACACAGGTGGGCGATGTCCAGGACCCGTGTCTCATTTCCCCCAGTCCCCAGATCCTCTGCGTGGGTGGCCTTGACAGAGGACTAGCTATTTTTAGTGGAAACACAGAACTGCCACCATTTTTAGCAGAAAAGGCAAAGGAGCCAAGGAGACTTCTTTTTCTTTCGACTCTTCCCTCCCCAGCGTCCCTTTTCTGCCAGGTCCCTCGGCAAAAGTTGCCAAGAATAGAAAGAACAATGAAAAACAGACCTAAGTTCTCGTCTCTGTCCCAAATACCCTGTCTCAACCCAAAAATAAAATGAAAGGCTGGAGACAAGCCCAGACCAGTGTCAGGGGGTCGGGTACCACACCGCTGTGAACACACTATGTGAGCATCACTGCTCCGGACGCCAGTTTCCTGGGTGATGAGATGAGGGGAAGGGCGGCATAGCCCCAGACATCACAGGATTGCTCATGGAGGAGGCCCAGGCCTCGCTGGTGCAAACCACAGGCCAGGGCCGGGGCCTCGTCTTCCCAGGACTGTCCCAGAGGCAGCTCCACAAGTGCCATCCAGGGCGGAGAAAAGCTTTCCTCCCAAGTTCAGAGGCCAGGGGCCTCAGAGACGGGCTCAGGTGTGCACGGTGCCGGCTGCAGCACCGCCCGACAAGCTCCAGCAAGATGCAGCCTGTATTGTTCATGGCTTCTCCCTCCTCCCCTGCCTAAGCGCCTGCCATTAATAAAAGATAAACGAGAAGCGTGTTGCGGGGGGCTGTGACATCTGCTGCGGCCCCCGTGGGTCTCCCCCCTTTCTGGGCTTTGGAACCACATGTGCTGAGGGGAGGGGTGCTGGCAGGGACCCAGCCGCATTCTGAGCCTCCGCACGGGGCCCTGGCCTCGGCTGGATTCAATCAACTCCCTGGCTCCAAACAGGAACCCTCACCCCGGCCCCCCAGGAAGCAGGAGCATCCGAGGACCAGAATCTCCCGGCTTGCTGCAGGAGGGTGGGTGTGATTTTCACCACTCACGTGCTGCCTCCCAGTCAGAGTTCTGGGGCTCGGCAGGCCCAGACACGCAGCCGTCGCTGCCTTTGCACGGCTGGAACCCCGGGGGGACCCCGCCGCCCGGACGCCCGTGGCTGTGCACCCCCTTCTCCCTCTGGCCAGCTCTCCTTCCTCCTGACCCTCAGGGCCCCGGGAAGGGGTCCGGGGAGGGGGGCTACCCTCGTGGCCCTGAGCACTATTGCCTTTGGGGGCCCCTTCATTTGTAAAATTCTATTTTACACACGTACGGTTTAAAGACGAATATAACACAGGCTTCCGTGCTCGCTTCTAGTCATTTACTCTCTTCTCATTTAAAAAACAATTTAAGGGCTTCCCTGGTGGCGCAGTGGTTGAGAGTCCACCTGCCGATGCAGGGGACGCAGGTTCGTGCCCCGGTCCGGGAAGATCCCACGTGCTGCGGCGTGGCTGGGCCCGTGAGCCATGGCCGCTGAGCCTGCGCCCGTGAGCCATGGCCGCTGAGCCTGCGCGTCCGGAGCCTGTGCTCCGCAACGGGGGAGGCCACAGCAGTGAGAGGCCTGTGTACCACAAAAAAAAAAAAAAAAATTTAACATTTTTTATGGGCCCCTAACAGCATCGTGGGCCCTCAGCATCGCACCCACAGGGCCTAAGAGGAGCTAACCTTGACCCTGCCTGACTCCAGGGCCGGCCTGCCCTAGGGTGGCCCACTTGCCCTTCCTGTTTCAGGCCCAGAGTCCCCCAGAAACACAGATAGACAAGGCAGTCTAACCATGACACGCCCCAAACCTGGAGACTAAACCAAACCAGGCTGGGCTCTGTCACGGGTCAGGACCCTACTGGGAGCTGCAGAGACACAGCTGAAACCTGGGTCTGTTCCAAGGAACAAGGCCCATGCATCAGAGCTGGGAACAAACACTTCTTCCGGAGGGTGGGCTCCACGCAAAGGCCTGGGCTGGACACGTGGTCCACTGTCACCCTCTGAGGACACAGACCCCTCCATCTTCACAGCAACTCTGGGAAGGAGTTACGGACACCGATTTCTAGGTGAGGAAAGCGTGTCTCAGAGAGAGGCGGTAACTCACCCAAGGGAGTTATTTTGCAAGGGGTGCTGAGGGCCAAGCCGGCGTCTGCCTGGATCCAAGCCTGGGCCTTGGCTCTGCTAGGGCCAGACCCTCCGGGGTTGGGGGGTGGGGGTCCGACGGCGCTGCCGTTCCCACCTCCTGACCTTGCACGGTCAAGGGGCCTGGAACGAGTGGGCAGGACAGGCGCCTTGGGGTGACAGGGGCTGGCAGGGCCTGGTAGAGGTGCTAGCCCCTCAGGAGAGCAGCCTCCCTAACAATGCAGATGCCAGGGCTCCTCCAGACCCAGCCAGGCAGGGCTGGAGCCTGTGGAGGGTTTTATGAAACCCCTTCTGAGAGCCCTCGTGCACCAGAGCCCAGTCTTTCTCCTCCAGTGGCCACAGCATGGAGGGTCCAGAGCCCAGGGCCACAGTGTGGCTCTTCCAGAGCTCCAGAGAACGACCCCCAGACGAGGGGCTTTCAGGAAGGTGGAAGGGAGACAGCTCATGGCTAGAAAGTGACCTGCTGACTCGGGAGAACCTAAGCAGCACACAGCCCTCGAATGACAGCACACGGCCAGGTCTAGTCTATGCTTGGGGCCCTGCCAGTGATGCCGCCTGCCGACCAGGGGGGAAAGGCAGAGTCACCCAATGACACTCTGGAGTCAGCCCGGCCCAGACCCAGCTGTGACCCTAGAGACCACTAAGCCTCGGTTTTCCAGTCTATGAAATGGAGAAGGTTCTTGTAAGGACCGAATGAGCTGATCTGGGTAATACTCAGCCTGGTGCCCAGCAATTAGGAAAACCGTCTAATAACATCTATCGTATTACACATAAATTCTGGCACAGTGCGCGGAGCCTAGTAAATAATGAATATTTACCACGGAAACAGGTCTCCAGGCAGGTACCCACCCCATCCCATGATTTGAATCAGGAAACCGAAGGTCCCCATGAAGGCCCAAGTTCGTTAGCGGTGTAATGAGAGACGTCAGCCCCAGAAGTGAATGCAGCTCCCAACGCCTGTGGGTTCCCTTTCCAGCTTTCCCAGGGAGCGCTCCTCCAGCCCCCAGGCCACCGAGGCTGGGGGAAGTGTCTGAGGACAAGACCGGAGGCACCAACCCAGCCGAGCTGGCAACTGCCGTGTGCTCGTGCGTGAGCATCAGCTGAAGGTCGGGGCCAGCCTGGGCGTCCCTGGGCCTGGCTGAGCGGTGGCTGCTGGATGGGGCCTGACTGACGCAGCTCCTTGGGCGAGCGTGAGCGGGCTACCTCCTAGTGCAGCACACCTTCCCTCGGAACAGCCAAAATACATGCAGAAGCAAGGATAAAGCTTTGCCCTGTTCGCTCTTCCAAAGTATCTTTTCCCCCTGTTTGTCTCACTGGCTCATCCCTCCTGGCTACACAGGGGGCAATTCCAGGTAGACAGCAGAGGAGGGGCTAACACATGCCTCACCAGCGAGTTACAGGTGCATCTTTTCACGACACGACGTGGGCCAAGGAAGCACCAAGGACGGCCCCTCCTAATTGGCAACTAAAGGTTTCGGGTCTGCTAAGATGGGGTACCCCAGAGGTTAAGGGCCTTTCGGGGGACAGGTTACAACACCAAATTACCTTATCCAGTTTGTCATGGTGACCAAAGACATGAACTAAAACTACAACGTCCAGGGAAGAGAATATTAATTTTGGAGCTGGCAGGCATCTCTGAGAAATCACAGACAACCTTCCCATTTGGCAGGTGGGGAAAGTGAGGCTCAGAGCAGCAGAGGCTGCTCCAGGCTACACGACCAATTCGAGACGGGTCTGCTGGCTCCCCAGCCAGCGCTCTCCCCCTGCACTTGGCCGTGAGGTGTCTGGACAGAGGGTGGAGGCCCTCCAAATGGTTCTGCACCCACAAAGACATAGAAAGTGGGGTTTGTATCCAAGTGGGGCTGGATTCTCTCGTTTGGTGTAGATTCAGCCTAATGTCATGTGTCAACTGGAGTGGGGTGAGCAAACTCCAGCCTGAGGGACAAATCAACCCCCAGCCCTTGTCTGACTGGACCCCAGTCCTGCTCCATCAGGTACAGACTGTCCAGGCTGCTTTTCCATCCACAGCAGGGGTGAGGAGGTGTGAGAGAGACCGTGGGTATGGCCCGCAAACGCTGAGATATTTACTGTCTGGCCCTTGACAGTCCAAGTGTATTGATCGCGGATCTAGAGCTGGGGGAACAGCAAGCACAGCCTGCCAGGGGTTACCTGGGGCTCCGCTGTGACATCAGAGAGGACCCCAGCCCCCTGGTAACAGACAGCGACACAGGCCCAGCCCGGGACCACGCTGCAGGCTGCGGCAGGGCCAGGCTGCCCGGCCTCCCCCCACCAAAGCCCCTCTGACGCCCTCGGCCGGCGACAAGGCACCCGCAGCATCACAGCTCTCCTGGGACTTCACTGCGGGGACCCCAAATGCGGGGAGGGTGCTTGTTTTCCTTCTTGCAATGTTTCTCTAGACGACACAGGGGACTTAATGGCCTTCGACAGCACCTCCGATGCCCTGTTTGGAATTATTTTGACTGACAGCACAGCTCTAAGTATAGACAGATCCTGGTCAAAACCTGCCACCTCGCAGCTCAGGTGGGTCCCGGGGAGTCAAGGGGAAGGGTTCAGCTCTCAACAGCCCCGCCGGAGTCCTGGTCATGAATCCTGGCCGTGGGACCTCAGGAAAGTAATATCACCCCCTGAGCCACAGCCGTCTGTCTGTAAAGTGGGGATGACGACAGGGCTGTCAGGAGGACGGGACGAGAGCATCCCAGCAAAGAGGCCGGTCCCCAACACAGGCTCCTGAAGTGGTATCCCTCACGGTCACCACATTCTGGGCCAGAAGAACAGGATCCTGGCCTTTAGTTATAGGTCTGCCCCGGTGCACACAGTAGCTTATGGGAAAACGTCTTACGTTAGGTCAAAAATGAAGTTTCCACCAAATCTGACTCTCACATTGTTTTCGTGCCATCGTCTGTATCATCTTTAATTTAACGAGCCGACATTTACAGCAGTGAACGACTCCTCGGCCAGATCTCTACCCAGACCACGGAATGCCTAATTAGGCAGCTCTCCTGCGTTGCTTTCATTTGAAATACAATTAGAATTCCCTTCTTGGAATTCATTCGCAGATAATCTGTAAAAGTGACAAAACTATTTCCTGTGACTGCTACTAACTGTAATTTCTCTGAAGTGTAAGTATTGTCATTCACTCCCTCAAAAACGATACCTGGCATGTCTGTGAATGAAGGTCTTAGGAAAAGTCCTATAACTGCAGGTTCAGCCCATAGGAAGCTCAGGAGGCCAAGGCCAGTCCGCCCCCATGCCGGGGGCCTTGACTTGGAGCTCTGGTTATTACTTCAGCAAGTTAGTAATGCTGCATTCTACCCTACACATACTCTCAAATGTGTGAAGCACAAGACGATTTCTTGCAGTATTGTTCGAAAACAGCAGAAGACTGGAAATCTAAATATCCATCAGAGTGGGACCTGTTAAATAAATTATAGTCTGTCCATATAATGGAATACCAAGCAGCCATAAAAACAAATGAAGAAGCACTTCAGGCCTGATATGGGCCAATTTCCAAGATACATTGTCAAGCCAAAATAGCTAGATGCTGACAAGTGCATTAAAAAACATATATGTATGTCTGTGTGTAAATTTATAGATCGGCACATGTATATAAATATTCCCAAATATATGTATTATGTACATGTGTACATCGAGAATATCTCGCAAAGGACGTGTGGGAAACTGGTGGCATCGGTGGCCTCCAGGGAGCAGGAGCAGTTGGCTGGTGGGGAGACAGGGTGGAGAGGAACATTTTTTTTTTTTTACCATAAACCCTTCTGTAACAATTGAATTTGGAATCGTGAAAGATACACTATTTCTGATAATGAGATAATTAAAAACTTAACAGAAAGCCAAAGACCTCCGACTGTCCCCAATAAAAGGTGAACTGGAGCTAGGGGAAGAGGCTGCATTCATCTTTCCCAGACCCCAGCAAGAACACAAACACACATGCATTCACACTCCAACACACACACACTCACACTCACACTCCCTCCCAACTGGCTTCATCACGGACGCCATCCCCGCTGAGGACCTGGAGACCCCAGCTGGCCCGTGTCTGCACTCTTGCTGCTCTGCACGGGGACTCTGGGGACAGCCCTGTCCCCACCACATTCTGGTGAGCCTGAAAGGCAAGTCCAGCTCTCCTCTGCCTTTCCAGCCCCTGGCATGCCAAAAGTCATGCAGTTTTCCACAGTGCCACGCCGAGAACGGCACCTAACTCACAGGGGCTCAGTAAATATTCTATGAATGAATGAAGACAAGGAAGAAATTCAGGAAGTCATAATCAATAATAATCCCCCCGAATCCCACTGAAGTCACCTTAAGCCCGTGAATTCAGTGTCAGGGGAATCACGGTCACCAAAATATTTTTTTCTAGAGAAGGATGCGCTCACAGAACGGTCAGGTGACCTGCAAAGATGACTCAGCAGGGAAGGGGCAAGAGGACCCAGCACAAGGTTGCAAGGAGGCGGACCGGGTTCCCCACCCCCGCCGGCCGAACCCCAAACACTGGGCCCTGGTGTGGCATGTAGGAGCCTTGGTCCCTGTCCAAGAAGGCTTAGTCAGTCCTGGACTTAGCCAGTGGATTTGGGAATAAGGCAGACGCCAAGGATTTCCTCTCCTGAAAACCGACCGCTTCATGGGTCTTTTGCCTGGAGTGGATAATAATGACAGCCCTTTCCCCAAACGTGGGTTTCTTTCCCCATCAACCTCATTCCCTACATTTCATTTTGCATATGAAAAAAAAATCAGCATAGAGACTTGACAAGGTAATCTCTCCAGCTCAATAAATATAATGAATATCTATTTAGATGCACATTTGAGCCGGAAGACAAGGAGGGGGTGTGCAGAAAACCAAGAGGGAATCTGGAGACCAAAGCGGGAACAGGTGAGCTGGTGCTGGGGGTTCCCAGGGCATCTCTGCAACCCACTGGTCCTGTTTTAGCAACCCTTGCAGGGAGAGGATGGGAGACCCCTGTGCAGTCAAGTCACTGGCAGGGCTACAGCGTTGTCGGGGATGGACACCCTTCAATGCCCACCAGCACAGGGACACCCCAAGACTGCCTGGGTGCCTGCACTTCTGCCTGGGAAACGGGCAGTGGATTTTAAAAGTCTCCTCTGAGTGTTAGTAACAACCTGCCTCCCTTCTTACTGGGCGATAGCTCCAACTGAAGTCCCCGGGCTCCAGGAACCGCCAAGCTCTGAAAAGAATACAAAGTTGATCCCACTCCTGTGCCACCCCTGAGGAACGTGGCAGAGTTAGACAGAAAACCACTCTGGAGGAAGAAAGCCTCACTCAGGCCACAGAGGTTTCCGACAGATAAAATCTCTGTTCACAATCTACCAAGCCTGGAATCTCACCATTAGAGATTCATTCCTTTGGCTTGGAGTACAATCCAAAATTACAAACCACACCTACACACCCACAAGCAGGAGTCAACAGATACCACATGGAACATACCAAGAAGGAAAGAATAGAGAGAATAGTGGGAAAGGCATAATGGGAAGAGATGATGGATGAAACAATTTTCAAAACTGAAGAAAAATTAAGTATCTGAAAAGAATAAAATTGCAATATATCAGAACTCTTGCGATGGAGGTGAAGCAGCACTTAGATACATGCTGATGTCAGGGAGAGCAGAAAAATAGGAAGAATGAAAGTCAGTCATCTAGGGGCCCAACTCCAGGAATTAGGAAAATAACACTGATGCAAACCTAAAGAAGGAACAGGATACAGGACAGGAGAAAAAATCAATGAAACAGAAAACAAAGAAACAAGAGGGAATCGAGCAACTGGAAAAGGTTAATAAAGCCAACACACCTCTGTTCAGCAAAACACAGAGAAGCAGCAATCAACATCGTTAGGAATAAAAAGAGGGACATAACTAGAGACACTGTCAATGAATTTGGTAACAGGAGAAACTGACACATTCCTAAAGAGAGAGGGATTGATTGATTTTATGGAAGACAAACAAAAAGAAATTAAAAATGGGAATTACCTCTAACCATTAAACAAACTGAATCAGCAGTTTTTTAAAAAAAGAACTCTTAACAGACCAACAAAACCAGGCAGTTTTGCAGTTTGGGTTTTTCCAAACCTCACAGGAATGAACAATCCTTAACATAATGCAAATATTTGAGGACAATCCTTAGCCGATATTTGACATACACTAATGTGATTATATGCAAATATATACAAATACTTTAACATATACAAATAATTCAGGAAAATCCTTAACATATACAAATATTTGAATATTTGAGAGAATAATATTCCTTAGCATGTTATAAGGCTAATCTGGTGAATACTTCAACTAAATAAGAACAGAAAAAAAGTAAATTCATAGGCTGATCTCATTGATGAACATGGATTCAAACATCTTAATGAAAATATTACCAGGTAAATCCAACAAAGTAAACTCAAGTGGGTTCATCCCTAGAATAAATGCTATTACAATAATAGAAATGTGTCAATATAAAAGTCAATCCAATAAGAGAATAAAGAAGACATTTTATCATTGTCTCATTATTTGTAGAAAAGCATTGATAAAATTCAACCTCCCTTCACAATTATGGGGCCTTAACAAAACAGGAAATTTTAAACCTAATATAGGAAAGCTACCAAAAACCATTAAACATTATTCTTATAGTAATACTTCAGAATCATTCTCTTTCAAGTCGGGAACAAGATAAAAATGCCCACTCACCAAATTTCTGTTCAACAGTGAAGATTCTAGACCTTGGGGTCCAAGACAATAAGCACTCCCCACTTGAAATGTGGTTCGTCCAAGCTAAGATGTACTCTAAGTATAAAGCACACACTGGATTTTGAAGACTTGGATAAAAAAGAATATAAACTATCTCAATCATTTTTATATTGATTGCATGTCAACATGCTAATATTTAGGTATATTGGGTTAAATAAAATATATTATCAAAATTAATTTCACCTATTTCTTTTTACTTTTTAAAATGTGGATACCAGAAACTTTTATATCAAACAAATGGCTCACATCATATTTCTATTAGACAGTGATATTCTAAAAAGCACAATAAGATGTAAAAAAGAAATAAAAGATGTAAACATTGGAAAGGAAGGAAAAGGCTTCCATAATTTGTGAATAACAAGACTAAATAAAATACCTATAAAATCTATACGGATACATTTAATAAGATGTCAGCAAGATTGCTGGAAACAGGATTAATATACAAAATGCAACTACATTCCTAGACGCCAGCAATAAAGAATTAGAAACGGTCATTTTCAAGTATACGTTTACCATTTACAAAAGCAACAGAAGTGTAGGGTACTCGGGAAAACTTAACAAAAGATATGTAAGGGCTTTATGACACAACTAAAACTCAAAAGACTTTCTTATAAAAGAAACAGTAAAGATTATGATCCTAGGTGGGGAAAATTCAATATGACAAAGATGGCCATCTTCCCCAAATTAATCAAATCAGTTCAATTCAATACCAATCAAAACATTTCAACCCCAATCAAAATCCCAATGGAGATTTTTCAGGAAATCTAAAAAAAAGTTTATCCTAAAATTCTCATGGTAGAACAAAGGCCAAGGAAGAGCTAAGGCAATTTGAAAGAGGAACAAATGAGGGGATTCATCTCATGAGATATTACACTTAACATAAAGCTACAGTGACTAAGACAGTATAGGATGGCAAATGGAGAAGTGAATGGGCCAACGCAACAGGATAGGCCAGAAACAGACACACGTGTATACAAGGGCAACACACGGGATAGCTTTTGCATTTACAAATTAGGAAATGCAGTAACTGCTACTGGAACAGTTGCTTATCCATCCACATAGACAACGAAAACAAAATTTGATACTTTATGTCACGTCAAAGACAAAACTATTCCAGCTAGTTTTTTTAAAACTACATGTAGGGCTTCCCTGGTGGCGCAGTGGTTGAGAGTCCGCCTGCCGATGCAGGGGACACCGGTTCGTGCCCCGGTCCGGGAAGGTCCCACATGCCGCGGAGCAGCTGGGCCCGTGACCCATGGCTGCTGAGCCTGCACGTCCGGAGCCTGTGCTCCGTAACGGGAGAGGCCACAACTGTGAGAGGCCCGCGTACCGCAAAAAAAAAAAAAAAAAAAAAAAAAAAAAACTACATGTAAATGTACAATTTCATAATTTTTAGAAAAAATATTAGAGAACATCTTTATGGCCTCAAGGTAGGAAAAGACCTCTTAAGATACGAACGCATGCCACAGGAAAAGAATGATACACTCAACTATGCTAAAACGTACAACTTTGTCCCGATAAACCATACCATAAGCAAACATAATGGCCAATCAAAGACTGGAAGAAATTATTTATAACACATCTAAACAACAAGTGATTAGTATCTCTTAAAAAAAAAAACAAGAAGAAAGCAGCCATCCAATAGAAAGCTAGGCAAAGAAGACGGATGAATGGGCCAATCTGGGGAGAAGAAAACACAATGTCCACTACGTGAATGAGGGAGTGCAAATTAAAATGAGATCAGTCACACGTATTAAATTGAAAACCTGGCACGCAGGGTCACTGAAACGCCCACGTGAGGGCTGCACGGCAAGGTCCTTCCTTACACGCGATCTGCCAGTCCAGGAAACCAGGACCATGACGGGACAATGCAAAAGATCCCCCGCAGAAAACTGGCGACCCGTACACCTGCAGCAATGACCACGTGGCAAGGGACAGAGGTGCCAGAAACCACATGCCAAGGAGGCCAGAAAACGGTCTGTGAGCAAAGGGGTCTAGAGTGACCCGGACCCCATCTCACGGCTCCGGATTATTTCTATTAACTATATTTTCTTATTTTCTGTGTTCCTGATGCTCTGGCATCTGGGGCCTCACTGACTGGGGAGAGATTGCCCCTTCCAGGGCTGGTCAATTCTTAAAGACTGCAAATGTGGCAGGGGAATGTGCCTTTCATATGCAAGCCAGCCAGTCCAGAGCCCATACCCCAGACCACCCCTTGGATCTGGCTCTTATATCCCAGGAGGCAACACTTCTCTGCCCTAATCACCCCAGAGCCCGGACAGCTGAGATCGCCCTACATACCAGAGCCCACTGGAAAGGTTCAAACTAGCCCATCCTAAGCCCGCTGATCCTGCCTCACCCAACTCCTGCCCGCAAACACCACCGTAGAGGCTCCTGCCCAAGGTCCCCACCCCCTCTGCCTCCTGACTGACCCTGGGCCTTGGCGCTCCCCTACATGGCCCTGTGGGGTGGGGTGGGCCCCATCCTCTTCTGGTCTGTGAATAACACTACCTTTTAGTGACAACTGTTTCCTACCTGGTGGCCTCACCATACGTGAATAATATTTACTAAAATCGACATTTTAGAACATGATTGTACATTCTGCAGAGGACCCCGGAGTGTGATGGTCTGAGGGGGGCGCACCCCCAGAGCCGTGCACTGGCATTCACAGTCACGTTGAATCCGACCGAGAAGTAGGCCAACACACTGTTGACCTCAGCAGGGCCAGACAAGCCAACGACAGACCCCTTACGGGCTACGTGCTAGTTTTAAGGACTAAGACGGCTTTGGAAGGCCTGAGAATTGGTTTCCAACTGAATTCTAAATCTTGGTTTGTGGATTCTATTGAAAGTGCATCTGAAATTCAAATGCTGAGTGTCCCTAAATGGCCTGCATATTTCCTACCCACCAGTGAGGAGGAAGGGAGAGCTGAAAGAAACTGCTGGCCCAGGGGCCTTGGCAGTCCTCAGCTCCCCACTGGCAACCAGCAGCCTGGAGGGAGGTGACCTCCACGGCACAAAGTGGCTGCCGGACGCCTGCACACCCCTGTCCACAGGGAGCAAAGGGCTCCGAGGGGAGCAGCACACGGGAGGGGACCTACTCATCCAGCCAATCTCATGACAGCCCTGACCTTCTGGGTCCTGCAGAGTGGGAAATGGGTCACACAGAGCCCAGGGAAGAGCAGACAGGGCTGCAAACCCAGGTTCCCGGCCCCAAGCCTCTCTGTGACCTGCCACCTGAACACACAGTGTCCTGTCACCATGCTTTAGGGGGGAGGGTATCTCTTCCAGCTGTCCCCATCTGTCCAGACGATAGGACACAGAGCTTCAGGAGTCTCTAATCGGCTGCTGCCCCATGGAGGGCCCCTCTCCCCAGGCCAGCCGCCACCTGACGCAGCCCAGGTGTCCTCCCTCCCAAGGCTCAGGCAGTGAAGTGACCTGTCCAGGTCACACAGCCGGGGGGGTGGGGGTGCAGAGTTGCCCTTCAGAACAGCAAGTCGTTTACTTTCCAGCTGCCCAAACACACTGCACAGAGTCACAGCCAGGCGCACCCCGGAGGCAGGGGCGGTGCCGGAGAGGTGGACGCACGGTGCAGACACAAAGGCCATCCCCAAACAGCCACGATTCCGGGGGACGGCTGCTGTCTGACCTCGAGTGCCCTGGAGGGGAAGGCGAGGGAGGTCTGCGCTCCCAGCTACCTGGAACTGGCTCCCCTGGCGCGCAGGCTGGGTCAGCCCCGTGGAGGAGGAGAGGCCTGGAGCCCCGGACCGGGCAGGCATGAACGGGGGCCCCATCCACGGTGATTCCCTCATCACCAGGCAAACGCCACAGGATGGCCTGGTTTTTCACTGTTGGTTGGGAGAACCAGCTAAAAAGAAGTCACTGCGGTGCCTGTAGGGGCTGTGATCCTCCCCCAGGTACCGCGGTGGACTCGGCCCAGCAGGGACCCATTCCACCAGTCCCTTCACTGGCTCACATTTCGGGCAGCAATATTCCAATCTCCCCGATGCTGGCAGCATTTAGAGGATCCTTACCACAGGCTGGCACTTTATAAGCATGCCCTCAGGGACCTCCAATATCAGCCCTGGTAGGTAAGAATCACAACGCACTCCATTTACAGATGAAGACACCGAGGCCTGGGGAGGCTCAGGACTTCGTAAGTGTCCAAGCGGGATTCAAATCTGAGCTCCCAGCCACCAGCGCGTGCACCACCTCCCTTCCCCTCCCTCTCTCTGCCACTATCACATGGGACAACGACACGAATCCTCAGGGACTGTGACAATGAGAGACAATATACATAAAGCTCTTTCCATGGGTTCAGGAACACTGAAGATGCTCTCCGAATGGAAACTATTATTTTGCTCAATACCAGCCCCAACCAAAATAAACGCACAGACTAAAAATACTCCGAGCCAAGCCTTTCCATCCTGAGTGTGAGCCCATCGGCCGTGACACATGCAGCCTGTCTCTCGGGAAAATCCAGGGGCTGCCCTGGCCGAGGCTGGCATCCTGGCAGGCACCCGTCCCCAACACGGTGAGGCCACTGCACCGTGGTCTTCCTTGGAGGAGCGCCCGCCGACTGTCCAAGCAGGACAGTTACCAGGGGCCTGGACTGAATGCCCTCAAGGAACTTCAAGTGTGCTCGAGAGGCCCGGCAGAGGGAAGGCCCGGCATCGGGACGGGGCCCACCGCCACTCAGGACGGACCTCCGCGTGCAGAGAGAGGCAGATGCGGGGAGAGAAGGGTCAGAGACAGGGACTTCCCTGGCAGTCGAGTGGTTAAGACTCGGCACTCCCAGTGCAGGCAGCCCGGGTTCCATCCCTGGTCAGGGAACTAGATCCCATATGCGCGCTGCAACTAAGCTCCGGCACAGCCAAATAAATAAGTAAATAAATAAAAAAATGTTTTTTAATGGGCCAGAGACAAACAGAGTGAGAGAGGAAGTGAGACTGGTAGAAAGAAAAGGAATAACAGAGAAACAAAGAGACTGCCCAGGAGAAAAGACAGGCAGAGATCGAGGCAGTGAAACCGGGGGATGGAGAGGGATACAGGGACAGGAAGTGAATGAGAGAAACAGCATGACAGCAGGACAGGCACAGATAGACAAGCAGACGTAGCGGCAGGCACTGCAACGCATGCAGAGATGGACAGTGGGGATGGGAAATAGGCGGTGGGGACAGCTACCTGAGACGCAGAGAGAGTGTGATGGGGACACACAGGCAGGAGGACACAGCCCCACAGGCTGGCCTGGCCGGGAGGGTCCTGGAGAGAGAACTCGCCCCCCAACTTCGTGTTCCCTCCACAGTACACGGCCCTGGCCTGGCCCACAAGAGCCCAAGGAGACAAGCCCGCTGTCCCCCGGCTGCCCTGAGCGCGGCCAGCCTTGCCAGGTTGAAGTGGGCCCCCAGGTTCACGCTGGGCTGCACACGTGTCGCCAGCACCATGCGGCCCTCCCCCATGGATGGGGTGCAGCCTGGCAGGTGCCTGTAGTTTGCATGTGTCTTTGCAGCCCAAACTCACGCACACGCGCGCGCGCGCACACACACACACACACACACACACAGAAGCTGAGCAACCTGCCACCTGGGGGAGCCCAGCCACCATTCTGTGCATCCAACACCCCAGGGCTAGGGACCTTCCAGGGCCTCGGGCATGGCGCGGGGCAGAGGCCAGGGTGGGACCCTCCAAGGGCAGAGGGAGCTAAGCCATTAAGTCAGACAGGCGACATAGGAGGGACACCGGGTCCCTGAGGGTGGCACTGCACGGCCCACGTGGCTGCACCTAGAAGCCAGCCTGACACTTGTCCTCCTGGACGGCAGGTACTCGGACTGAAGATGGAGATGGCTTGTGACCTGCCCAGGGTCTGGTGGCTGATCGGGAAGGCCACCGCCACAACCGGACTCCCTCCAGGCGACAGCAAACGCTGACCTCCAAACCTGCCACAATTTTCACCCAAAGCACTTCCGCTTGAAAGCTACCTCTTGTAAGCACGTGTGCACAAGGGCACACACACAGGCATGCCTCGCCCTTCCCCGACACACGTGCCTCCCACCTGCCACACCCCTTCCATCCGAGTGCCTGGCACAGGGCTGGCTCAAAGGGCCCCGCGCTTGCCTCTGGGCACCCCAAAGCCCCAGGGAAGGAGGCCCCCCAGGAAAGGGTCCTGGCCAGCATGCAGGCTCTCCAGCCCACACGGCCCCCTCCTGAAGCCAGCCTGGAGGGGGCAGGCTGTCCTCCACCCCAGGCCCTCATCCCTATCCCCAGCCACAAGGCACCCAGGGAAGCGATGGGACCCCGGGCATCACGCAAGTGTAGAGAATGAGGATGATATTGACCGACGCGGATAAGACCTCGTGGAAGACAGTTACCAAGCAACCTATGAGGTCAACACTTTGTGATCCCCATTTACAGATGAGAAGCTGAGGCTTGGGGCTCGTTCTGCTTGCGGAACAAAGCCAGGAAGCGGATGGGCTGAGGCTCAACCCAAGTCTGTCCAACTCCCGGGCCTGAGGGCTTAATCACTGAAGCATCATTGAATCATTTGGCCTCATAAAAACACAGACCACGGGACTTCCCTGCTGGTCCAGTGGTTAAGACTCCGCGCTTCCAAAGCAGGGGGCGCAAGTTCGATCCCTGGTCAGGGAACTAAGATCCCACATGCCTCGCGGCCAAAAAAAAAAAAAAAAAAAGACACACACCGCGGTCAGAAATACACTCAGAGACTCCCGCAACGTGCCCACATAGAAAGAGCGAGTTTACTGAACTACCGCCCTGCGGTCCACATCCACACGCGTGTGAGACCGTGTGAGTGCGCGCGTGTACGTGTGTGTGTGTATGCTGCCTGCCTCTCCCAAGCCCAGCCGGCCTCAGCCTGGAGGGGCGAGGTGACCTCCTGGGGAGGGTGTGACCGTGGACAGTGATCTGGAGCAGCTGGAAGTCGCGGCCGCAGCAGAGCATCCATTTTAGCAACAAGAGAAGTGGGTGACGTGGCCAATGACAGCGTCCGCCCAAATACACGCTTCCTTTCGTTTTACTCTTCTGTTCAGAAGAGGGCTTTAATCCTCAGCTCCGAACACATTCACCAAGTGCTTACTGAGAGGATTAGGCTGTAATTAATAGGAATGGAACTTTCTTTTCTTTCCCAAGGCGTGCAAGCGGAGGAGAAACAGGGCAGGACAGATTCCTCTGGGCTGCAGGCTGGGTGAAGGTTTAATAGCTTCCCAGACCTGTGCGGGCAGCAAGGGCAAACGGGAAAGGAAAAGTATAAAACCGTTAATTGCTGCTTCCCGAAATAACCTCAGCCCGCCTGTAATAAGCTTCTTCTGGATTTTCATTCTTTTCACAGAGAAGAAAAAAAGAAAAATCAGATTTAAATTTCTCAAACCAACATATTTTCCACCAGCCTCGCCCTTAGCGTCGTCTGTCTGGGGTTGAGAGCTCCAATGTCATGGAAGTCTCAAGGCAAGGGGTTTCAGACAGGGGCTGTTCCCTTCTGGAACAGTGGCCTCGAGTCCCCGAGAACACCTCCTCGGGAAAACCGGGGCAGGGTCCCAGCCGGCTGTCCTTGTCTGTAAAACAAGGCTGGTCGGTGGATCGGGGCCCCATGGTTGCCCCAGCTTTAAAAGTCCCTGAGAATTGCATGGGGAACAGGCTTGTGGTTGCCAAGGCGGGGCGGGGGTGGGCGTGGGGGAGGGATGGACTGGGAGTTTAGGATTAGCAGAGGCAAACTACTATGTATAGAGAATAGATACACAGCAAGGTCTTACTGCAGAGCACAGGGAACTATAGTCAATATCCTATGATAAACCATCATGGAAAAGAACATGAAAAAGAATGTACGTATAGGTATAAATGAGTCACTTTTCTGTACAGCAGAAATTAACACAACATTGTAAATCAACTAGACGTCAGTAAAATACATTTTTTTTAAGTCCATGGGTCTTTGGACCTGGCTCCCCACTCATTGTTTTTCTTGATTGTTATTTAATTTTGAAAATTGTGCTAAAATACACATAGCACAAAGTGTCTCCTTTTAACTGTGTTTAAGGGTAGACAGTTCAGTGGCATTAAGTACATTGACGTTGTGCCACCATCACCACCATCCATCTCTAGAACTCTTCACACAGTCCCGTGCTGCAACTCTATCCCCATGAAACAGTAACTCATCGGTGCCCCTTCCCCCAGCCCCTGGCACCCACCCTTCTACTTTCTGCCTCTGTGAATGTGACTCCTCTGGGGACCTCGTCTAAGTGGAATCACAAGGTATTTGTCCTCTTGTGACTGGGTGATTTCACTCACCATAATGTCCTCAAGGCTCATCCAGACGGTAGACTGTGTCAGGATTTCCTCCCTTTTCAAGGCTGGGTAATACTCTATTGTATGTTACAGACCACACTCTGTCGATCTATTCATCTGTCTACGGACACCTGGGTTGCTTCCACCTTTTGGCTATTGTGGTTAATGCTGCTATGGACATGGGTATCCAGAGCTTACATTTCTTTTGGGTATATACCCAGGAGTGGCAGTGCCAGATCATATAATTCTAGGTTTAATCTTTGGAGGAGTTGTCGGACTGTTTTCCACAGTGTCTGCACCATTTTCCATTCCCGCCAGCGATGCACTAAGGTTCCAATTTCTCCGTGTCTTCGCCAACACTTGTAATATTTTCTGGGTTTTGAGAGTGGCCACCTCAGAGAGTGTGATCTTCCCGATTCTCCATCACCCTCTCCAAGCAGGAGCCCTGGCTCAGGCAGGCTGGGTTCGCCACTGAGCAAGAAGCATCAGCAGAAACTTGCACGTGGGCCATCCCACCAGCCTGAAAGAGGATGGCCATGGGGCAGGATAACAGGGTCAGAGGTGTGCGTTTCTGGGCTGGCTCTGGACGAGTCCCTGAAGCACTCATCTGATCACTGATTCACCTGACAAACATTTATGGACATGCACCGTGCTAGGCACTGTTCTGGAGACAGGGGACACAGTGCTCCCTCATGGACTCAGGATGAGAAAGCGAGACGGTGGGACCCCACTGGTCCTGGAAGCTGAGGTGTGGGCAGACGCAGCTCCAAGGAGGTCACGGGGAAGGATGTGCCAGTGTCTGAGGGAGGGGGCCGGGGAGGGGGTGTGGTGCTGATCTGAAATGGGCTCCAAAGGTTATCACTGGGGCCTTACATAACCACAGAGAGAATTAACAGCCCGATTCTCAAATCGTTCCCTGGAGTGACCTGGAGAGGCCACGGGCTCTGAAATCCTACGGGCTTGGGTCCAGATCCGCCTCTCCTACCTGCGTGACCTGAGGAGCACCTGCTCTCTCTGGGTCTCGGGTGCCTAATGTGTAAACAGGAATAGAGGGATTCCCATCTTTTGCAGGGGCTGGAGGCTAGAGTCTGGACACAGCACAAAAATCTCCACCAGCCCAAATCACCCTCAAGAAGACCCCACGCGGGTGGACTTGTCCCCTCACCAGTCCGGTTCAGGGGGCTCCTCGGTATGGAGACTCGCTGCCCCCAGGCAAGCAGCCCCCGAGGGAGCCGACTGAGTTCAGAGGCCCGCGCAAGAAAACTCTACGTGCAGACAACAGAGGTATGAGGTGGCCCAGGAGCTCCTGAATCGGGAGGCGGGAGTGGACGTGACCTGACGGAGACCACGCCCCCTGCATCCCCAGCGGTGTCTCTGCATCCCCAGCCAGCTCGGCCACGGGCTCCCACCCAACCCGCCCGCCGGGCTGGCCGTCAGCGTCACAGCTGTCTCTGGACAGAGGCTGGCCGCGGCCCAAGGCCCTGCTCTGTCATAACAAAGACAGCTGCCTCTTGTCGTGCCCAGCCACAAGGGCCCGTGGGCTTCTCAGCCCCCGCATCCTGCTGTCGCCAGGATACTGCTGGGCCACAGCCGGAGTGCAAAGCTCTGAGCTGCCCAGGCTCGTGAGGGGGACAGCTGTGAACCAGAGCAGACAAGGGAAGGGGGCATCCCTGTGGTCCTCCGCCCGGTTATCCAGACATCTCCCGGCCAGAACACACCCCTGCAGGAGGGGACACAACAGGGCTCTGGGGGCAAAGGGACTCACCGGGAAGGGGGCAAGTGGGGGAGGGCTGCAATCAGGGAGGGCTTCCAGGAGGCGGCAGGCAAAAGATGGGATGGGTGCCTTAGGGCGCCACTGCAGGTGAGTGGCTGCAGAGGCGGACAGGGCCAGGTCAGGGGCTCTATCCCGTGGGCCTACGCTTCTAACCTGAGGGATGAGCAGCCTCCTTCAAAAGCAGTGAATTCTCTCCGACTCTCAGCGGGGTCTTTAATTCTCCCCCAATCCTCACGTCACACTATGGGGCCAGAGGCCTGCGGGCTCCACCGTGAGAAACGCCGTGGGGACGTCCCTCTCGGTGGTGTCGCTGACAAGGGCGATTCGAGTCCTGAGGGCTCCCTGTGGTTTGGACATCATGCCGTGGGGATGTCTTAGCTCACGGCCAAGCCCCCCAGGTGGGCTCAGACCCTCAAAGAGCACCTAGAACACCCCCTCAGGGCTAGCTGCAGAGGGGATGGTGTAGACCAAGGGGGCAGGAAAGGGTTTCCGGCCAGAGAGAGTGAGGGGCACAGGCTGGAGTGTTTGGAGGGTCCCTGCGCAGCCACGGTTCCGCCACCTCTGAGGACCAGCGCTCATGGGCCTAAGAGCCAGGCCTGAGGACCATCAGCCTCCTGGAGGAGAGGGGCAGTGCCTGGTGTGAGACAGGGGCTGCACATCCTTGCAGGGAGGGCACCCCGGGGGCACCACCATACAACCAGCTCTGCTGAGAACCATCGAGACAGACACTTACCCACCGCCCCCACCGCCTGCCTCCGGTTCCAGGAAAAGAGGAATTCTTGTTTGTTCCTTGCTCCTCCCGTCGCTCCAACTGGACAGCCTGGCAGCGAACTGGGGGTAGGTGAGTTATTCAGATGCCTTATCTCCTCCCACCAGCTGTGTGATGTGGGGTAGGTGACTTAACCTCTCTGAACCTAAGCTCCACGGCTTTTTGGCTACAGCTATGGCCTCCCACTGTTATTAAAAACAAACGTTATCCCAGTATAAAACACCCAAGATACGAACATTTAGATTTCTATAACCAATAAATCAGAAAAGCCTATTTTTTCCTTATTATATAAGGTTAATTCACCACGGAATTCTGTTAATTAACAAACTGCCTTTGTGCAAAGAAAATATGGATATTTTGCTCTGTGGGTGGTTTCAGCGGAAAGGAGCAAATTACCCGATGACACGGACAAAGAAGGGCCACCACACGTGTACATCCTTCCGTGGGCACAGAAGGTGGGTCTCACAAGGTGGGCACAGAGAGGAAAGCCCCTCACTTCTCCTGCGGCCTCGGCAGTGTCCCCTCCACCCTTGTAGGGCCGCCACCAACTCCATCAGCCCCCAGCCAGGAGGAGTGTCCGGGTGACCCCCCAGCATCCCCTGCGCCCCGCCCCGAGGACCATCTCTCCTCTCCTGAGCCTGCGGTGGCGGGATGGGGGGAGGGTTTGTGCTAAAAGACTCAGGGGAGCCTTCTGAACCCTGCCTTCCAGTGCCATGGGTTTCACAGACGACCCCCAGCCACCCACCTCCCCAGGCTCCGCAGCACAACTGCTCCACGCGGGCAGATCAGAAGAGATGTGAAATCACACACATGTCCTCTCTCACAGGCCAGCTCAAGACGAACTCGTCCTTGGTGTTAAAGAAAACTTCAGCGTCTATCGGGCAAGAAGCATCCCTCTCTGCCTCTTCCATGCTCACCCAGCACCTGGAACCTGCACCCAGAAACGGAGGCTAATTTAACAATGGGGGGGTCCTCTGCCCCCAGCCCTCACATAGCTCTGGTCCCTTCCCCCAACCCGGCATGGTCAAATTTATAGATTTGGGATTGCTGTAAATTATCGTGTGATTATACTGCGCCAGGGCCAGCTCCCCATGGCAGAAATTAAAAAGCAATTCAGGTAAATGATCTTTAGCTACAGTGGCGCGTCCCTGCAGAACTCATTAAGTCCAGGGACAAAACGGCATACCAAAGACGGGGTGCAGCCCCGCTGCAAACACAGGCCGCCAGCAGGGGCGGAAGCGGGCGCCCCAGGAGGGATGCCTGCCCATCCTTCACCTGGCGCTCACTGCAAACGCTGGGCACACCTGCCAGGTGTCTCCCCCAACACCCTTTTGGGCTGTCTCTCGGGGACCACTCTGCGGAGAGGCCCACTGGGTAAGGGGAATATCTGGGGGGCCCTGCCGAAGAGCCAGGGTAAGGGGCGGCAGATGGGTTTGGCGTCTGTTGAAAATAAAATCAGACGGGAAATTCGTCCTTTGGGTTGCATTCTACATTTCCTCTGAAGCTTTGAGCTCCAAAAGCCCAAGGACTTGTTTTTAAAATTTCCTTCACTGAACCTAACGCTGAAAAAACAAATGAGAAGAACTGGGAAAAAAATGTGCTGACACTTGAATGATGGGAGGGAGAAGCAAGGAAGAGCGTTACCACGTCCACTGTGCTTTTCTGCATGAATCAAATGTTCAGATCGCTTTAATAATCAGAAAAATGGTAAATATGTGTGGGAATTCCCTGGCGGTCCCGTGGTTAGGACATGGCACTTCCACTGCCAGGGCCCAGGTTCAATCCCTGATCAGGGAACTGAGATCCCTCAAGCCGTGAGGCACAGCCAAAAAAAAAAAAAAAAAAAAAAGGCAAACATGTAATTTGCAGAAGCAGCCCTGTGTGCAGCCCTTATGACCTTCAGCCATGTACTAAGGGAAGGCGGGGGTCACCAAGTCTCTCAGATTAATTGTAGCAAGTGGGTGCAAAGAGTTCCCCTGATGGGGGCAAGGCTCCGAAGTTGGCGGGGACACAGAGGTTCTGGAGCCCTCGGCCCACCAGGCTGCTCGCTAACATGCTTCCAAATCCATTCTGTCCACGTGCCCTGAGCCACAGCCCACGCCTGTTCCCGGCGCTGCCCGGAGCACCTACTGTGTGCAGGGTTAGCACTGCACCCGCGGCCTGATGTATGAGGGACCGGGGTGCTCCCTCTGGAAAGCTGTTCTCACCCACACACTTCCGTGAGCGTGTCGCCTGCCAGGCACTGTTACAACTGCTTCGCTGATAACAGCCTACGATAATCCGGGCCCCCAGCAGGTGGGTGCTTTGCAGGTGGGACCCTGAGGCCCAGAGAGGCGAAGCTACGCGCTCCAAGTCCCGTCCAGCTGGTCAGGAACAGAGCAAGAACTGGAACCAGCGACTTCCCTGGAGGTCCAGTCGTTAAGACTCCACGCTTCCTTTGCAGGGGGCGCACGTTCGATCCCTGGTCAGGCAATTAAGATCCCACATGCCGTGAGGCACGGCCGAAGAATGTAAAAAAATAAAAAAGAACTTGGACGAGGCCCGGTCTGAGCCACAGCAGCCTCCTCTCCAAGTCGGAGGCATGGGACACAGCGAACACCGATGCACCAGCAGCCCACTTCCCCGAGGCAACTCTCCCCTCTGGCTCGTGGAGTCGAAGCCCGAAAACCCCCATTGGGTACCACGCGTGGATGGTGGCCCTGCGCAGGCGAGGCTCGGCTTGACCGCGTCCCACCGTTGTCCGGCGGGGCCGGTCACCTGACACTGAAGAACCTCGGCTGCCCTGTCTGTAAAATGGGATTGCACCTGCCTCTGGGGGTCATTGCACAGACTCGGGCAACCTCGTAAAGGGCTGGTTGGCACAGAGCGGACAAAAGGGACGCCAGCCTACCATCCACTTAATGAAGAAGGAAGAATGAAGGAAGGTGGAGGGGGCCAGGCAGAGTGTGCCTGCCCTCCCTGGCCCCCCAAAGCTTCCCCACTCATCCTCATGCCCGGCTCTCAGCCAGGTGTCCAGGTGGGCCCCACCACACACCTGTAAGGCTGGGTCTGGGGTCGGGTGCCCCGCCGGACACTAGTTTACCAGCCCCTCCGTGGGTCTGACAGCCTAGGCCAGACCAAGCACCCTCCCCAAAGCTGGGATTTCCTTCTTGGGATCTGACATTTCTTCCACGGTGGAAGTTCACTCATCATGCTGCTCGGCTAAGCCACGGGCCCATCCCTAATTTGGACATTTCTTCCCAACCTCCAGTCAACGCAGAAAAACACATCACGTAGCAGGTGGAAGAAACTCAATCCACGAAGCCCAGGAGCCACTGATCCACCGGGCGCGTCCACCCCTTTGCATCCGCGGGAGCCTGCCTGGCACAGACGCCCCCAGGAAACACCGTTCCCGTCACATCCTGGTGGCGGCATGGCCGGGCCTGGTGCTCTGGGCCCCGCACACACTTTTCCCATTTCCCCGGGAGAGGGGTCTCCCAGGTCGCGGCGAGGCATGTGAAACCACGGGGAGGCCACGCACTAGTCCCCGAGTCGGTACCCGGCAGCCCCGTCGGAAGGCCTCCCGATCACACACAAATTGAGAAAACAGGCACTTCAGCCAACTGAAGGACTGCTGCTCTGGCAGGCCGGGTCGGATGGAGCACCTCCCCCTCCGGGTCCCCAGAGCCACAGGGCAGCCCATCCTCCCTGCTTCTCTCCGCTGCTTAAGAGACACGGCCCCTCGCCGAGGGGATGCCGAGTGTCTGTTTAAGGAAAAGCCAGTCCCTCCCCGCCAGAAGGAGAAGCCCGCTCCTCCAGCACCCACACCCTCTCCTTCCCCACTGAAGTTTTGGCCACCGCGGAAGGAATTCCCAGAGAAGAAACCAGACACACAGGCCACCAGGATCCATATGCTGGCCATCCCCGTGGGCGTCCGGAGGCCCGTACATCTGCAGCCAGCCTACCTACGGGGTCCCGGCCCGAGTCCACCCCAGAGAGAGCCTCCAGGCAGCTCTGTCGTCCCCGGCGTCAGCCTCTGACGTTATCGCCAGGAGAGGGGACTGATGCTCCGCAGCTGGCTCGGCGGTTTAACCCTCTGAGGCTTCCAGGGTATCCAACCAGGATGAAAGCTCACAGTCCCCCTAACAGGGCCCCAGAGCCCAGGCGCTGTGAATTCAGCAGATATGAGGGCAACAGCTGAGGGTTCACATCAGATGGGAAAGCAGGGCCTGGGTGCGTGAGGGGAAGGGAAACTGGTCCAAAAACCCACCCTCATTCCACTGCCCTGATTCTCAGGGAGCCACAGGGAACACAGACATGGCTGGGAAAACCAGACAGAAGGCAAAAGGGACCTCCTGGAATCTTTCCTTCGCCTGCCTTGGTCAACCCTGGTCTTTCTCGGGTACGAGGCTTCAGGAGAAGCTGCTGAAGAAGGTCCCTCAGCAAAACCATCAGCGGTTCCCGGATTCACACCGTTTCAGCTGCCACCCTAACCTCTGACTGTGTTCATGTTCTTTTTCTATGCCCCGCTTTTCTGCCTAGTGAACTCTTACTCATCCCTCAACACCCAGCACAGGCGTGCCTCCTCCAGGAAGCCTTCCTGGCCTCTCTTCCCCCAGGGGCGGGAAGAAGCATCTAGAGCTGACCTCTCTGGAAGCCCTTACCATCCTGAGATGCCAGCCCTGTGCTTGCGACCCCCTCCTCCTGGCTGGTGAGCTCCCTGAGGTTTGGATGGTGGGGTATTTGCACACTGATGAATGCCTGCAACCAGATGAAGAAACTGCCTGTCACAGAGCCCCTCAGATTTGCTGTTCTTGAGGCCGAGGCTCATGGAGAATCCTCTGTGCCTGCCGTCGGGGTTCAGCCGCTGGCAGAGGACTGGCAAAGGGGGAAAAATAGAGGGGGTGGAGAGAAGACACAAACGCTAGTCCCGATGACTAGCGTTCTATCGCACTGAATTATCTACCATCGGTACTTTTTAAGTGTGGAACACACTGCACCCATCAGGAGGTCACTCACCTCTCAGGGCAACTGTCTATCAACTGCAGCCAGGAACCCAGAAAGAGACAAGAAGCCCCTGAGGCCCCAGACCTAAGCCTCAGAGGCCTTGCACCAAGTAGTGTATAATTCATCCACAGAAGAGGCCCTTCCTTACTCAGTGCCCCTGGACTCTTGGTCTTGAAACAATTCTAACAGGTTTATATCCATTAGACGTAAGTGGGTATAAGTTAAAGAGGGCAGGAGGTTGTGGCTGCTCCAGATAAGCAGGCTATCAGCAGAAGACAGGAGTAGGGAAGCAGCAGTGGGAAGGAAGACAGTCCTGCTCTTAGGGCTCAGACAGACTCAAGTTCAAGTCCTGGCTGTACCACTTAATCGCCGGGTGGCCTTGGCAACAGGCTAACCAGCAGGCCTTCCATAAACAACCAAATGCTTTTTGAATTAAACAGAATTGACTAACTGAACTTGGCCTTGAAGGAGCCTTGAGATTTGGAGAGGCAGGTGGCCCAGAGGAAGACACTGGGGGCGGGTGGGAGGTGGGAGAGGTCCCCTGCAGAGACGTGCCTGGGAGCCCAAAGTCAGGAGGCTCAGAAGGCCTTTGTGTTTGGGCTGGGGGTGTAGCGGGGAGTAAGGGAGGGCAGGGAGCGGTGGGCACAGCATCTTAGTGGGCCCTGCTGGTCTTGAAATAGAGCGACACCCTGGCTCCCGACCTGCCGAGACCCCCTCCCCTGTAAGGACCTACCCAATGTCAGGGCCCAGCCTGGCTCTTGGCCCTGTCTGGCCTAAATGCCCACGACACTGAGCGCCAGCTGAGAACCCAGCCAGCTGAAAAGGTCAGCACACACTCTTACCTCTGCTTTGGGCCCCTGGCACCTACACACGCCTGCCCGGAGGCTGCTCAGGGATGGCAGAGCTATTCTCTTCTTAGAGATGTCTTCTTGGATGGAGAAAAAAAAAATCCTGACTGCAGATGGCAGCCATGTTATCAGACTCAGGACAGGTGCTGTCACCTCCACCACCCGCTGCCAGCCTCACAGGAGGTACTGCTGCTCCCCGGGGTGGGGGGGAAGCTGGCACTCCTTGGAGTTCTCTGGCTCCTGCTGCCTCCCTGCTGCCAGGCGCTGGGCCCTAAAGCTCAGGCAGCTCTGGCCTCTGCCAGGTGCAGGCACGGAGCCAAGCGGTCCCTTGGACCAAGGACATGAAGCCTGGGAAGGCACGAAGCAGGGGAGGAGTGCGGGTCTGGGCTCAGGACCCCATCAAATTCCAGTCTTCCCCTTGCTCGTGGTGACCTGGTGGGCGAGTCTGGGGACCCCTCTGGGCCTCCTGTGTCCCAGCGTACACAGAGGCTTTAAGGAAAGTCCATCCGCAGTAGGGCCCGTGGCACGCTGCATCTTGCATCATCCGGGGCACAGGTCCCTTAAGTTTCCATCATGTACAAGTGAGAGGTAAACGATGCTGGACCCTCAGAGGAGGGCAGGCAGGGGCCTCCCCCAGTGGGGGGAGCGGGGGTCCAGGTGTGGGTGGAGAAGGAGCATTATGCGTTCAGCCCAGGATACATAGGACCTAAGAACAGGCGAGATGTCGGGTGGGCCACTGGTAAGCAGGTCTGGAGCCAGTGAGGTGACTGCGGGTGTCACGGAGCAGAGATGACTGAGAAGGCGGGCCCCCCTCCACCAGGTGAGAGCAAGACAGCCTGGGGAGGAGGCTCCCATGAGAAGAGGAGAGGCTGAGGACACGCCCCTGGGACCTTGGGTCAAGGCGGGGTGGGGGTGGGGGCGGGGGGGCGGGGGTGTCCAGGGCCAGGGTCAAGGGGAGGGAGCTGGTGAGACGTGAAAGCAGAAGAGGAGGGATGAAGACCACCCACTGGATTGGGCGCCGTCTGGGTGGAGAGATGGGGCAGGGTCCTGATGGACGTGCGCTCAGCCGGGGAGCACACAGTCAGGAATGAAGCGGAAGAGAGGAAGTGCAGCCAGAGGGCAGGTGGCACCAAGGGGCATGGGGGAGCCTCAGGGAGAGACCCCCGGGGCGGCATCGCTAAGCTGACACTTCATTTCCAAGAATTCCCATCTCAGGGTTGGCCACGGCAAAACGTGTGTGAGATGAGTAGCAAGGATGCTGTAATGCAGTGGTCCTCTTTCAGGGCAGGGGCAAAGTCACGGCATTTTCATAATAATACCAAGAAGTGATGTGTCTTTCTCTCTCATCCCTGTCGGTACGTTTGGATAGCCTCACGACTCCGTGAGCCAATATTTCCAAAGGACGAAAGTGTGATGATACAAAATGATGCCTGGGTAAAAAATATCCCTTCCAAGTACAAGGTAGACCAGTGGATTTTAACAAACAGAATATGGAAAGGGCTTCGAGATGGTTTCAGATGCCACATTGCAAGTAACGTTTCAGAAACACCCACGTGTCAAGTTTTGGTGTAATATCAGAGAAGAATATCTACAATTAGCTGAAAAGGCTTTAAAAATACCCCTCCACTTTCTAACTCTATGCCTTATGTGAGGCCAGATGTCCTCCCATATTTCAACCAAAACAACATGTCACAACAGACAAAATGCAGGAGCAGGTGTGAGAATCCAGCTGTCTTCCACTAAGCCCAACATTAGAGAGATTTACAAAAGAATCATCCCATTCATCTCACCAATTTTTTTAAATTTTAGAAAATAGTTATTTTTCATAAAAATAATGGATTTACCATTGTTATTTTCAAATGAATTAAAAATTAAAATATACAAATTTCTTCTCATGTGACATTTCTAGCAAGGTAAATATCAAGAGATATAAACCACACCCACAGAAATTCTTTGGGGTCCTCAGTCATATTTCAGGGATCAAAAAGTTTGGGGACCCATGATAAAGGGCAGCAGGCACCCTGATCCTTGGCTTGCCCTGGCGACTTGGGCAGAGACGGCTGGTCCAGCTCCCGGGCCCGATGTGGAAACGGCTGCAAGGGGCGGGCTGCCTCTGCAGCTCCCCTGAAACCGTCCAGCCCGAGGCTGGGAGCCCACAGAAGGTGACATGAGCTCTGTCCCCACAGCCACGTTCTCCCCACTGCAGACCCCACTGACCTACAGCAACTTAGGCCGGGCACCAGATACAGCGGCCACAGCCGTCCGGAACCTCCATGGCTCCTGCAGCTCGCTGGGGGCTGGTCCCATCACAGCCCTGGTCCTGTGTCACTCACAGCGGCTCTGTTCCCCGATCCACCTGCATCTGGTACAGGAGTGGGTGTCTAGGGGACCACGAGGCATGTGCAAAGGACAGCGGGAGGCCCTGGTAGATGAGCAGAGGAAGGCATCCGGGAAGAGGGAGAGCCACGCAAAGGCACAGAGGCCGGCATGTGGGAGGGACATTACAAGGCTGGAGAGGTGGGCAGGGGCCACGCGTGCCCACAGAGCTTGCGCTTGGCCCGTGGTGCCAGGGAGCCAACGCGGACGACCGTGGTCCCCTGCACCGATGCAGGAGGGGGCTGGGTCACTGTCTGGACGGCTGAGGTCAGGGTTAACTCACTCCCACCCCCATCTCTGGACACGGTGATTTGTGGCTCTGGTTCCCGATGGGCTGCGGCTCCATAAAGGCAGAAAAGCCCTGTGGCTGAGCCACCTTCTCTCCCGCTTCCTGGTGGGTTTTTTATGAGTAAACGTTTCTTGATAAAGATGTACTGTCTGCAGAGACCCCTTCACACCCCAAAGGCAAGGGTTTAAGTGGCCTTATAACTGCCGTTACTTATCTTTACAATGGCCAGCATGAGTCTGCTCAGTGGCGGCAGTTTTCATTTCACTGTGTATATTTTTAGTGACTGGTTATAAATCAGGCTCATCCCTGGCACTTGGGGTCTGGGGTCCCCTCCGTTCCAGGCCAGGCTGGTGCTCTGGTCTTCTGGCACTGATGGTCCTCAGGGCCTTGTCTCAAAGATGCACCAAGGGGGCCCTGCGGGTCCCTCAGGCCCGCTTCCGGCCCCTTCTGCAACCAGCAGCCTCTTTCCTGTCCTCCTGGGCTCACCCCCATTAAACCCTGTTCTCTCAACACAGAATCTGATAACTCTGTGCCACTGAGGCACTGACGTCTGGTAACAGCCCAGTTGCTGCCTCTCCCTGGGGAGTCTAAGGCTCCACACTTATCCATCGCTAAGCCACCTGAATGCACCTCTGTGAAATCACAGAGAGGGACACGGAAGACGATTCCTAACCCCGCAACGGTCACGACCTATGAGTACCCACCACTTCTGTCTCCGTGTGGCCGATGCTCTGTGATGCCCACTCATGTCCCCACGCTCCTACCACTGTGATGCACACACACGCTCAGCTTCCAATCTCTAGCCCCTGGGGTTAACGGTCTGAGGGTTTCCTCTACCTCCCAAGCCCATTTTGCCCCACTGCACAAGAGGCCGGAAGTGACAGGAGCTGGTGTTTAAACAGACCTCGGCTCCCTTCCCCTTGGGTGGGATACATCACGAGGGGTCCCGGGGTTTCCCTGAGGGATGAAACCCCAGTAGTTCCTAGTGGTAGCGGCTGGCTAAGGTACCCCATACCTGTCCTGTCTCACGTCCCAGCCCCCTCCTTAACCTCCCAGTAAACCACGTGCACTGGAACGCCATCTCAGAGCTTCCGAGGATGAGAACTATGTGTGCAAGTGACCTCACACCCGGGGCACAGTCCGAGACGTTCCCTGGATGGGTTTGTGAGGCTGGGGTGACCTTCTCCTCAGGATGAGGTGGCCTACGGGACTGGCACAGCCTGGTGATCTGGTGGGGATGAGCCTGCACTCAAGAGACTGGCGGTGGGGGCCGGGGTGGGGTGGGGGCATCTGAGGATGGAGGGCCTGAGGCATCTGAGGATGGAGGGCCTGATGCAGCTGTACGTGTAAGGCCACTGGCAAGAGGCTGGTCCAGCAGACGTGCGAGGTGGTGTCCATCTGCCCCAGGCAGCCACCCAGCCATTAAGTTCTTGCAACAAGCAGGGCCCAGAGTCTGAGTCTGCCCCTGGGCTTGGTTCTCTCCTCTCAAGACACAGCCAGCTGAGGGGCTCAGGCTGTTCCCTGTGGTGCAGCTGGGATGTTTCTTGGAAGGCGGAGCTCAAGGACATGTGGCCTCATCCACAGGTGGTGCCCTCCCCACCCACACCTCCTCTGGGAAGAACTTGCAAAGGCCACTCCAGCCCCAAAGCAATGGAGCGCCCAGAACACAGCTCAGGGAAACACCGACTCTGTTTTCTGTTTTTTTGTTTTTTTTTTTAAGATCCCAGGAGCTTCTGACTCTTCCTTGGGGATACGGGCACAAAAACCATCTCTGACCACCGACAGCCCTGCAGGGACACTTGGTCAGGGCTGCTCCAAGCACTGATGGGAGAGTTCTAAAGCCTTCCATTCCTGGCACACTAAGAATTCTTCAGAACCCCCTCACAGATGTCACCCAGAGGCGTCATCACAGCCAAAGAACAGAGGACCCGCTCTGGGCACGATGACCGCAGAAACAGAGAGATGGGCCTGCGGTCCCCCGCACTGGCACTGCGGCTGGCCTCTCCGGAGCCCCAGCAGGAGGGGTCCAGTCCTGACCACAGCCCCACCAGGCAGGGCGAGCCCGTTCCCGGGTGAAAGACCGGGCCGCCACAGCAGCTTGGACCCAGGGCGTCTGGATCCCCGGGCTCCACTCCAGCACTGCTCCCAACGCAGGGATGGCTAGACCGGGTGTGACAGACACTGACCCTTGGCACAGGGACAGCCTGAGCCGGCCCCCCAGTCTCTTCTCCCCCCGGACTCCCCCAGCAGAGGAAGCCATCTCCATGCTGTCTCAGCAGCACACCTGCAAGACGCGGCGGCCTTAACTCTTCTGGGAAACACCACCTCCCCCCACCCCTGCCTCCCCAAAGCCAGGGTCCCTGTTTCCGGTTCTCAGCAGTGTGGCCTTTCATGGGAGGACCTGCCTGTCTTGCCCAACTAGACTGTCTCCCCCCAGGAAAAGTAGACCTTGCCTGAGTGTCCCCTGCTGAGGCCCGGTGCCCATAACATCCTCCAGGACACACTAGGCCCTCAGTGAACGCGTGCGGAAGACAGAAGCAAGCCAGGGAGGGAGAGGAAAGCAGGAAGGGAGAAGCGGGATCTGCAAAGCGCAGACATCCAGCCCGAATCGCGGGCATTTCCCTTGCGGGGGCTTCAAGCCACAGGACATAAGTTAACCCGGCAAAAAAGCAAGTTTATTCGAAATCGTCCTCCCCTGCTCAAGGACCTTCAATGGCTCCCTGCTATCCAGAGTCCAGATGCCTCTGAGGCGCCTCCAAGGCTCCCCACAGCTTACAAAGCTCCCTTGCCAACTCCATCTCTCATTCCACCCCTTCGCGTGAAAGCCCCTGGCAAGCAGGCACCCTGGTCCCCGCCCTCCATGTGCGCTATCTCATCCCCACCCCGGGCCTCCGCTCTTGTCCCCTTCTCGGAGCCCTCCCCCACAGGCCCCTCCTTCCTGGAGGACCGCTCCTTAGTGACGCCACCCCCCGGAAACTTCTGGCTTTTCCTCTCTAAGGCTCTCACCTGGCAACTCTCAGGGGCGCTCTGCATTCCCCCACGGGGGGCTCAAAAGGGCAATGAGGCGCTGGGGACAGGCCTGGTCACTCCAGGGGCAGCCCCAGGAGGAGGTCCCAGACAGAATGACCAGGAAATTTGCTGCCTGAAGAGCCACAGCTCTGACCCCATCACACACCAGTCCACCCATCCCACCAAGAGCCGGGGGAGAAAGGGCCAGTGTCCCAGTGACATCACTGGGGCCTCAGGCGCAGCTAGTTCTGGAGGGTCTGAGTGGGTTTCTGTCACTTGCCACCAAGCATCAAGAGTCATCCTTTCAGGCCAGGGTACCGCCATTTCCTGGATCTTCAGACATCACACATGGCCCCCTTGGGGCTCAGCATTAAGTCCGGCCTCCTGTCCATCTTCCATGGCTGCTGGCTGAGAGCCAGCCTGAGGGGCGGGCAGGGGGCTGGGGAGAGGAAGGAGGGACTCTCTGAGGACAGGCTGAGACCACGGGGTGAAGGGAAAATAGGGAAGGGAGGAGTCAGACTGGGTGCCAGGCCAGGCCAGGGGAGGCTGCAGGGCGTGCTGGAGCCCAGAACCTTCATCACGCCGACCCTGGCCACATCTCCCGCTTCCCAGCAACTGCAAGACATCTGGCACTTGCCCTCTGTGGGGCTTCTCTGAAGAGGGCGTGGGACCCCGCACACTGAGCACCCACCCCTCCCGGGAGCCCCACCCTGGGGCAGGGACAGCATCCTGGCCTGGGGGTCCCAGGTTGGCACCTTACCGTGGTCCACCCTGTGCTCGCTGTGTGGCCTCAGCCAGACCACTCCCCACTCTGGGCCTCAGTGGACCAGGTGGCCCCTGAGCCCCTCCCACTCGGAAGCTCAGAAGAAGCTGGCCCTTCCCAGCCAAGCATCTGATTTCCAGCAGGACAGGGACCCCGGGGCTCCTCCACCCGAAGCAGGAGGAGGGCTGCCGGGTCACCCTGGCATGCTGGCAAGCCACCTCTTCCAGCCACGCCAGGCCCCCGGCCCCCGCTGCTGCAGAGCCCGCAGCCCGGCCACGGTCAATTATCCGGAGTCCGAGGGAGGCCGTCATGCGGTGATAAAGGACCAGAAGTGAGCTGGAGGCTGGTACCCCTTCTAAAGTGATTTACTCGGCTCCCTTCCGTACTCACACCCTTAATGTAATTATTTACTTTGTCATTAAACACCGTCCTTCCACTCCAGTGACTTCAGAGCTTCTGGAGCCTACAGAGTTGGCCAATGAGCCAGGGAAAGTGGGGTCCTCCCTGAGGGGCGGCGGTGCTCAGGCAGCCCAGGGACTCCCGCCGGGGTTTCAGGGCCGCCTCAAGGTCGGTCCCAGGTGCCCCAGGCGCCCCCTTTCACCTCCTTCCTCACCTCCTCCCTCCCTCCCTTCCTTCCTTCTCTTTTAAAACCGAGATGTAATTCACATACCGTAAAATTCACCCTTTTCAAGCATACAGCTCAGTGGTTTTTAGTATAATCACCGTGCCGTGCAACCCTCACCTCTATCTAATTCCAGAGCATCTCGTCGCCCCAGAAGGAGCTCCGCACCCATCAGCAGCCACTCGGTTCCCTCCTCCCCTCCGCCCTTGGCGACCACGCGTCTGTCTTCCGTCTCTACGGACTTGCCCATTCGGAACAGTTAATGCCAAGGGAACCTTACGATGCCCAGCCTTCTGCATCTGGCTTCTTTCACTGAGCATATACTGTTATTAGTAAGGCTCGTCCGTGTTGAAGCATGTTTCAGGATTTCATTCCTTTTCATGGCCAACTAATATTCCATTGTGTGGACAGACAACATTTTATCCGTTCATTAGCTAATGGACATTTATTTCCATTTGGGCTGTTACGAATCATGTTGCCATACGCATTTATATGCAAGTTTTTTCTTTATTGGAGTATAACTGCTTTACAATGTTGTGTTAGTTTCTGCTGTACAGTGAGGTGAATCCGCTGTGTGTATATACATATCCCCTCCCTCTTGGACCTCCCTCCCATCCCCCACCCCCATCCCACCCATGTAGAACACTGTGTTGAGCGCCCTGTGCTACACCGCAGGCTCCTTCCCACTAGCTATCTGTTTTACACATGGTGGTGTATTTGTGTCAAACTTAAGCTCCCAGTTCGTTCCACCCTCCCCGTCCCCCGGTGTCCACACGTCTGTTCACTATGGCTGCATTTCTATTCCTGCCCTGCAAATAGGTTCATCTGTACCATTGTTCTAGATTCCACATATATGCGTTAATACACAATGTTTGGTTTTCTCCTTCTGGCCTACTTCACTCTATATGACAGACTCTAGGTCCATCCACATCTCTACAAATGACACAATATCGTTCCTTTTTATGGTCGAGTCATATTCCGTTGTCTATATGTACCACATCTTCTTTATCCATTCATCTGTCGTCGAACACTTAGGTTGTTTCCATGTCCTGGCTATTGTAAATAGGGCTGCAATGAACATTGGGGAACATGTGTGCTTTTGCATTATGGTTTTCTCAGGGTTTGTACGAACACATGCTTTCAATTCTCTTGGGTAGATACCTAGGAGCGGAATTGCTAGGGCCTCTCTCCCTGTTTCCCATCCCATAGTTAGCCCAGAGCTGGCAGAGCTGGGGGCCTGGCACGAGGGCACCGCTGTGGGCAGAGGTCAGCTGGAAAGCACCACACCGCTCTGGCCGCTCATGGCACAGCCAGGAGTTTCTGCAGGTGAGGTCACCATCCCGTGAGAATAATGACAGCAGCCCCCTGCCGCCCACATGCAGACCCTTGCCCCCTACAGGCTGGCCAGGTGAGCCCTGTCACCCCCACTTCACACATCAGGCAAGGGTGGCCCACGCTCGTACCTGACTGAAGGCACCTGTTGTTTTCCTTGGCACCAACGCAGTCTGGAGAACTGTGACCGATGGGCAGACTCAGGACCAGAAACGGGACAAAGGTCCCACCTGCGCCCAGCCTCAGAACTCGCAGAGGCAGCAAGGTGCATCTATGGTCCTTTGTGCTTCCCTTTAGGACACTCTTCCACCCCTACTCAGCTGCCCCAGCCCTGGTACTCCGGTGCCCACAGGCTGTCCCCGGGGAGGACACTGGCACCAGGGAACCTAGGTCACAAAGAAGGATGAATGACCACGTGGGCCTCTGCACGAACCCAGAGGCAAGGCGACACTAAGGGTGGGGAGTAGAGTGTGCTACCCTGCCCTGCACGCACGAGGCTTCATTTCCAGGACGGCCGGGATTGCAAAGCTCAAGCCTGCTGTCCACCGCCAGCACCACACCAGACCCAAACCCTCCTCTCAAACGTGGCTGCTCAAATGGGATGGAAAGTCAGGTGTGGAAACGAGCCTCGCTGTGTCCGGTGTCAGGGCTTCAGACGCCCCTTTCCCCGCAAACACAAGCCGGTGGTCCGCGCCTGCTGGGAGCAGTGCCAGCCAGCACACAGGCACAGGGAAAGAGCCAAGGGCAGTTTCTCAAGATGGAGCCCCTCCGGCCCCCTCCCTCCCTGCCTGCCCCGGAGGAGAGGCTGGCTGAACCCGGAGTGGGGCTCCAGGGTCAGGCCAGGCTGGGTCTCCAGCCTCCACGCACAGCTGTGCAGCAGCTGGAGGACACAGATGGAGCCGGGGCCTCTGGACACAGCCCCAAGGCAGAGACTTGCGCTGGGGAGTGAAGGGAGCCCCTCCCCCAAGGGCTGCCGGGTCCTGAACCCATCTCAGACCCCAGGACCTTTGCACATGCTATTCCTCCAGCTACAATGCCATCCCCCTTGCACATCACGGGCAAACTGCCCCTCCTGTGAAGACTCTGCTCAGATACCTGTGCATTCATTCCTTCATCCCTTCACTCTCAGATACCTACTGGAAGCGTTCGTGCTACTCTGGGAAATAGTTCTAGAATAATCCTAACAACAGCCATAAAAACACTAACAGCAACTATTACCTACAGAATGTCTACCATATGCCAACTACTATCTAAGCATTTTACACTGGTTATCTGTACTGCAGCCCTCAAAAGATAAGTACTTTGTCCGTTTTTAAGATGAGGAGACCAGGGTCCAGGTCAGCAGAGGTTACCCACCTGGAAAGCAGCAGAGCAAGGATTCAGACCTCACCTGTCCGAGCCCGAGCGTCAGCCCCCGACCACGCCGGCCGCCCCAGAGCTCTGTGCTCCGTGCGCCAGCCCCGTGGCTTGCTCTAAGCCCCGCCACACTTTGCAAACACCCTTCTGGTAACCTCTCCCCCGCCATCTGATCCGAGTGTGCAGCTGCTCCCAGCAGGACCCCAGCTGAGGCACGGCACACAGCTGCAGGCCGTGGCCTTACCAGGGCCGACTCAGCCCGCAGGGTCCTTTCAGGGCCTCCCCTTCCCTGCAGTTTTGCTGATCACCCAGGCATCAGGCAAGTGCCGCATCGGCGTCGAGAGTCGAGGTGTCTGGCTTCTCCGTGGGCCGAGCCCTTAGTGACAAGCACTACGGCTCCTGCGTCCTGATGACTCTTCTCACCCCACCCCCACCTGCCCCCTCTGGTGTCGGCGTTCAGATGCACCGCTTTTCCCCGCATTTCCCATCGGTGTGCCGAAAAGGGGGGCCCCTGATGGAGCCACAGGACCTCAGCCCGCGTGGTCCAGTGGCCACACACCCACCTGGGCGCCCCGGCCAGCCCTGGGTCTAACGCCAGGGCAGCCAGAAGGCCTCCTCCTTGCCTGGTCCCCAGATGCCACTGCCCACCCCGCCACGCCTGGCTGCTGGACCCCTTGCCACCAGCCGCTCTGCCTAAGGCTCCTTCCCACTGCAGGCTGGGCTTCCGAGCCAGCTCTGCCCACCTGACGCGGCGGGGACCTGCCTTCAGCGTCTGTGGCTGGCTCCCTGATGCCCTGGGGAGCAGAGGGAGGTGTAAGCACTCCACCTGCCACCGAGGCTGCGGCCCCTCTCAGGCCACCCACCCCAAAGTAGAGGCAAGGAGGCCAGCTCGCTGACCCCCAAGCCCTTGCACCCCGAGGAGCCGCTCTGCTGCTGCTCCCCCACCAAGGACCACCCCCTTTTCCTCTTCCCACCTGGAGAAACCCCGAGCATCCCTATGGGCCCAGCTCTCACGCCGCATCCCCAGGAGCCTCCCTGGGCAGGATTCACCCCGGGGGCCCCTAGAGGGCAGAGGCAGTGTCTCCACCATCACATTTCTGATCGGAGTTCCAGAACCATCTGTGGGAGGTAGACGTGAGCTCAGGGAACCCCGAGGCCCCCAGGCCGCCTCGGGAAGGCCAGGGGTCCCACAGGCAACCCGAACACCAGGCCTGCCCTCATTATCTTCCAGATGTTCCCAAGATCAGACGCCGTGAGACCTGGCCACAAACATAAAATAAATTATCCTCCCCACACCAGTGATAAATGGTTCTATTAGCAAACCAGATTGTTAAACTCCGATACAACAGAACGCAGGAAACCGGGACCCATCCATCCTCCCTCCGGCACATACTGAGTTGCAAATAGGTTATTTTGTGTGTAAATAACACATTAAAACGCAGCATTAGCTGTGTCTTCTGATAGAGAGGAAATTGTTACAAATAAATAATTCCGGACAGGAATGTAAAATAAGCCAGATTTAATAGTGCATGCCTGGTGCAGCCGTGTTAAACATGCCTAAAATGATAAACCCCAGAATATACTAATAGTAAACTAGGCGCTGACATCAAAGTAATGAGGCTGTATTTTCACCAAGCTTTAGAAATGCTAAAATTAGTTTTGACAGAACCAAACCTCAGAAAAATGTTTCTAACATAAATACCGTCCTTTTGGGAAGCTGGGGTTGCGGCCAGAAGGGGGGCAGGGCTGGGGGGGCAGCTGGGTTCCCCCCGCAACCCATAGGCAGCGCCTGGGAAATCAGTTTCCAGTCCCAATGGTGTCCCTTGGTGACCGTTTGTGCTTCAAGTGTCTGGACCTCAGTCTCCACATCTGTAAAATGAACGGATTCGAACCAGATGATGGCTAAAGCTTCTTCCAGTTCCATCGCTGGAAATGACTTTGAAGATTTCCCCAAACCCTGCAACAGTTTAACATGCAAATGAGCCAGGAGAAATGAAGCTGCGTCTGCGAGGTGGGGCCCATGTCCTGGGGACAAACAAGACCAGAAGTCACAGCAGTGCCTGGGACGCCTTTATGCTGCCAGGGCAGCTCACGTGCCAGCAAACGGCACAGCAATGCGGGTCTGAAGTCCAAACATAAGCCAAGGGGCGGCGGCCAGAGCGCAGACCCCGGGCTGGCCTCGAACGCTCAGGGCTGGAAGCGGGGGTGTGGGGTGGAGAAGCCTGCTGTACCGGGGCAAGTGGGCGTCCCGTCTGACAGGGGGTGGCAGCCGCTCTGAGTGGCTTCTAGAGCACGAGGTCTCAGCGCCGAGCGTGAGGCCACCATACGCAAGAGGAAAGCCGGTTCAGATCCACGTCCTCACCATTTACTTGGCCTCCAGGCAGGCGCTCTGCTAGCCACTCTCAAAGGCTGTCCCATTTCACCCCATTGTGGCCAGAAGGAGTGACCATTATCCCCATCTTCCAGACTTCAGAGAAGCTAACTGAGTTGCCCTAGAACACACAGCTAACAAGTGAGGAACTGGAAAGGGGCCACGTTCTTTCCCACCCCCCACTCCACGGAGGACCAGAAGGAAGCTCCAGCCCTCACCCTCTACCCAGGTACCCCGACCCTCCAGGACACCCCTGGCACCAGAGACCGCGCCAGATCGTCATCAAGAGTCATTTCGAGGGAGGGGGAATAAATTTGAAATTGGAGATTAACAGATACACACTACTATATATAAAATAGATCAACAACAAAGCCCTACTGTGTAGCACAGGGAACTATATTCAGTATCTTGTAATAATCTACAGTGGAAAAAAAATCTGAGAAAGAGTTATATATATGTATGTGTATAACGGATTCACTTTGCTGTACAGCTGAAACTAACACAGTATTGTAAGTCAACTATACTTCAATTAAAAAAAAAAAAGTCATTCAGAACCCACCCTGAAAACGCCCAGGCGACTGTGCTGTACCCTGCTTCCTGGTTGTGTAGCGCTGTCACAGATAACTGAGCTCTGCTTTCTGGAAAAGCCTTATGGGAACCGGCTGTTCTGTGTGGCTGGGCCTTTAAAACAAGCTCAGAAGCGGCACCAACAGCCATCCTGAAAATCACTTAAATAAGAGTAATTGTCCACTTAGTCACACGTGAGTGCATCCTCGAGCCCAAAGCAAGTGTGTGGCCCAGCCGGGCAGCTCAGGTGGCCAAGGAGGCTTGACCCACACAGCAAGTTCCCTGCCGTCCAGGGAGCCTCGGGACGGGAGCCAGGGCCCAGGAGCAGGCCAGGCCCGAAGGACCCTCGTCCCAGGGGACCTCAGGGGCAGCAGAGGCAGCCGGCCACCCCAGCCCACCGGGCACACAGCTGGCGTGACAGCACCAGACTCACTCAGCAATCACTTACTATGTGTCTGCCTTGCTGGGGATGCAGTGGGGAACAAACAGCGCCCTGTCACAGAGGCATCGGGGTGGGGTGGGGGACTCGGGGAGGCTCAGAAACAGACACACCAGGGACTGAGATACTTAAGGAGGACAGGGCAGGGTGGGGTCTTTGCGACTTGGGATGTCCTGGCCTGAGCATCACAGAGAGAACACCCACCACCTTACTTCCATATTCTGGCATTTGCACAGCATTCTGAGACAGAGGTGGATGCCTCCCTTCTGGGCAAAAACGTACTTTGAAGAAACTTTCCAAGAAGCCAACAGCCAGGGAACAAGATGAAGGCGTGGCCAGCGGGAGCTTAGTGATACGGAGGCCTTAGGTAGCAAGGGAGTGCTGTGCTGACAGCCACGCAGGGCTCCAACCTGCCAGGACTACCAGCTGCAATTCGCACCAGTTCACCACCTCCAGGGGTCTTGTCCATGCCGTGGCCAATGACCCGGGAAGCCTGTTAAACATACACAGGCCCAGGCCCCGGCCCCGGGAGATTCCGTTTCAGCAGGTCTGGGCAGCCTGGGAGTCTGCATTTATTATAGTCTCCTGACAAGATTCTAAGGTGCGGCCAAGCTTCAGCATCCTCTGATCTGGTCCTACCCTCCAGTGCACAAGGCTGAGTTAATGAAGCCGGTGACGCACTAAGGTCACCGATCCAGGACGCCCCGCGGGAGCCAAGCAGGATAGGAACCACCCACATCTGATTTCCAGCCCAGCACTCCCTCCGCCTTCTTGAGTAGGAAGACACCAGAAATCTAGGCTTCCCACCACCTGCCCGGCCTCGGGAGGTCCACTAGTGAGGGTTACCAAAGAAGAGAGGCTTTCTAAGTCAGGCAGAGCCTGACTTAGGAAAGGAAAGCTGGTGATAGTTAATAAAGCAAACACTTAACTTGGAGCTCACTTTGTACCCAGCACCTTACATGTGCTAACTCAGGTAATTCCCCCAACGCTATGAAGCAGGTAGAGCTATTGTGCCCATTTTACAGATGTGGAAACTGAGGCACAGACCTGCCTGAGGTCAGCAGAGCTGGGCCTTAAGCAGGTGGTCTGAATCCAGAGGCTGGGCTGATTCTGGCTACGACTCCACACTGCCTACAAGGAGAGAGGCAGCTCCTACCCCCCCAGAGGCCCATGCCAAGCAGGTGTGAGCACGCTGTACGTCGCCTGTAATTTCTGCACAGCCGCTCTGCGTGTAAGTCCCACTTTTCACGTAGAAAGACTTGCCATGCCTCCCGCTGCTAGGGCACAGAGGGCCCAACATTTAAGAGTGATCAGAATCACCCAGGCTCACTGGGCCCCACTCCCAGGCTCTGCTTCAGGAGGTCTGGGGTGGGGCCCAAGTCCCGAGGATGCTGATGGTGCTGATGGAGGGGCCACCCTGGGAGCACCCTGGCCAGGACGTGGTGGGCACTCGCCACAGATGCGTCATAGGATTGCTAAAGCCTGTCTTGACTTCGGGGACAAGGAAAGCTCACTGGGTCGAGACCCAGCTCTGAGCTTTATGGCTCCAGCCCTTCTGATCGTCCCACCCTGGAGGCGTGGGGTGGCTGGTCTCTGGCGCTCAGCTGAAGCACACAGAGAGGTTCGGAAATATTTTTGGAAAGAAAATCCACTGTTGAAGAGGGAAATACGACAGCATTAGGGAAGTTTCAGGGTAAAAAAAATGAGAAACATCTGAATCAAATTGCCTTTAAAATTATGCCATGTGAAAAATTAAAGGGAAAAATAGCTCTGGGTCAAAATGCGTTTTTAAAGTTTGCTTGATGGCCTCCCAAGTGTTAGCACAACAGCTCAAGAGGCTGGGAAAGCCCCCACCGGCCAAGGCTTCTGCCATCTGGTCTGGCCGCAGGTCCGCTTGTCCCCTGGGTACAGCCCTGTGATGCAAAGGTGTTTCTGATGCACATCATGGCCAGGTAAGTAGGGACTCCCGGTGGAAACACCTAGCCCCGAGCACGTCTAGCCTCATGAGGCCGGGCGAGCCAGGAGGCTTTTAAGGTCCTCCTGCAAAGAAGTCACGGTCCCAGACCTCCAAGAGCTGGAGGGGAGCAGGCGCTCTTAGCCCGCTGGAATGACAAGGATGGCGACAGATGAGGCCTGTCCAGGGCTGGTGCAGAGGCTGGACGCTCACACACGGTACCGGTGGGCTGGGCTTTAAGACCCAAATCACCCGCGAACAATCTAAAATCACGATTCTAAAGCAGATTCAGGAAGGAGATGCTCCGCGTGGGAGAGGCAGGAGCCCCGAGCCCCAGACCCCGCTCTCCGTGGAAGCAGCAGGTGGCCTTGGGCAAGTCCTTGCGCCACCTCATCTCGGTCCCACCTACACACGGAGAGGCTCTGGCCGCCCATGAACCAGACGTGCCGGCCACCCCCGCACCGCAGCCCGACACCCAGGACCTCCTGACTGTCCTTTCCAAGCTTTGCCACCAGGGACACCCACCTCCCTCATCGCCCACCTCCTCGCTCTGGACCCTTACTCCCTTCCTCATTCCAAACAAGGCCAAGGAAGCTGAGTGAGTCTCCAGATATGATGGGTCACGTGCTGGGGGAAATTTAACAACAGGCTCTGGGAGAGGAGAGGGGCTGAGGCAGCCCTGATGCCTAGGGTTTGCCCATTTTTTTTTAACATCTTTATTGGAGTCTAATTGCTCTACAGTGGTGTGTTAGTTTCTGCTTTATAACAAAGTGAATCAGTTATACATATACACATGTTCTCATATCTCTTCCCTCCTGCATCTCCCTCCCTCCCACCCTCCCTATCCCACCCCTCCAGGTGGTCACAAACCACCGAGCTGATCTCCCTGTGCTATGCGGCTGCTTCCCACTCGCTCTCCACTTTACGCTGGGTAGTGTATACATGTCCACGGGCTTGCCAGTTTTCATGGTGCAAATACTCCGACCACGGCAAGGTCCAGTGACCTACCTAAGGTCGCAGATGGCAGAGACAGGAAGAGGGAGTGCACACCTGGCTCCCCCACGCTGGCGCAGGCTGGTTCCGGCGCACCTCTGCGTCTCAGACTTCCTTGTTTTTTGGGGTTTTTTTGGCCACGCCACGCGGCTTGGGGGATCTTAGTTCCCTGACCAGGGATCGAACCCGGGGCCCCAGCAGTGAAAGCGCTGAGTCCTCATCACCGGACCGCCAGGCATATCCCTTTACTGACATTCGAATAGTGGGTTCTAGAAGGCTGAAGGTCCTTAAGAACCAAAGGGATGAGTTTCTTATGTGCCATGTACATCACCCCGAGTCCCAACATCTGGACGACCACTGCTAAGGGTACCTCTATGTACTATAAAGTTGTGATAGACAGGCTGGGACCTGGGGCCCTTGGCTGCGGTGCCTGCACCTGGACAAATGTCTCCTGGAGCAACAAAATACAAAGCGACTGTAAGGGACTAAAAATAACTGCGTGCACGCCCAGCTGGGGTAAATTCTGGACAACAAGATACAAAAAGACCAAAGAAACCCAACTGCCGTTTCTGAAGAGCTGGGAGCAACAGGAGGGTCCTGCGCATGCCCACTGCACCCAGCACCACCAAGGGGGTGGGCAGAGAACCTAAGCCACGCCTCCAACCGGACCCCTGGAAGACCCCTACCCCCACTCCATATAAGGAAAAGGCTCACCCCCCAGCAAGCAAGGGAACCTGTTGCTTTTTCTCGCTCCCCCTGCTACAGCAGGGCCCAGATGAAGCCTTGCCTGAATTTCTTGTCTGGCCTCTAGTCAAGTTCAATGGCTTGGGGAAGGCCAAGAACCCTGGTCGGTAACAACAGAGGTGAGATATAATTTGCATCCTGCTTTTTTACACTTTAATATTAGAATACAGACACATCCCCCCCTTATGATAAAGGCTTGATTAACATTTGCAGGGTCTACATAATGTTCCATTCAACAGCCGTCCCACAGTTTGATTAATCAATCCCCTATCACTGAACACGTAGGTTGTTTCCAAATGTTCACAGTTACAAATAATGTAGAAATGAAATCTTTCTGCCTAAAGGTATGCTCAGTCCTAGAACCAAAGTCCTACAATTCCAGGGATGGGATTGAAGCTCCCGGAACCAGTGGCACTTGGCAGGGGGCAGATGAGGGGTCAGAAGCTGGCCTGCAAGACAGGGTACCTCCCACCTCTGGGCAACCTTGCAGAGGTGGGTGATCACTGCCCCACCAGTTCACAGGGTCTGGCCCTTTTGCGTTCCTTACCCCATGCTCCCGACATCCTCAGACAGGACTCCCCCTTCTCTGGACAGATGTGTAACAGGCCCTGGAACACTGAGCTTGCGTAAGCCATCCTCTCCTTCCGGGAAAGCTGCAAACCACGGTGCGGATCATGGGTACGATCTTGTGGACTCGGAAGGGATAAACTGGGTGTCAGAAGGCCCAGGTGGCCGAGTGAGTGGTCACCTGATCAGCCACAGGGAATGAGCTCAGTCCTGCCCCTGCCTCAGCAAACAGGCCTCCCAGACCATGATGGTTACCCCATCTTTTCCAGAAACAACTCAGGGACAGGGCCCTGGACAGGCAGTTCTCAGCTCCCCGCACCCCTGCCCCAGCCCAGCACGCACCGGGCAGCACTGCCCGTCTCCCAGGCCTCTGTGCAGCTTCCCTGCCCTCTCCACCAGCCCCACGCCGGCGGGCTGAGCTCCCCCCGCCTCCGGCCAGCTCCTCACCGAGGCCACCTTCCCCTGACGTCACTCAGGGCCACAGGGGACCCTCAGGCACTGCCTCCCACCAGGCCTGGAGCCGAGTGCTGAGCTCCAGAGCAGAGTGCAAGCATCCTGGCCCTGAGAGGACCTCCATGTGGGGGACATGCACGGACACCCTTGTGCTGCCGGGCGCCCCACCGCACCTGTCCACAGGCGTACGCCCCTGCGGGCAGAGGGGCCCACAGCAGAGGCTCTTTGGAGCCGTCTGGGACTCCGGTTTGCTGCGTAAAAGAGGAGGCTTGCTCACAGCACCTCTGCCCCCAGGGGTAAGATTTAAGGAAGATCCGACGTCACGAGATCACACAGGCTTGGAATAACATCTGCCAAACATCCCCACAACACAGCTTAGGAACACGAGGCCCAGGAGGGAATGGCCTGCCACACCAGGACCGAGGCCGGGGCTGGAACGGGGACCCAGGCCAGCGACTCGCCGCTGCACCGCCGGCCTACCTTGCCCCACCCGCAGAACGCGGACGTCACGGTCCCCCAGCCCCAGGGGACCCGCTCCGGATGCCACCTGCTCTGCCTTGACTGCAGGATGGCCCTTCCCAAATGAGCTGTCCAGAGAGCGCTACAGGGAGCAAGGGACGTATCTGACTCTCTCTGATGGCAACAAGCCACCTGTCCTGGGCGACTGGGCTGAGGGCCACGTCCACCCAGGGTTGGAACCTCACCAGTCAAGCGCTCCCCTGGGGACGGGGCCTGCGGGGTGGGCAGGACCGCATCCTGGGGGGGGCAAGTAGAGAGAGGTCGGTACCTCCGGGGAGCTGCTGCACCCAAGCTGTAGGCCCGTGGCCTGACTCCCCAGACCAAGACCCCCTCAAGCATCTGCGATCACTGCCCCATTGCTGACAGCCATGTCCGATGCTAGAGGACTTCCTTCCCAATCATGCCCTAATTTCTCTCTAATGACCACCTGAGTCTGCTCTCGGCTACGGGACATGGCAGTGAATTGGGCTGCGTGGCAGCTCACGATCCACTGATGGCTCCAGAGGGAGTTAGGGTCCGGGCTAGGGAGAGGCCGAGGCGGGGACAGCTGAGGGCCCAGGGGGTGGGTCAGAGATGCACCGAGGCCACTCAGGCCTCAGAGGCCCAGGCGCCTCTGCATCAGGCAGAGGGACAGCTTGAGGTGTCGCCACAGGCCAGGGTGGGCCCCGACCCAGGAGAAGGAACAGACCACGTGCAGACCCAGCCAGGCCCGGGACAAGCCAGCCCTGGGACCACCGCCAGACCCCCACCCTGGGTCTTCCATCCCCTCCTTCCACTCATCCCCTGGCTCCCGACACCACCTGCACGTGGTCCACCCTGGGCTTTGGCTCCTTCCTCCACCCTCACAGAGGGAGGGCCTAGAGAGCCCGGCCCCTAGCGGGGACGGGGGTCAAGGGGTGTCACGCAGAGCAGGAGTCCAAATACCCGAAGGCTGGCCCGGGCTCTCCCCCTCCTGACTTGGGTGGCACATCCTGATAATGACCTCCAACTGAGAATCACGGGGGGAAAATAAAAACAGTGTAGTAACAATGACCTAGAGGCCCTCCAGTTCGCTCTTGGAAACACTGACTCCTACCTGCTCTGAGTGTCTTTCCGAATCCCTGCACTCTGGCCCTAAGCTGCACCCAGCACGGCCCGTGGACCGGCTGTCCCAGCATCATCCGAGCGCTGGTTAGAATTTCAGAAACTCAGCCTCGCCCCGACTCACCGACTCGGGTCTGCACTTGAGCAAAGCCCCCCGCGATCTGCAGACATCAACATGTGAGTGGCGCGGCCGGCACTCACACCCCACCCCGGCGAAGGCGCGTTTCCGCCACTGCTCTGGGAGCTGTGCTTCAGCGGCCAGAGCAACAGGGCCTATGACTAAATGCACTTGAATAAAAAGGGGAAGAAAAGAAATCTAAGTCTCTCCATTCCTCGGAGACAGAAATAGTTTTGTGGCCTCCAGATGGACCGCGCAGACACAAGGGGAGGTCTCGTCTTCCCGCCAAGCTTTCCCAATGGGATGCTGGCACGGACCAGTGGAAACCAGAGACTATTTCTCTTCGGGGCAGTGAAATGAGAGGCTGTGGCTGGGGGGGGGGGGGTCCTTCTGTTATAATTAAGTTGGCCAGAAATTCACCTAAGGATGCTAAATTCTGTACCTGACCCTCTAATTACAGCCAGAAGGGATCAGGAGACAATTACTTTCCAAAATAGCCCTTGGCGGGCAGGAGGCAAGCAGCAGCCTTTCTGGCACATCTGTGCTGACAGAACGCACCCCAGGGCTGCCCCACAGCCCCGAGCCTCCCTTGCCTTCCCTCTCCCCTTCTCCGGCTGGAGCCCGAGATGCCCAAACCCCCCGATTTGGAGCGGCTGGACCTTCGAGATCCACCCGCAAGCATCCATTCCGGTGCCTGGGGTCCCCAAAGCTGGGGCGCCCTCCAGGCCGCCCCACCCAAAAAACCCAGCATGGCTGCCCGATGACATTGGCCTCCCGTCTCATTCAGTGCGAACGGGCTCATGAAAAACACCCCCCGCCAACCATGCAGAACAGAAAGTACCTCCTTGGGTGGCTACGGCGAGGGCCGAGGCCTTCCTGCCGGGGTCGGGGAAAGCGACGCCCTCCAGGATCCCACCTTTGGCTTCTTTCTTGTCCGTGGCCGTGGCTGAGGTGGACGTCTCCATCCTAGCCACGCATAGTCCTGGGTGGCAGCCCTGGAGGAGGAGACAAAGACACTCACCAACGCGGCCCCCAGACCCAGCCGGGACGCGCGATGCAGATTCCCCCCCGCGGCCACCGCCACGCGCGCCTTCTCTGATCACTGCGAAGGAGGGTTTAATTAATTTTGAGAATTCTTCGTTCTGAGGTTCATCTGGTCTTCTGAGCGACCTCACGGACCACGGCCGAGCGTTTTTCACTGCCTGTTCCCCCCGATTTTTCAAATCTAAGCAACAAGTTCCTAGTACCGTGCGTGGCGACCAGCAAGAACCACCTTGAGAAACGGGGTCAGAAAGTAATGCCCGTCCTCTCAGGCTCACAGGACGAGAACCATCAATACAGGAACCGCGACCCATCGGTCCTCAGAGGCGAGCCCGCATTCTCCCGTTCCTTTGCAGCTCACCGGCTCCACCTGTCACCTACGCACGGGTGTGTTCGTTCCTTCTTTCATTCATTCGTTCACTCCTGCATTGCACAGAGTTTTCACCATTGACGCACGTGCACACATTCAGCCAATAGCTTTTCAAGCCCCTGTTACGCATCAAGCATTGTGCCTGGTGCAGAAGATACAACCCACAGAGTTTACATCCTACCTGGGAGACATAATAGGTAAAGGGGGAAGATAGATGTATATTTCGGCTCTCATTAGTGAGAGAGAAGGAAAGAAAGCAGGGGAGCAGGATAGGGCGGGGTGGCACGGGCAGGGGTGCTCCCGCCCTGCTTGTCTGAGGACGGGACGGGATGCCACACGAGGGTCTGAGGGAGCCCCCGGCAGCCAGAGGGCAGAGGCGGGAGCCGCGGGCCTGGGGGGGAGGAGGCTGGCTTGTTGGAGGAGCAGCAGGAAGGTGAGTGCCAGCCCTGGAGGGTTTTGAGCAGAAGGGGGAGGCGACAGGACTCCCAGCACAAAGGGGTCACTCTGCCAGTGTGCGGAGGGCAGGTGTGGGGGATGCGCACGACTGCAGTGACCTGGGGAGATACTGGTTGTCTGGGTTAAAGGGACAGTGGCTCTGAAGGCAAGCGTTTTACTAAGTGATGCTGCATCATGTACAGATACTGCTAATTCAGTATTTGTATCAAATATTACAGAATAGACATTTGAAAGCCAAGTTTCTTCAAAGAATGGGGGTAGTGTCAAACATGGCTCTGATTTTCGGCTGAGCACTTGGACGATTGCACGGTGGTGCCGTCTGCTGGGATGGAGCACAGTGGGTGAGAAGCAGGTTCGGGGCAAAAACCAGGAGCTGGGTCTGGGCCGTGTTAAGTCTGAGACGCCTATTAAGACACGCAGAGACTGAAACAGGAAGGACCTACTGTAGAGCACAGGGAACTCTATTCAATAACCTGTGATAAACCCTAATGGAAAAGAATATGAAAAAGAATATATATGTAAAACTGAATAATTCTGCTGTACAGCAGAAATTAACACAATGTCGTACATCAACTCTACTTCAATAAAACTTTTTTGCAAATGGCATTATTTCATTCTTTTTAACGGCTGAGTAATATTCCTGGAGAATGTCATACTGAGTCAAGTCAGTCAGAGAAAGAGAAATATCATGTAAAGAGAAAGGTATAGCTTATATGTGGAATCTAAAAAATGATACAAATGAACTTATTTACAAAACAGACTCACAGACTTAGAGAACGAACTTATGGTTACCGGGGGGAACGGTGGGGGGAAGGGGTACTTAGGGAGTTTGGGATTGACATGTACACACGGCTATATTGTACACACGGCTATATTTAAAACGGATCACCAACAAAGGCCTACTGTGTAGCACAGGGAACTCTGTTCAATACTATATAACCACCCAAATGGGAAAAGAATTTGAAAAAGAATAGATACATGCCTTATGTGTCACTGAATCACTTTGCTGTACACCTGAAACTATCACAACATTGCTAATCAAGTCTACTCCAATAGAAAATAAAAAGGGTTTAAAAAAATTTTGTTTCAAGATAAGCAAGACTGTTGGAAATGCAAGGCAGAGCTTGGGGAGAGGCAGGGGCTAGAGATGGGAATATGGCAGCCACAGGGCAAGATGTCCAAGGGAGAGGGCGGAGGGGAGAAGTAGAGAAAGTTCCAGAACGAGACTCCGGGCATTCCAACATTTCCAGGAGGGAGAGGAGAAACCAGCCAAGGAAGTGCGCAGGGATGGAGGAGCAGGAAGGAAGAGAAAGTAAAATCACCAGGAGAGTGTGGGGGCCAGGAGTCCCACCCAGGAAAGAAATGCCGGGAAGGATTATCTCCATCACAGGCTCTAAGAGGCCCCGGCGCTGCGCGGTGGTGACCAGGGCCCAGGTGGGCTCAGGGAGAGACAGGCACAGACGTTTAGTCAGGAATCTTTGCCATGAAAAGAAGAAAAAAATGGGCAGCCACTGGAGAGAGCAGAGGTCCACAGCTGCTGTTTCAGAAGGAAGGCAGGGGGGTCTGCACGCTGGTGGGAGGAGAGGGTTCTGGGCAGAGCCCGTGGATCACGGGGGGCAGAAACCAAAGGCGATGGTCAGCTCCATCCCCGGCGGCTGCAAATCTTACATCCGCAGGCCCCAGAACCTCACCTTTTAAACGTCTGCACGATACTCTCATGGTTTTCTAAGCAAAAAGCGGGAGTCTACAAGAGTGACGGGTGTGAAGCCAGAGGCGGCTGCAGCCTGGCCAGCCTGCTAAGCGAACAGCCCAAGCTCTGGACCTCCCGGATTTACCTCACCCACCAGACTGTCTGGTTTCCAGTCTTTCAAAACCCCCGTCCAGAAAACCCAAGATAGATGAGGGACAGGGAAATCTCCCTGAGGATTCTGGTGAGTTATAAGGTTTCCTCTGGCTTGGAGACTTCGGGATTGCCAGCTGATCCTTTAAGCCTATTTGTATAATCTGTGCTGTAAGAGGCTGGCTGGCTGAGCGGCCACCAGCGACAGCCCCTGGGCCACGCCTGCTCCACCTTCTTTGCCCCCTTAGCCTGGCCGCAGGGACCACCCTCCCATCCACGTGGCTGGCACTTCGGGCCACCGTCCCACCCCATCCTCACCCCCTCATCTGATCAGCTGCGATTCCCATCATTTCACCCGCAAAGCACCTGGCCCGCGGGGCCTCTCCCAGCTGGCTGCTCTGCCAGGCATCCTTCCCTTCTGGGTCCTGGGCACCTTCACGCCACCTCTGGTCCCCCTCCAGGTTCCCCTCTACCCTACAGCCAAGCACCTTCCCCGAACCAAAGCTGGCCAAGGCCTCGCTGAGCCCCTGGGGCCTTCAGGCAAAGTCTTCCTGGGTCTACCTGCAGCCTCCTCATCTCCCCCCACCCCCACCCTTCACAAGCAGCCAGCCCTGACCCTGGACCACCCACCAGAAACCCTTCACCCTTTCTGTGTGATGGACTCCTACCCTTCCTTCAAGATGCCTCTCAGATGTCACCTCCTCTGGGAAGCCCCCCAGCTCCTGCCCAATCATGGTCACTTCTGCTTCCAGATCCCTACAGCATCCCAGTACCCCCATCTGTATTCATCATCACCACCAGGTCCGGAGCTGCTCCCCACTCAGGCTGGCACGGATCAACAGCTCAGGAGTGCCGGGCAAGGACCCTGCACCTCTGAGGCAGGAAATCACAGCTCTTGGAAATACGAGTGATTTTGTGAACAATCGGAGTTTTCTTCCCAAGAAGGTCAGGTGAAGGAATTTAGGCTCAACTTTGAAACACACCTTGAATTTGGAAGTAAGGACAAAAATCAAAATGAAGCTGGAACGACAAGCCTTGAACAAGCATTGACCAGGTGCCAAGCTCTTTGCAAGAGTGAGTTCATTTAATCCTCACAACACTTTACATAGGAAGAAACCAATGCTCAGAGAGGTGGATAACTTGTCCAAAGACGCACAGCTTAAAAGTGGCTGTGCCAGGCCTTGAACCCAGGCTGTCTGGCCCCAAAGCTGTACTCTGGAGCATCACAGAGAGCTGTCCTTCGAGTGAGGACCCTGCAGTGCAAAGGGATTTGCCCCAGAATCCCCTGGCATCATTAAGGTGCTTGTTGAGTCTGAGGAAGCCTACGCCAGAAGCCCAGGAGGATTCGACACAGGCCCTGTCCTAGTGCTGCACCCAAGGAAGCGAGATTGGTGGACGGGGACCACCAGCCAATGGATAGGCAAAAGCTGAGGCTCTGTCCAGGACCGCCTGCCAACACCACGCCCCTGCGGGTGGCACCGTCCATTGAGGCTGACCAGGATGGGGGGGTGGGGGGGTGGGAAGGAGTTGGCAATTGTACATTCTTCCCCTAACTCTTTATTTCAGAATTCTTTATGGACAATCAGCTTCGTGCCTCACATTGCAGAAGGCCGGGAGCTGGCTTCCACCCCAAGTGAACTGGGTGTCCTTCCCCCCGGTCCGGCACCTCTCATATAGCCTGGCCATAACCTGCTATGTACCCACCTGGCTCCCTGCTCAACCATGACCTCCTCCAGGCCAGGGCCAGGCCTTGCGACCCTGGGTCCCCAGGTCCAGCTGAGCACGTGCTCAGACCCCTTGTGGACGGGACAAGATGGGTCCAGGGAGCCAGGCCAGCACCTGGAGGGCAGCAGGCTTGAAGGACCAGAAACCAGGACAGGACTCAAGGCCCCCACAGGGTCGGCCCAAGTGACCAAACCCAGGCTGCTGGGGAGCATCCCCAGAGGCAGATGGGCAACTGAGGCCAGCAACTCAGAATCCTTGGACTTTAGCATCAGGGATGCCAGGGCCAAAAAGAGGATCAGTCAAGAAAGGACCACGACAACGTCTGATAAGGGATGTGAGGAGACCAGAAAGAAGAGGGCCTGAGGGTTTTCTTGGGGCCCAGCAGCTGCAGCTGCCTCACGCCAGCTTCCCCCCGGCTCACGCTGTCAGAGGGAATGGCATCCTCCCGATTCTTACAGAGGAAGAGGAAAGCTGCCCAAAGCCAGTCTCCATGGAGGGAGAGCGGCCAAGTCTAGAGCCAGGTCCTCCGGCTGGAACGCTGCCCGAAGCCTCAGAGCGAGGCCACCCCAGGACCAGGTGGACAGAGTAGCAGGGAGGGGGTGTATTCAGATATTCAGACAGCAGTGGGCCTGGGAGTGCCTGGGCTTCCACGAGCGCCCATGGGGAGCTGACCCGGTCGGGGTGGGGGGTGTCCCCTGCAGGGACCACTGTGTCACAGGCCTCGTTTTCTACGGATCAGCCACGGCCCTCCCCCTCCCCCTCCCTCCCAGGAGAGGGAGGCAGCAGACAGAGGCTGCGTAAGTCACAGGAATTACCGGGATTAGCACAATTTCTGGGTAAACACCAGGCGCCCGGGGTCCCGGGAAGCCCAGCTGGGGACAGCAGAGCGGGACCTCGGGTCCCCAGACCTCAGCTGGCGGCCTGTGGTATAGGCTGGGGGACTGCCCATGGGCTCCACAAAAGCTTCCGGAACAAGAGGGGCTGAGAGCGCAGCGCCCACGGGGCAAGGAGAGAGTCAACACCTCCACGTTACCCAGGAAGCCACGCTCCTGGGCTTCTGCCGGGGAAAACGGGGGGACACCGGACCTGCAGCCAGAAGATCCCTTTCCATTTGGAGCTGCACACAGGGCCCCTGCCCCCCAGGGCCTCGGGACCCCTGGGGGTGCTGGCGGGACCCCGAGCCTCTGGAAACACTCCTGGTCCTTCTCCTGCCGATTCCGATGCTACAGGTTCAGGCAGAGGGTGGGGGACAAAATCTCCAAACTTTTAAACAAAGCTCCACGGGTGTTTCTGATGCACAGGCAGGTTTAGCAAAAAACTACATGGGGTGCTTCTAAGACTGCTTCCAGCTTCTAAATAATTGGTAAGTTCCAATTAAAGCAAATGAATGGAAATAAATGTATTTTTATCTTTGTTAATTTGGAGCCGGAAGTTGGTGTTTCCCTCGGGCATGAAGGTGGTTAAAAGGCATAGAGCCTGTGAGCCCGCCCCCAGCACAAGCCACGGGTGGGCTCACACCACGTCACAGGGCATCACCTGTGCTCACCATGGTGCTGCACTCAAGGTCAAGGTCGGCATTAGACACCACCCCTGCACCTTGCCAGTTGTGCCAGCAAAGAAGCACATCTATTAACCTATGATCGCTGCAGTCAGTACCATTGGCCTCCGTCGTAATCCTATGCATTTTATTTTTTTACTGAAGTATAGTTGATTTACAATTTGTGTTGGTTTCAGGTTTACAGCACAGAGATTCTTTTACCTTATATTTTATTACAAGATATTGAGTACAGTTCCCTGTGCTATACAGTAGGTCCTTGTTGGTTATTTTAAATATAGTAGTGTGTATATGTTAATCCCAAACTCCTAATTTATCCATCCCAATCCTATGCATTTTATCCTATGCATTTACAGCATTATCCTGAGGAGTGGGCCACAGCACAGCAAAGATGAGGAACTTGGAGTGAAAGAACAGGCTTGAAGAATAAATTAATAATCAGAGGTCTTCCCTGCTGCCTCGGTGGTTAAGAATCCACCTGCCAATGCAGGGGACACGGGTTCGAGCCCTGGTCTGGGAAGATCCCACATGCCGCAGAGCAGCTAAGCCTGTGTGCCACAACTACTGAGCCTGCGCTCTAGAGCCTGCAAGCCACAACTACTGAACCCACACACCACAACTACTGAAGTCCGCGCGCCTAGAGCCTGTGCTCCGCAATGAAGAGTAGCCCCCACTCGCCACAACTAGAGAAAGCCCGCGCGCGGCAACTAAGACCCAACGCAGCCAAAAATAAATAAATAAAATAAATAAATTTATTAAAAGAAATAATCAGAGGAGAATGACCGAATCGCTCTGAATCCTGCAATCCCCCCACCTGGCTGCTTTGAGCTCTCCTGATGAGTCAGTCACAGGAACGAGAGCATCTTCCCCAGGCAAAATCAACCTCCGGGAGAGAGGTGAAACCTCGTTTCCCAGCGATCCCAGCCACTCGGGGCCTTGGTGTTCTCACCTCCTGTCTGATCTCGCCCGTGCGGCACACTGCCTGGGCCCCACACGCATGGGCACACACGCAGAGCACACACAACCTACAGCAACAACCGTGACCACGTACCCAGTCACCTGTGTGAGCGTGGGCACACATACACACAGTCACACGTTCATACAGGGCCACCCACAAGTGCACACACAGTTACATACAGATGCACGCACACACACATACACGTATGCGGAGAGAGATACAGACACACACACACACACATACCCTGGATACACGTACACATAATAAACACCCGGCCAGCCTTGATCATAGACTTATTTTTGTGATCAAATGAGATAAAACACGTGAAAGTTTCTGGAGTGAAAAATGCGTCGCCAATGCAACACTGATGAAAGGTAATAATAATTAACAATTGGGTTTTTTTTAATTAATTAATTTATTTATTTTTGGCTGCGTTGGGTCTTCGTTGCTGCGCGCGGGCTTTCTCTACATGTGGCGAGCGGGGGCTTCTCTTCGCTGCGGTGCGCGGGCTTCTCATCGCGGTGGCTTCTCTTGTTGCAGACCACAGGCTCTAGGTGCACGGGCTTTAGTAGTTGTGGCACGCAGGCTCAGTAGTTGTGGCGCATGGGCTTAGTTGCTCCGTGGCATGTGGGATCTCCCCGGACCAGGGGCTGAACCCGTATCCCCTGCATTGGCAGGCGGATTCTTAACCACTGCACCACCAGGGAAGTTCTGGTAATGATAATTATAACGACACTGTAACTAAAAAGATGGCAGCAGACCCTCTCTCTCATGGCCCCAAGGTCCCGAGGACTCGTCAACATCCTCCCCAAGTGGATGACTGAGTCTTCCCATCTCCCGTCACCTCAGTGTTGCCACCTGGAAGATGGACATTCTAGAGGGCGCTCCAGACCCTAGGGACAGCCGTCCAGCACCACAGTGCCGGGGCAGCCACGGGAAAGCAAAGGGCGTCCTAGCCCGTCATGCTGGAGGCATGAGGGAGCCAGACATGGGCTTCGGCTCAGCCCCCCGGATCAAACTGACACTCGCTTTCCCATCCTGAAGGGACCGGGGAGGGGGGGAGAGGAGGGCTCCCCAGGACGGCGCCAAGCTGGGGACGCTCTGCGTGCCCTTCACGGCCAGGGACATTTTCCTCTCCAAAGTGTATTTTGTGTATTTTCCTCTCCACAGTGAGACACTGATGCTTGGGCCAGTGCGGTCCACATCAGCGGTGTGTCCAGCCACACGGCTTTCCCTCTCTGAGCCTCCGTCCCCTCCCCTGTAACACAGAGCATCCTCCCTACTCCCAGCATGGTTAAGAAGGCGGTCAAGCTTCCCCGCAGGGCCGTGAACACCCTGCAGCAGTGGCTCTGCAAACATCGGGTCCCCAGTGGGGTTTGGCTCAAGGCTGGCCAGGCAGGCGAACCTCTACAGGCGGGCACCCTTTTCCAAGGAAGACAGGATTGGGGGAGACCGGGGTTTAGGTGAGGAGTTGTGCCTCTGGAGTCTCGGACACACCTCTGCAGCGCCAGCCAGCCAGCCTGGCTGCCACAAGCCCAGCTGCTCCCAGGAGCTTCAGGTCAAAGGCCTCCCCTCTACCCGCTGTGGCCAGAGGCGGGCACCATGCAGAAGCCACTCTCCTAGCGGGGCACCTGCTTCTTTATCGTTCCTTGAATGTATTTTTCCAAGTAGGAAAGCTCCCTCATGTGCCCGGCCCCTGGGCTTGCTGGTGCACAGGAAAATAGATCATGACCCCAGTGCTCTGACTTGCTGGGCCAGAACAGCAGCCAGGAGGCCTCAACGATGGGAAATGCAGCAGCCGCCCTCAGATAAGGGGAGATGGGCGTCAGGAGGACCGGAGCTGGGCAAGAGGCTTTTTCTTTCCGGGAGGGTGTGCGTAAGAGCTCACCCTTCAGATGGCATTGCAGCTGCCACTCCCTTGCACGCGGCTTCACTCCCTGAAAATACCAGGTCGTCTCCATCCCCCTGCCTCTGTGCCATTGCTTTCCTGCCCAGAACATTCTCTCCTCCCTGCTCTACGCAAGGAAGCCGCGCTTTAAAACTTGGGAAGCCTGCCCTAACGCCCTCCCACCTGAACCCTAGTCAGAGCCAACCCACCTCCTGGTGCCGCTTCTGAGACTTTGACAACACCCCCTGCCTGCACACGTCAGTAGCAGCCGGCGCCTTCAGAGGGGGGGCACACGGGGAGGGCAGACTCTGGAGAAAGGAGGTCCACGTTCGCATCCCAGCGCTACCTAGAGCGATGGATAAGAACCGAGTCCCCCCAAGCCTCAGTTTCCTCATCTGTAAAATGGGGATGACAACGGCGTGTCCCTCATGGAGAGGATTAAGAACACAGGGCCTGGCATATACAGGGATCCCGACTCAAACACTCACCACGTTATCCTAACTGCAGCCCCAGCGAGACCACACACCTGTCTGCCAACTGGGGCAGGAAGACCTGACTCAGGAGCCCCGGCACCGGCAGCAGGCCTGTCCGAGACTGGACAAGGCAGCCCCTGGCCCCCATTCCTCTCCATCCTGAGCCCCCACCACCACAGGCGTCTGGGCCTCTGGGCTCTAACGTGCAAACGCTCAGGTTGGCATCTCTCTGGAACGTGCTGTGCTGATTCCAAATGCTGCTGTCTGTCCCCTTCCTCCGTGGACAGGCCCAAAGCAGCAGAAGTCCCGAGCAAGGCCCGGGGTCTCTCCCCACCCCGCCCCCCCAGCAGGCGGCCAGCAGAGGCAGTCCCAGCTCGGCCCCTGGGCGCGCCGTCTGCGAGGTGAACAAGGGGTCCGCTGTGCAGCCGCCAGGCCAGACCCAGATATTTTAACAGCTGCATTGTGTGCTTCTGAGGCGCGATTCCTGAGCCGGGGGAAAAACAAGCCCTGCCTCTGGCCCAAGGAGGAAAAACAGACGGCCCTGGGCAGGCTGCAGGCCAGGGAGGCGCCCACCCGCAGGGGCCCGGTGGTGGAGGGCACGGCGGGAACGGGCCTGGCGTACGGGCATCAACCGGCACCAAGGCCCCTGCCAGGGCCCCTTCATCCGAGCCTGGGGAGGGGCGGGAGTCAAGGACAGAGACCCAGTGAGTGGAGAAAACCCCCGAAGGAGGCTCGGAGGCGGGAAAAGGACCAGAAAGGCGGGGAAGTGGCTGCATAGCAAGGTCCAAATACTCTCCATGGCACCAAAGCCCCACTCCGGGATCTGCCCCCATCCACCCCTCCAGGCTCACCGCCCCCCAGGTCCCCCCCGAAATCGCCCAGTTTAACGCACTTCCAGCTCTGCCTGCAATGCTACTTCCCCAGAGCCTGCCCTGCCAGCCCCCCACCAGGCCAGTTCTGCCTTTTGCCGCCCGAGGGCAAACTCCCGCGTCACTGTATTCTTTTATTTTTTTTTTCTTTTGGCCACGGTGTCTGTGGGATCTTAGTTTCCCGACCAGGGATCGAACCTGCACCCCTGCATTGGAAGCATGGAGTCTAAACCACTGGACCGCCAGGGAAGTCCCAATGTGACCGTACACTGAGTACCGCTGCCGTGGCCATCCCCGTTACGCCGGCTCCGGACAAAGGCTTAGTCCACGTTTGATGACTGACACAACACACAAACTGAGAGAACCCTCCTGTTCTCCTAGCCTCACCTCAAGCCTCGTTGCCCACAAGGCTCTGGCGCTCTTGGGACCCAGCAGCACAGGGGAGGTGGACGGCAGCACATGAGGCCAGGAGGGGGGGCTGTCGGCAACCCCTAATGCCTGTCACAGGCAGTGTTTGCCAGCTCAGCGATGAAAAAGGTCTTGAGGGCAAAACCGCTACTGGCATACGAACTGCACACCTTCCCTTAACGCGTAAACCCCTGGGAGGGAAGGCTTTGCCATGGACACTGCTGAGGACCCAAGTCTATGGAAACTTACCTCCTGTGCTGTAAGCTCACACTATTTTCAAGACAAATAAAAAATTGAGTGTTTGTTGGTTAAAAGTTGCTTTTTGAGCCATTACGCATCCTAAGGAGCTCTTTACCCCTAGTGGAACTGTAGGCTGGGGAATGGCATTTTGGAGTCGGAGGCACGGTAACAGGTGGCCTTCCCACGTGCTTCTAATCATAACCCAGACCATGGCCCCTAGGTGCAGGGGGACCCCGACCTCGGCCCAGGTCTGGGACACCGCGGGGGCGATGTCCAGGTGCAGACCCTGGACAAATCTCTCCAAACATCTGGGCGCAAGCGACCAAAGTCACAGAGGCTCTCCTGAGCAGCGGCCTGGGCAGCGCTGGCCCCCAGCTGGGTGGCAGGGGCAGCTCTGGGCTGGCTGCAGGAAGAGGCTAAACTTGTCCAGAGGTGGAGAGGACCTTGGTCTGATCTCCCTGCTTCAGGCCTGCTGAGGACCCTTGACATCACAAGGCTGCCAGGCAAGGAGCCCCTCTAGGGCCCAAAACACATCTTCCTCTGATCCCAGAGTCCAGCACCAAGAAAAGCCTCCAGAGGTCACCTGGTAACGTCCCCTGCCCAGGCAGCTCATATACAGAGCAGCCCCTTCCTTGCCAACAATGCAAAGGAACTATCACGAGGCTCCCTACCAGTTCATGCCTTGGCTGGCTGGCCTCAGCTGACTACGTCACTCCCCTGTCCGAAGAGCACCGTGACTCGCTCGCTGTGCAACTCTGGGTAAGTGTCCCCCCATCTCTGGGCTCAGCACCCCACCAGCGAGATGGGCAGGCAGGACCCCCCGGGGAGTGTCATGTCATGCCACAACTGGGTAGAAACAGGAATTTGGGCACGTGGGGAGCACAGACAGGACACAAGTAAACAGACCCCAGCCACCTGCATCCATGGACCAGCAACTGTATACTGAGCACCAACAATCTCCTAGGCCTGAGGTCTCCCTCTCCGCAGGTGGTGCTGGGCCCGGGGTAGGGAGCACAGCAGGGTGGGGAGGGCTGGCTGCAGATCTCCGGCAGCGGCTCCGCCCTCAAGGCTCTGGGGGGACCCAGGCCAGTGGGTGGGCCGGCATCTCCTGCTTCAGCCTGCGCAGCACCCTGCTCTGACTTGCCCGGCCATGGCCTTCCCCACATGGCCCAGGCGATGCCCGCACCCAGCTCTTCCATCGGTGTCTCTGCCAGACTCAGCCATGGGTTTTCCCCAGGCTGTGCCAGCACCACCCTGGCCACTGAAGCCAACAGGAGTGTCCTGCCTTTGGCTGGCAGCTTTGCACACCTGCTAAGCTGTCCCAGGCGGGACTGGGACCCTGCCTGGCCAGTCCCCACCTCTCCTGGGCTTCCTGCACGCCTGGGAGACCACATGCCGGCACACTCACTTCCCATCCCCTGGCCGTCACACATCACAGCTCAAACCGGTTGTCTGGGACCCCAGGCCCGGAACCTGACACCCACCCAGCCCTAGGTGGATGGGCTGCAGCCTGAGGACCTGCCCACTCAGGGAGGCCAGGGAAGTCCCAGGGCTCCACGACTCAGGACAAGAGCGAGATCACCATTTCCCAAGGGCCCACTGTGTGGCAAGCCTGGGCTGGGACCTTGATCGCAAAGGTGAATTAAACACAGCACTGCTCTCCCAGAGCGCCCAGCCAAGGGGGGACAGTCCTGAAAGGAGACAGACAGTGACAATGAGAATACGCTTCCTGATAGACTAGCTCAGGGGGCCACAGGAGGCCTGGGCTAACCTGAGGGAGGTCAGGGAGGGCTTGCTGGAGAAACAGGTGAATAAGCATCTGCAAAGGGAGGAAGGCGAGGTCCAGAAAGGTCTGCTAAAGCAGATGGAGGGCAGGGTCTGGGCTGCGAGCGGGAAGCCGGAGGCCGGTGTCCAGCAGAGGGTGAGTACTGACCCTCAGAGCCTGTGGAAAACTGCACATCTGGGCACACGGAACCCCCAAGGCCCACACCCTCCCTACGTCTTCAGCCTTGTTCCCACCAACTCAGACCTCGTCCTTCACACGGGGGTGTTTCCAGAAGTCTGCAACCCCCAGACACCGCCTGTCAGCCTCTGCGATCATGCTCTCCCCACCCGTGCCCAATGAACTCCCGTTTATACCTTGAAGCCTAAGGCCAGCACCACCTCCTCCAGGAGGGCCTCCAGGGTTCCCACATCACACAGCGCTCGGGAGACACTTCCAGTCTCTGCTTAACCATCTCTCCGGGTGGTCTGGCTCTTTGACATTTGCTCCCAGCCCCTGACACACTGCCCAGCACACGGTCAGTGTCCTACAAATATGCAATGAGTGGGAGCCATCAGAGTAATAAATAAACCTGGCGTACTGAAGTCAGCCGTCTCCTAAACCGTCCCCCACTACTGCCTGCCACACAGTCGATGGCTGTTAAAGTTATTTAACTGTCCCTGAGAGTCTGACAGAAAGATGCAGCCTAGAAGGTGCCTGATAGAACTCACTACCTGAAATTCTACCATTAGAGAGTCACTTCTCTGGCTAAAAAAAAAAAAGCCACCTCCTACTCACTACCTGAAATTCTACCATTAGAGACTCACTTATTTGAAGCTTTTTCATTTTTCAAGAACAGCCTATTGAAATGCAAAGTGCCCTGAGGTAAGGTCGGGCCTTAAGTGGCTGTCATATAAAAAGTTAATGTCTCTAAGTAGAAGGGAACAGGAATGGAGCGGACTGGAGGGAGGAGGCTGGAGGGGAGTGAGGGGTGCCAAAATCCCTGCACAGTTTGCTGATGGCTGTCCTCGGCTCTAACCGCCAATCCACACTCTCCTGATAAAAAGAGCACGCCTCTCTGCTTGTACCCGCACTTCAGTGCTTCTTGGCATGACACCACACGCAGAATGAAGTGGCTTTGTAGTGTGTGCTGCTTGTTCTTTCCCCCCCTCTCGATGAAGCTCTCCAAGGGACACTCAATCAAGCCCCTTTTGTTCCCAGGGCCTTTGGAAGGCTTCCGGAGAGGAAATGAGAGGACTCTTTAAAGCCCAAGTCTACTCGCAGCCCCGCAGATCACAGGCTCCCTGCCAGAGCCGCCCCCCACCCCGGCCTGATGTGTGAGTCGGGGTGCCACGGGTGGGCTAGGCTCTGGACTCCTGACAGCACCGCCCCCGGGAAGATGCTCCAGGACGTCCCAGCCCATGTCAGAGACCAGGGTGACACGCAAGGTCTCCTCAAATGAGGCGAGTCCTCCAAAATGGCCAGAAGCCACAGAGAAGGTAAAGGGTTAGGTGCCCCCGGTCACAGGACTGTCACCCACCGTGGTTACTGGGAGCAGGGTACCCACCCCAGGGCACGTCGCATGACTGGGAGGCTTTGCGTCTGGACTTTGGGTCCACACGTAGAAGAGGCACTTCTGAACCTGGGTCCCACGACTCCTTCCCCAATGTCACCATACCCAGTCTCTCCAATCAACCACCACAGATGCGGACAGAGTCCACCAAGGGATCCCAGCAGGTGGGGAGCCCCACAAGGTCCCAGAGGTCCTCAGAGATCCAGTCACCAACCTCCCATCCGACTTAGGAATCCTCTCCAGCACGTGAGAAACTGGGGGTGAATTTGACCCCCAGGGGATGACTGACAATACCCAGAGACATTTTTTATTGTTTCCAAATTGTGCTACTAGCTGCTAGTGGGTAGAGGCCAGGGATGCTGCTAAACATCCTGCAAGGATCAGGACAGCCGCCTACAACAGAGAATTACCCAGCCGAGGTCGAGTAACCCTGATCTAGAGTCCTCTAGACTTCATCATCCAGCCTCTGCGTGATCACCCCCAGAGGATGGGGAGCTCGCCAAAGGAGAGGCACTGCAGTGAAGCACCGGATCCAAAGCCCGGGTCGGCCTCTTGCTGGAAACTGTGGGCAAGTGACCCAGCTCCTCCTTACTTTAGAATCTCTTGATGGAAAACAGAGCTAAGAATGTGATGTTCCAGGGCTGTTACGAATGACTGTGATTTCATGACTACGAAACATCTAGACAGCACCTCACAAGCAGAAGGCACTTAAAGCAAAGGAGACCTGCTGGGTGGCGCGTGGCTTTAGGGTGTACCAGGGAGCAGAACTCCAGCCAGCCTGATTACTAAAAGCCCACCACCTGCAGGAAAGCATCTGCTGAGCCCCAGGCCTGCCACGGACCAGACCACGTGCAACATGTCCCCCCCATCCACGCTGGCAAAGCCCTGGCAGCCACCTCCATGGTAACAGGAGGGAGATCGTTTCTATACATTGTATTTTAGCAACACAGTGGAAGAGTATTGCAGCTATTTTAGGTCACTGTTATAAAGACAGAAATGTTTGAGGTCGCGCGGGAGGTGAAAATAAAGCAAACTTGAATGCATCCCGTAACTGCAACTGGAGAATAAACTGGAGACAATATAGAGGAAAAAAACTCTAGCGTTAGGATGATGGGACTTGGGGTCATGCTGGGTTCTGGCAATGTTCCTTAATGTAAAGTCACACTGCTTTTTCCGTTAAAATGCTCTTTAGTAATGAAAATAGAGAAAATGCCAGGAGACGTTACAAATCTAGCCTTATTTCTAACCACGATGGACAGGGGTGTAGGAGTAATCTCAGAAAGTGACCCGTTTTGAGGGGACGTGGCCTCCCAGGCCTCAGAAAGGGGGCTACTGCTTCCAGTGCCCCGACGGCAGCAGGGCAAAGGAGGAAGGTCGGCCCGCCCAACTCCTCTGCCTGCAGAGAGGAGGTCCCTTCAGCGGCCACCAGAGCAGGCTTCCCTTCCTACAACTTCACTCTGAAGCATCACCACCTTCCTCTTACAGAGGAGACACTAGGAGAGAGAGAAGCCAGGCAGGAGACGCAGCCTGGGGGTCTGAGCACTGTCCGTGCACAGCCCCCACGGGGTCCAGCATCCACCAGGGTGCCTGGCTTCCCATCCTAATGAGGCCCCTCCCCTTCAGAGGCCAGGAAACTGGGCTGGAAACCTCCAGGCGGGCCCCAAATCATGGGCAGCCCCAAGTTGAATTTATCAGAAATCCTGTGAAAACGGTCTTCAAAACCTCAGTCTCCCCCTACGTCTCCCCTCCCACCAAGGGCCCACTCCAATCATCCCCAAAGGAAATGTTCAAAAGCCCAGAATTGTGCCAGCCGCTTTGCTTCTCCTGTGACCCAGAGTACCCAAGCCAGAGCCATTGAACCATCCTTGCCCGTGACCAAGGCCCCACGAGGGCTGGAGTGCGGCCAGGTCGGGGGAGCCTGTGCTGAGACCCTCCGAGGTGGAGGTGGACCCTCTGGACCCCTGCCTACCTTCCCTCCAGGAGAGACAATGGCCACAGAGTGCTGGGCGTGGAAGGGCCCAGAAAGGGAACAGGAGATCCAGAAAATCCAAGGGGCGAAGATTTGGGGAAGAGCCGGCAGGAGCTGATATTATAGAAAACCCCTGCTTCCTTCCCCAGAGGGGACCGGACGTGCCTTATCTCCCAAACCTGACGAGGGGACCCCAAGGGGGATAAGGACTTGGGGGCCGCATGCCCACTCCTTGTAGAACAAGAGAATCATTAAAGGTAAAAGAAGAGCCGCCAACAATGAAACTGCTTTCTTGCCACCAGCGGCCAAGCGCCCACCCATCCACAGCGACCAGGCACCAGCAAGGCAGAGGCCATCAGCCTCCTTCACAGGTAAGAAACTGCCAGAAAGATCCAGCACCATGCCCGGGTGACATCACGCCTCCGACCCAGGCCTCCAGGTTCAGGCATGACTGCTGCTTCCGACAGGTACCGCCTTTCCTAAATTCCCCAGGACCCACCCCACCCCCAGGGTATGAAATCCCACCGCCAAGAGGCTACCTGCCTGGGTCCTGTTTTTCGGTTCCAAGAGGCTTGGCTAAAATGGCCACACCTTTAAGAGATCCAGAGGAAAACTGAGTCGGGGGATTCATAGCCACTGAGCTCCTTCCCGTATAAGAGCCCCTTCCACGTCACTGGTTTGCACCTTGACGCCCATGAGGAAGGTACTGTTGTGATCCCCATTTTAGAGATGAGTAAACTGAGGTTCAGAGAAGTCAACAGTAAACTGCCCCGAGCTGCAGAGCCAGTGCCAGTGTGGGCAGGTTTGGCTCCAAAGCCCCAGCCCTGTTTCCCTGGGAACTCATCACACACCCCGCCCACAGGTGGTGTCCCACACTCCTGCGCCCTCCACACAGGCCCTGCAAGCTGGGAGGGCCTGGCCCCTGCTGGGTGCTCGACTTTTCATCTCCCACCCCATCCTCCCGACAGCCCCAGGTGTGGGCACAGCTAGTGGCTCCTTTCCCAGACGCGTAAACGTGGCAGAGAGAGGCTTCTGCCGAGAGCCCATGGGGAGTAAAGAGACGTGCGTGCGGGGGACCCATGGCAGCCACTCAGGACTCGGGTGCATCAGGCCCAGACAGCAAGGATGCCTCGCTGCGGTCAGCAGACAGCCTGACAGCTGTGGGCACGGAGCAGGGTGGGGGTGGGGGGGTCACCTCGCCAGCCCCCTGAGACGTAACATTGCTCAGAAACACGTCGGAAAAGCCTCCCCAGAGCCTGACACCGTGCTTCACTGGGAGAGAGGAACCGGGCCCTGGGAACCTCTGTGCCACGACCGCTTGGAGAACTCACATTCCGCTCCGGGCCTCGGTTTCCACATCTCCAGTACTTCCGTGCACCCTCCAGGCCCCCTCGGGCTCCTTTACGTGCTGGCACCGAGGGAAGGGAAGAAGCATCTGAGCAGGGCGGGTACGGGGAGACATCAGGGGGGCTCGGAGACAAGCCTGCACGGGAGCCAGACCCCCGGCCCCTGGGGCTCAGCTCCCAGGGCCTGGGGAAGAGCCAAGAGAGAGCCAAGGTCTGGCTGCTGGCTCTGTTCCCGGCATATTTGGGGGTCTGTGGGCCAGGCCCTGGGGACAGAAAAGGGGTCCCTGGAGCCTGCCCTCGGAGCACTCACAGCAAGGCAACGCCCACAACAGGTAGGAAAGGTAAGACAGGTGCTGAGAAGTGCAGGGGGCAGGGGACAGCCAGGGACCAGGCTGCACGGAAGGAGGACGGGCCAGAGTCTGGATTTGATACGGAAGGAACTGGGGGCCACTGAAGGCTTTGAGCCAAGGGGAGACAGGATTAACGCGCGTTTACACGGCGAAGCTTTGCGTCCCGATACCAATGCTCCTTGACACTTGGCAACCAATGGCTTATTCTAGACGGGCTGTGGGTCCCCCACAAGCCCCTCCACTTTACCTCTACTGGGCCAAGCCCCTGGCCTTGCAGTTTCTGAGCCCTTCCGGAGGTATCCAGTTGTGAGGGTGGATTGAAGAGCAGGTCCACCAGCGAGTGTCCCTGTCGTGGTCCCTGTCACGGTAACGCCTGGTGACGGACGGGCAGGGCCATCCGGCCCAGAGCATGGGGAAGGCTCACCCGAGAGGGACCCTCGGAGAGGGCTACGGGGACCTGAATCAGGGGAACAGTGTCCTCCTAGTGGGAGGGGACAGCTTGGCCAGGGCCAGGCAGATGAGGCTCCCAGGCCCAGCACTGCCACCTACCAGCTGGGGGACCTCGGCAGGAGGCTTCACCTCTCCGAACTGAGGTTTCCTATCTGTATCCGCCAGGAACTCCATCGATTCCTAGGGCACCAGGGCCTCCGCGTTCGTCATCCCCCCTCGGATCCCGGGACACCCGCCTGCGGGGAAACCCATCTTCCTGCTGGAGAGGTGGAGTGAGTGACTGCCACCCCCACGTCCCTGGAAAGGCTTCCGCAGCGTCTGCTTTGAGCAGTCATGTCTCTCTCTTTATCCCTCTCCTTTACCTTCCTTACTCTTTCATTCCTTTTTTTCTCTCTTTCTTTCCTCCCGTCTTCTCCCACCCTTGGAAGGGACACCCCACCAGGCCCTGCGTGTCCGCAGAGACAGCCGTCTGCCCAACAGAAAGAAGGAACGGAAGATGACACAAGGCCAACCTCCCAGCCGGAGCCCAGCACTTAGACCTTGGTCTCAACACGCCTGCCTCATCCGAATCCAAGGAGCGCCTGCTTTCCGGCTGCTAAAGGGTGCGTGCCTGTGTGCATGTGTGCGTGTGTGTGTGTCCACACCAGGCTTCCCTTTTCATGATGCTAAGTAAGACCTGAGTAATAGATGCCTTTCTGAGCACTGAGAAACCCCAAGATATTTACGTACTGTGGAGAAATAAATGTTTTGCCGGATCCGCATTCCTTCCCCATGCAGTGATGTCTACGGGGCTGAGAAAGGATGCGGGTGTTGTTTTCTTTCCCCACTTGCCTAAACACAAACACACCCGTGACACAACACACACACACACACACACACATACACGCTGACCCCAGACAGCACCAACCTGCGCTCCGCCAGGTGTGGGCAGGAGAACAGAGGCGGTGGTTCCAGGTCTGGGGAGGCAGGACCGCCAAGTGCTTAGGGTCATACCCCAGCCCTACCCCTAGTTTGCTGTGTGTCCTTGGTGAGCTGGCTAACGTCTCTGTACACAGTGAGCTAGATAACATGGTACCCCTGGCTCAGAGAAAGCCCTCAGTAGATGCCAGATGTCAACCATGATTATTATTGTTGTTGCCCGGCCTCCGCTCTCCTGAAACAGGCCACGGAGACCAGGGCTCCGCACAGCCCCCACCTTCGTCACCTGCCCTGGGAACCTGGCAGAGAATCCACTTCGCTCCCCTAATTATCTTCTCTGCCTGTGTGGGCGGCAGCATGAGCTTCTGAGACTGAGCCAGGACGAACAGGGGAGCAGGTTGAGTCACAGGAGGGGTGGGACGTGGCCAGGAGATGACAGCCAGGAAGCTGGGGGGCTGAAACCAGTGCCCCACGACGGGGGAGGAGGCCAGGAGGGAGGCCGGGACGGAGAGAAGGCCAGGAGGGGAGGAGGCCAGGAGGGAGGAGGCCAGGAGGGGAGGAGGTCAGGACAGGGAGGCCGGGAGGCCAGAGCAGCCCACGCCAGCCCCAGTCTCTGAGGACGGGGACCGGCTGGCTCAGGAGGCCGAGAGGCTGCAGGAGGGGACGCATCAGTCAGCCAGGCGGCCCTGCCTGCCCCGTCCGAGACTCTCTGCTCTCTCTGCCCCACCCACCCTGGGCTCAGGTGCCCTAAGCTACAGCGCAGATGCACTCACCCCCGTCCCCCGAGCAGGGAGGAGATGTCTGCTTGAGACCCCGCGTTTTATCTGCAGCCACCACCGTGCTCCCCTGCCTGCCCCTCCCCCGGCCGTGCAGGGCGCGGGCCTGCAGATCCACGGGGCTCAGGGCGCCTGCAGGCCCCGCCCCCGTCTCCAACCCACGCTCCGGGAGATGCAGCAGCCCCACAGCCGCGACGGGGCCAGGACCCGGGCAGAGATCGGGGGGCACGGGACCCCTGCCCCCAGCCCCTCCAGCACACACTCACATGCACGCACAGAGACTCATAAAGTCCCCCAGCAACTCACACACGCTTACACACATACACTCACACGATCCTTAAGCACACACAAAGTCACACTCTTTCACACTTACACACTGGTTCATGCTGGCACACTTATACACACCTGCACACGGACCTGCAGTCACGCACTCGTTCACACTCACACACACACACCCCCGACAGCGCCGCCCCCAGTGTGGGACCCCAGGGCCCTCCCAGCCAGCACTGCTTCTGCAACTGCTGGGGCCGGGGCCGGGTGCGGTCCCTCTAAAGAGAGGAGCTTCACGGCTGAGACAGGAGGGGGTTTCCGGGTGGGAGAGGCCCCAGGTTCGGGGACAGAGGGGACGCTCCTTGCTCTGGGCTCCCGGTGCAGCCTCCGAGGCCCCCCGCCCGCCGCACAAGGGCCGCCCCAGAGCACCCTTCCCTCCCGCTCCCTTCTGGGAGAAGGGCTACCAAGATGCCTGCCCACCCCGCGCCCACCCCAGCCTCCACGGCCCCAAGCCGGCCATTTCCTGCTGGCGCGCAGGTGGCTGGATGGGGGGATCAGAGCCCAGCGGTGAGTCTGGGGTCTTGGCCAGGCCCCCTGCATCTCACCCTCCGTCCACAGGGCCCAGCTGCCACCCAAGACTCACTGCGCTGCTCCCCATCCCAATCAGACCCCACCCCCACCCCGGACACACAGGTCTAGGGCAGGGGGCAGGCCCAGGGGTCTGCTGGGAGCACAGGGAAAAAAGAGGCACCCACTCCAGCCACCCGCACGCTGGGGCGAGCGGGCAGCCCTCTCGGGGCAGCCGGCGGGCAGCGGCCAGGCCTCCAGGACACAGCTGGGACCAACCTTCCCAGAACAGCCCCCAGGGGCCAGGACTGCATCTTGGTCCCTTCTGAACCCTCGCACGACCCCTCGGCCGGGTGGGCTCACGGAAAAGGCCTCCTTCGAGGTTTCTGGAGCGGGGAGCGCCCGGGTCTCTCCATTCCAGAACGGACTTCCGCGTACAGCGCCCGCAGCGGCCTCTGCCCCGCTCCCTCCTCCCCCCACGCCCCGCCACGACGCCGCTATCTGCAATACCACACTCCCAGCCCCCCACCTAGTGCCTTCCAGCTGAAGCGGAGCCTCTCACCAAACCCCCATCTTCCAGGTGGGGATCTCAAGCCCAGAGAGGGGAAGACACTTCCCTGGGGCTGCACAGCACGGTCGGCCCAGAACTCACCTCCCCGTCCCAGCAGCGGCCCCTCCCTCACAGCACATCCAGGCTTCAGGACTGGGATGGGGGTGGGGGTCAAGGAAATGAAAGCGCGAGGAGGCCTACACCCACTCTGACCTGCCCTGGGAGTGCCCGGCCGTCCATTCCCACATTCCCCAGCCCTCCCAGCCTGTGTCAGCGGGGTCCCCAGGACAAGTCACAGAGCACAGGCAGCACAGCAGCACAGCGGGTGCCTGGTGAGGCAGATGGGGGAGCCGCACAACCAGAACACAAAGTGTGCAGATGGCCCCGGGGTGTTTGCTGGCAGGGGGACCTCAGCTTTCACCAGCGTCTCCATGACCCACTGCCAGAAATGGTCCCAGACCAGAGCCCTGGGTTCCACAAACACTGACCACCTCCTTCACAAGCACACACCTGTCCTACCTGACCTCAGCCGCTCCCGCCCAGGGCTGGAGGCTGCACGTCTCCCCTTAACAGGTGACAGAGCGGAGAAAGCACTCAGGCTTGGAGTCAGACAGAACTGGATTCCAAAGCTAACAACAGTACCTCTCACCAGCTGCGTAACCCAACCTCTCAGAGCCTCAGCTTCCCCCATCTGGAAATTGGGTATAACATAAACCATTCCACACTGGGAGGATTAAATGTGTCCATACGTGTCAAGACAGGTGCCCAGCAGGTGCTCAATGCCATTGCCTTCTCTCCACACCGTGCCACCTCCCACCTGCCTGGCAGCTGCTGGTGCTGGCCTGGGTTCAGGAGCTGCCATTACTACAAAAACTAGCATCTGGTTCAGTCCCATCTCAGAGGGCTTGCGGGATCCCTGTCTCACTAACAGGACAGTCTGAGCCCCCAGGCAGAGCTGAGCCCAGGACAGAATTTGTACCTACCTAAGGCGACAGCATTAAAAAAGGCCCAGGAGCCGAGCGCCGGGGGGAAAAGGAGTGTCAGGGGCCCATGGGAAGAGTTCCAGGCGGCTGTTCCACAGCCGGCAGTGTCCCTGTCTCAGGTAGAGCCATAGCCCGTGCCCACAAGGCCCACGCTCTGGGCCAGTGGCTCACACGGGGTCTGTGCAGCCTCCTGGTCACCTCAAGGAGAAGCACCATTATTCCCGTTTACAAGTGAAGCAGCTGAGGGCCACTTGCCCAAGTTCACAGTTAAAACCCAAGTCTACATACGGGACGTTCCAGGTCCCAGGCACTCCATCACTTTGCCCTCCTGCCTTGGAGGATCAGAGGCCGGTAGAGGCCCTGGGCTCTGTGCTGAGGGGTGAGTGGTGCAAGGTGCCCCCATGCCCCGAGGACCAGGAACTGCCCAGCTGTGGGGCACAACCGGCTGCTCACGTCTGGAGCCACCGCGCGGACACAGGAGAACGCCCCCAGCCACCTCTGGGTAGAAACCACCGTACGGCACCCAGAGAGGTAAACTACATCCATAACATGAGCGTCACGGAGCAAAATTATTAAATGCTGTCATTTCGGAAGAAAATTAATTAGCAATAGCTGTAGCTGTCTCAAGTCTGCTGAAGCAGCGTGCATCTCAATTGAAACGTAATTGCCACAGCTTCCATCACAGCAGGTTAAACGGCGTAAGATGCTAAACAGGTGCCTGTCTACATGCGGCTTGATTCAGTGCGTGGAATGCCCGTCATGGAAGGGGAGGCGGGCTGGACAGCGAGGTCCCTCCTCAGAACCCCGCGCCCGTGCCCGCCAGTCCTGGCGAGGGGCTGCGTGTCCAGGCATAGAGATGGCAGTGGAGGGTGGTTCCTTCAACTTCTGCACAGACCCACCCTTGAAAAAAGAGATTTTAAGCCTGGCAAGGACCTGGGTTTGCAGCAAGGACCCCCCGCTTGCCATGCCTACCGGGTCATGCAGAGAAGCAAATAAGAGGCAATAGAGAGTGGTGAGGCTTGTGGCTAACAGCAGGCCCAGTGTGGAGGGCAGACGGCCGCTGCTCCCCTCTGGCTGACTCCTCCCATGGGAGGGTGCGGGCCCAGGGTACCAGACCCTCAACAGAGTGAGGGGTAGGATTTTCAGTTTAGGTTTCCCGAGTTTTAAAACACAGTGAAGGCCTAACCGAAGGGTTATCAGTATTTGACCTCTTATCTAGGAATTCCTGCACCTAAATACACACCAAAGGGTGTCATCATCGAAAGTAGATTAATGGTTGCCAGGGGATGGGGGGCTGACTACTCACTGGGTGTGGGGTTTCTTTTTGGGGTGAGGAAAATGTCATAAAAATAAATAGTGGTGATGGTTGTATAACTTTGTGAATCATCTAAAAACTATTTTTTAAATTTTTTATTCATTTTTATTTTTTCTTTTAAATTTTTTTATTGAAGTATAGTTGATTTACAGTGTTGTGTTAGTTTCAGGTGTACAGCTAAAAACTATGGAATTATGTGCTTTAAAAGGGTGAATGGTAGATGAAGTATATCTCAACAAGGCAGTTACAAAAAAAAAGAGGTATGGTTTTTACCTCAAATGCACCCAACAGCGGCCAGATTTTTCACCAATGCATCTTTCACTATCTTTCAGACATGTCTTGAGGGGCTGCTGGTACAGGATGTCTCCGGGTCAGGAGCTGGGCAGACAGCAGCGGTGCCCTCAGCCCCACCCCCAGCATCAGTGGAGGCTGGGATGCTTTTCTAAATTGTCAGCTTGTCTTAGGGAGCTTCCTCCTCACCTCGGAATCAGGATGCTCCTCAGGGAAGGGTGGTGGCTGATGGGGGCCAGGGAGCAGGGTGAGGCCCCTCTGGTCAGGATCCCAGCCCCAGGGAGCCCCTGGTGGTCCTCCCACATCCAGTCCAAACTCAGCTTCTCCACCACAAAGGTGGATGCGCAGCTCTGAGCCCCGAGGCTGTGCCACCAGCATCACAGTGTTCACGGCACCTGCAGTTCTGCGGACGCGGCCACTTGCCCCACCCCCTGCCAACTGGGAGCTACCTGAAGGCAGGCCCTGGACAGGAGAGGCTCCCAGAGGGTACGCACAAGGGATGAACGGTGATCATCATCTCTCTCCAGTGCCTGGCCCGGAGCGCACCCCCCCGGGTGAGTGCAGAGGGAGGTGGAGAAGCAGGGGGACCAGCGGGGCATCCGGCAGCACATCCAGCTGAGCAGCCTGGATGAGACACACCTACTTTCTCACCTGAAAGGCGGCACCCTGCCCGAGCCATGACCCCAGGCGACAGGATGCCACACAACGCCAGGGACGCCGGGACTCTTCCCCACTCGAGCTGCAGGCCTTGCCTTCCCTTTCCAGAAAAGCAGAGTCTCAGAACAGCGCCCCGCCTTGGGGCACCCCGCTACCCTAATCCTGGAACCAACTCTATAGGCATACACTCGAGGACCTTCTCTCGCTCGCCCTTTCCCCCAAAGTACCCTAAAAATCTCACTCAGGCCTTCATAGCAGCTGCACTCTGACCCACCTGTTCCCCTTCGAGTTAATCTTCCCACAGAGAGACCTCAACAGCTATTCCTACAAAGTTGCTTGTCACAGGAAAATGCAGAAGCCCAAAACAGTGAACACAATTCCAAATGGCCCCAGATGAGGGGCTGGTTAAGTAATCCCAGCATGTCCAAACAATGGAATATCAGTCACTGAAAATCATATTTACAGACTTCTTTAACGCCGTGAGAAGGGCTTACGTTAAAATACCGAGTGACAAAATCTGGGCTGCAAAGTTGCACATGAAGCAGGATGCCTTCACTGATGTCACCTACTGCGGGGGTGTGGGGGCAGGTTCTGGAAGGAAACAGATCTGTCACCACGCGTCACTGCTGAATCAGAGCACCGTCGGGGCTTTTCTTCTTCTTCATGTATACTTTCCTGAACTTTCCACTTTGAGCCTGGATTGTTCATCTATAATAATTAAAAATATACTCCAGACCATTTATCCACAGCAGAGATATTACTCTCCTCTCCCCACCACGAGCCAGGTGACAGGTCCCCCGGAGCTGGGAGCCTCTGAGCCCGCGGAAAGGCCTCGGGGCATCCGTGCAGCCCCTTCCAGCCACTCAGCCTGGAACTGGCCACTGTGGGTGTTCCTGGGGGCTGAGAATGAGCCGTTTCTACTAAAACATGCCCCTGCCATTTACTGAGTGCCCCCTGGCTGCTGGGTGTCACACCAGCCCCTGTGGATACCAAATGAATGTGGTCTGTACCCTCCAAAGGGTTTGCTTAGTGGAAGCAAAAAACAAGGAAACCAGTAATTAACTGCAGAAAAGAACCTCCGTCTCTGGGAGCTGGGAGAGGAGTGGAGGAGGGAAGCCTTGGGTGTTACCAAGAGTTTGAGCATTATCCCGGACTAAGGTGTGCGCAAGACCGGCAGTGCCAACCCCGCTCCTGGCCCAAGGCAGACATTGCTAATCAATCACAGCACGTTTCCCAGCAGCCCTTGGTGGGGGGTCCTTCTCCTGCAGGGCATCCAACAGCCCCCCAGCCAAACTGCCCTGGCACAGGCAACGACCCCTCATCTGTGCAAGTGGGCAACGTGGCTTCTAAGGAAGGGAGTGACGCGGGTCACTCAGGACGCCAGGGGGGCCGGCAGCAGAGACCCAGCCGGAGACAGCTGTGTAAGAGTGCAAGCCCTGGAGCGTGCAGTCCACAAGTGATGCGCAGGGGACGAGGAGGGAGGGGACGGGGCCACACCGCCCACTCTGAGCCCGGCTTCCTCTCTCCTCCTAACTCTGGGGAGGCCTGGCAAGCTCAGCCCTCTGGAAGGAAAGAGACTCCACGCTTGGCCAGGCAGCTGAATGCACAAAAGGGCTGCACCGGGCCGCTCACCGCTGGGATGGGCAGAAGGAACCCCAAGGCAGCCCCGGGCACCTGCCTGAAGACTCACGGCCCCCAGACGGCGCAGTGTCTGAGCCACTCGCTGAAACAGCTCTTCCAGAGCATGCGGCCCCCAGTGGCACATGTCCTGTCTCCTCAGGAGGCTGCAAATGTCTTCAAGAAAGGGCATGGCCCTTGATTTACCCAAGGACCCTTAGTTGGGAGGGAGGGCCCCTGGAAACCGGCCAGTGTCACCTGGTCATCTTACAAACGTGGGGAAGGCCAGGCCCAGATGGATGGAGCCACTTGCCCGAGGTCAGAGCAGGCGAGAGGCAAAGCCAGAGAGGGCCCCGAGTCTCGTGTGTCCCGCTGCGTGGCCTCTCTCCTGAGTCCAGCAGGGTGCCGAGCCCAGGGAGCACCCACACATTCCCTGACCGGCAGAGGGATGCGGGGAGGGGCAGTGCAGGATCGGTCCCCCTGCCTGAGCGCTGGCCCCGGGGCCGCTGGCTGCCACCCTGTGCACCAGCCCGCCCTGCGTGCAGAGCCCACGTGGAGAGGCTTAGCCGCGGTGGGGGAGCCGGGCGTCAGGCAGCACCCAAAAGCAGCACCCGCGCTGGGATCGCACGGCTGCCCTTGGGCTCGCTCGGGCTTGTTCTCCAAAGACACGCTCTGATTCGCCGCCAGGGAGCCCAGGTGGCCGGGCCAGACGAGGGCTCCTGGTGGGCTCTGGGCCTGGGCGAGCAGGGCCGAGATGCACGTCAGCACCAATGCCTGGGCTCCAAACATTACCTCAGACTCAGCAGGTGGGAGGTGGATGGGCGTGGTGGGCCTACAGAGGAGGCCTCCTTCCATCCGTCAGCCGGATGGGGCCAGCGCTCATGGCTGCGCCCCAATTACTACTACTATAATCAGAGCCACACACAGGCACCCAGCACACGGCTGGGCGTTGCCCACTGGCAACCTTTCCAGATCCACACGACACTCAAGAGGGCTCCCAGGCCCACTTGCAAGATGAGAAAACTGAGAGTCCCAAGACCACAGAGTGAAAGAGGGGCAAGCACTCAGGCCTTTGCACCCAGGTCCCGGCCCGCATCACTCCCGTTGCAGATCCCCTGCCCATCAGGCCGCACCTCGCCGCCCCCCAGCACTAACATCCCAAAGGCAGGGCACCCTCCCGGGTCGCCTGGTCACTCACCAATGCCCCCGAGTGCCTTTACATCTGCACCAGGCACCCAAGGCAGGACCCAGACAGGGCTGCTCCCACCCTCACACACCCCTCGTCCAGCCGGGGAGACGGACCGGCGGCCCTGCAGCAGTACCGGACGGAGCGACGTCCTGGATGGGAGCCGATGGCGCGGGGAGGCCCTCCAGCCGGGGGAGCTGGCCAGGAACAGGCCAGGAGGGGAGGAGGCCGCGAGCACCAGGAGACCGGGGAAGCCAGTGACCCGCAGCACAGAGGGTGTGAGTGTCTGCGGGGGGGGAGCGGGGCTGGGAGATGGAAGCTGAGGGTCGGCGAGCCTCGCATGGGGCTGCAAAGTCGCACAGTTCCTGGGAGCACCACCCAGCGTAGTCTGTGTGGACTTGGCCCCGACCGGGATACAGAACGAGCGCTGCTGGGGTCCACCAGGGGCCTCGGCCTGGGAGCCGAGCCCCCTTGAGTTGGAAAGGCCTCTGCCTGCGGACGACTCGGGGCTGGGAGTGGGCAGTAGAGCCTCTCAGCCCAGGGTAGGAAGGGCTCCTGTGCGGGCAAGGCTTACCGGCCCCAGCGATTCACAGACCCCACAGTACTCGGCTCAGTCAATCCCACCCCACCTCAGCCTCGGATCCAATGTCAAAGGCCAAGTCCTGAGCGCCTCATCCTGCCAGCTCTCCAAGACCCACCACCACCCAGCACCCTGGCCAAGCGGGCTTCAATTCAGCCTGCTCCGGGCCGCTCCCTCCCTCTGCGGAGGACAACGTCTAGAGTCTGTGCATTTATGTCTGCACACGTGCACACACACACACACACACACACACACACACACACTGTGTGCACTCAAACTTCTACAAACTCCAAATCCACGCACAATCAGAAATGCACTCACCCGCAATGGATGCACTTACAAACACACACGATGACACACTCGCACATTTATAAATAACCCCAGCCACACACAACGTGCAGGTGAAACAGACATGCCCTCACACAGAAGCACACGGGGCACACGCTTGGTGCACACACACGGGATCACCCCAAGGGGCAAGTCTCTGAGCCTGCCTTCCGTAACTCAGGGAAATCGCCGCTAGAAGGCAAGCTCTGGAGTTCCGGCCCCACGGGTGCACTTGCCTCGGCAGCAGGGGGACAGGGGCAGATGGTGCCCCAGCCTAGCTGGGAGTCCGGCCCAGGTCTCTAGGGCCTGGAGGGGGCTTCATGCAGAGACGAATTCCCAGTCAAGGGGCTAAATGCACAGGGCCCTGAGGTTCTGGGGGTGTCCCCAGGCCCCAGGAAGCCCTGGAAACTTCCACTCTGCAAAAGAAAAGAGCCCCCTGGACTCGGGCAGTGCCGACTGCCCAGCATTGGCTGCAGGCTTGCTGAGGAGTAGGGGGCATGCTGGCTTTCGCCCACTTTGCCGAGGAAGCTGCAGTGCCGAGTGCAAGTCTAAGGGCCCAGGAGCTTCTCCTGACTTCCCGTCATTCCTCCACCGACAGATCCATCCACCCATCCCTTCAATCCAAGTGCCGACTGTTGTTGCATCTTCATGACAAGCCTACGAGGCAAGAACAAGGACCTCCGTCCCATATGCAAAGTCAGGGAAGCACAGAGGGACACAGAGTGCTCAGGCCGCACTAAGTGACCAGGTCAGCCTGACACCGAAGGCAGCTCAAGTCACGATCTGCGCAGAGCCAGCAGCAGAGAAGCAGGGTTCGTGGCCTCTGCCCTCTGGCGGGCTGAACGCGTGCGTCTTCTCACGCGCAAACAGGACCAGGGAGAGCTCCCTGCCCTCCCGTGGGGAGAAGGCTCCGCAGGCCAAGCTCGGTGGGCCTCGCCGGGAAGCCCAGCTCCACCAGCCACTTCACTTCTCCGAACCTCAGTGCCTCCCTCTGTAAAATGGGGATAAATGCACCCACTGCACAGGAGCACCAAGCCCAGAGCCTGGCCCCCAGCGGACGCCCAAGAAAGGCGTGAGTTAGGAACGCTACCGCTACTCCATCACCAGGGGTGCCGCAGCTTCTAATAAAACAACACGGCAGTACGCGGCGCAGACCAAAGTAAAAAGACTTCAGTGGAGAACAGCCTGGGTGGGTCTGGGTTCCGAGAGGGTCGGGAGGCGATGGGCATGGGCTGAGCCTGGAGGCGCGGAGGCAGCCGGGGTGCCGGGGCCGACGGGAGAATCGCAGCCACCCCACCGGGCACGGAGGCTCTGGACGTGCCTCTGGCGGAGCCCCGGCTTCCAGGGACGTCACCTCCCGGCGCCCATGGGGAGTGGTCCTGCACAACCTCCTTTTCCAGTTGGAGAAAAAGAAGCAGGGAACAGACAAGAACTTGAAGGTCAGGCAGGTTGTTGGACGGAGCCAGGGCTGAGGCTGGGGCTGCTGGAGAACAGGCCGGCGGTAGGTGGGGCGGCGGGGCAGGGGGACCTTGGGGAGGTGGGGAGAAGCCCCCTGGCTCCCGTGTCCCCATGCCAGTTTGCGGAGGGTATTAAAAGGTTTCTTTTCAATTACTCCTTCCTTGGAAAGTACTAACAGCGCTCTGATGAAGATGCGACTTAATTTCCCAGTTGGTTTGGAAATGAGGAGACCTGTAATTGTGTGACCCTCTCTGCAGCAACAGACGCCGGGGGGGGGAGGGGTGCTGTCTCCTCGGAGGCCGATCGGGAATAAAAAGATCTCGCCGAACGTGCTAGGGACCCGGTGCTGGACGGGGCTGGGGTGCAGGCTGTCGCCCCTCTGCGCCCCGCGCCCTGCTCAGCGCACCCAAAGTCCTGGCCTCAGACTCCGCTCTGACTTGGAAAAGCTCTGAGCCCACCGGGCCACAGCCACGTGCTCAGGGGCCCTGGTCTGCGCCTCCCACAGAGCCCAAGGCCCACTGCGGACAGAGGGAAAGATGAGCTGCCCTGACTCAGAGCCGGCTGCATGTTCATCAGGCCTTGCGGCCATTTCCGCATCTCACTCTTGCTAAAGCCCGTGAGTACCCCCACTGCGCACAGGTGAGGAGGCAGGTGCCCAAGTTCCTGTGGGTGAGGCCTTGGTGTGACTCCGAAGGCCCCGGCCTCCCTCTGGCCCCCACCACCTTCTCCTGGGAGGACGAACCTGCCTCTCGGTCACAGCTCCCACCCAGGGACACCGCAGACCTGGGAACAAGCCCCACACGGCGAGTTCCCGTGATTGGAGCCCCTAGAATCAGCCCCAAGAATTTCACTGGAATCTTTCCCGATAATAATACGATGATGATGGCCACTGGGTTTTTTTTTCAGACGCCGACTCTGTCATGTCGCGCTAAGTGGCTCGTGAAAATCACCCTTCCCGGGTGTTATAGTGGGGGGAGCACTATAACATCCCCACTTTACAGATGCAGAAACTGAGGCACGAGGTCTTGAAGAGCCTGAGCACAGAGACGCTCCTCCACGGCCCTCGCCACCTCCCTGGCTTTCTCAGACTTACAGTGAACACAGCACAGTGTGCTACAGGGGGAGGAACGCCCTCTCCCATTTCTGAGACGGGGTCCCTCCTGACCACCGTCTTGTCTTCTCCGCTGACGGCAGCCTCCATGCCCTCCTACCTACCCCAGGGCTTCTCCCTGAATCCTCCCTCGACAGGCTGGGGGACATTCCTCCCCAAGTGAGGAGGTCCTGGGGGTCCCCGTCAGGTGGGCACGTGCTTGGCGGGGCCTGCTGGCCGCCCGCACACCGCCAGGGGGTGGGAAGGGCCGTGCCGCCTGCTGCGTTTCCCGGAGAGGCCGATAGGTCCAGACTGACGCACCACAGCAGGACTGAAGGCTACGGGGTCGGGAAGGGTCGGCCGGCTGCAGACATGCCGAGGAGCAGCAGGAATAACTCACCCCAGCCCGGCCTCGCCAGCGTGAACCTCTGAACCCTCCACATGGGATGTAAGGAAACCCCCATCGGCCACTCGAGAGGCGCTTAGCAGGGGACCCAGACACCCCCGAGGCCTCATCCACAGAGGGACTCTTGTTTGGAAAACAGGCATTAGTTACCACTGTGACACAAATGCTGTCCGGATTCCAGGAGCCTTTTTCCTGCTGCTTTTTCAATTCCCAATTCTCCCTCTGCACCGACATCTCCTATCTCATGCCCTGCACTGGAACACGCCAGAAGGAAATCAAGCAGCGAACTTCAAAAACAAAGGAGACCGTGGTCTCTGACACACGTCGTGAACTCCGACTCACCTCCACGCTGCCCCTGAGGCAGCCGGAGCTTTGCTGGGCCAACCAGACCCATCTCATCCTGCAGAACCTCCTGTGTGTTCCCCAGACGAGCCCTGATGGCCCTGACAGAGGCAGGACGGCTGCGAGCGCTCACTGACAGCACAGGTGAGGGGGAAGGGTCAGGCGCACCCCCCCTCCCCACCCCGATGGGTGGGCAGCTACTCAGGCCGGTCCCCACCCCACCCCACCCCCCGGGGTCCTCAGTGTTCTGGCCTCACAGATTCCCTGCAAAAGGAAGACACAGAGGTGAGTGGGCACTGCAGGCGCCAGCAGCCTGGGCTGTCAGGGAAGGCTTCCTGGGAGAGGCAGCATTGACACTGGGTCTCCAAGCACAGGGAGTCTTGACAGGTAGGAACCAGGGGTGCTGTAAGCATAGGGTAGTCACAGCGTTATTGCCACACTGAAGGAAACTCCACTTTTATCTCCAGGAGGACCCCAAGCCCTACCACATGATTCGAAACCTGCAAATTCTGAAGCTTTCTAAAGTACCATAAAAATATTCCCAAAACCTCAACCCGGCCATTGGGACAGGCCTCACTCAAAGGCTAAAAGCCAGCAGTGGGCTGTGCAGTGAAGGGCACTCTGTCCCCAGAGGTATAGGCAAAAGGTCACCTACTCCATAGCATCCAGGACTGGGTTCAGGGTGTGAATGGGGCCTTGGACCCCAAGGGCACCTGGGAAAGGCCCGGTGGTCCCAGGCTGGGATGTCTGGGAAGAGGGTGGGACGGGCAGAGATGAACCCTCCGTCCCAAGGGCAGAAGAAGGTTCAAGGAAAGACCCCTGGCAGGGTGGACACTAGCCCGGGCCTTGTGGATGGCAGGGGCCTCAGTGCTGGAAGCAAGGCAGCGCTCACCACACACTAGACAGAGGACCCTCAGCTCTTCCGCTGGGCGTCTGCAGCAAGGAGCAATGAATCAACGTGACAGCGCGTCATTGCCTCAAGAGACACAAAGGCAGACAGACCAGGGCTAACTCAGAAGCCTCTGATCGGAGACACACCTAAAAACTCTCAAGGAAACTACAGCTCCACATGCGGTGAGTTTTAGAAATGCTGGGTCAGCATGCAACAAGTTGCTTGAGTGGAGGACTTCGCAGAGCTTTCAAAATAGCACCTCGTGCTTTTAAGATCCCAGAAAGCCCCAGACTAAGTGGCTTCTCCCAAACTTTCTCCAAAAGGGCCATGGCCCTTTCTGTCTGCAGAGTCTGTGCACAAGGGGAGCCGCAGAAAGCAAACTCCAGGGAGCTGTCCTGGCCTCTCCCTGCCCCCTCCCAGGGCACAACAGACTGGCCGGGGTCTCCCCAGGAGGGCCTGAAGCTTCGTGCCCACCTGATGCCCGGCTGGGATCCACCCCTCACTCCCAATCTGGGTGGAGGTACAAGTAAATGAGGGTGACATCATGAAAAAGCTAACCTAAAAGCGTCAGTTCTTAAAAAAAAAAAATTAAACCTTCTCATTGACACATGTAGTATGTCTGGGTTATCAGCCAATCCCTGGGGCACACCTAACAGTCTTGGGTTCTGGAGGTAGGAAGCCTGCTCTTGACAACTTGGGAGGAGCAGCCTGGGTCTCCTGCGGGCATCTCCCGAGCCTGTGACAGCCCTTCCTAGCATGTCCTTAGGTAGCTCCGTGGAAGGTGGCCATCGTGGAGGGCGGCCGCCGCATACCTCGGCCCGAGGCTCTGCCCTACCTGGCCGACACCAAAGTCCGGGCACTGCAAGCCACACACCGGCTCTGGCACCTCATCTGCACATCCTTCTGTGCCCGGTGCCATCAGAACACAGAGGCCGTCCTCCTTGAAGCTCTGAGGATGCTGGACACATCCAGGTGACAGTACAGGAGGCCCCAGGAGACTTCCACCCAGCAGGAAAGGTCTGGGAGACACTCAGGGTCTGTATCACCAGTGTGGCTTTTCTTGGGACCTGGCAGGAAAGTTTTCAGAGCAAGATGCCCTCCCAGGTCTCTGTGATTATCTCCACGGACAGAGGAGACAGGCTTTGCAAAGCCCTGGCCGGCTGGGGAAACATAAAAGGCCCCCTTGCTGACAAAACCCTCTGAGAAGAGAACCTGCCCCCAAACCTTTAAAAATGATTCTGGGTTTTGGCCCCAACTTGCCCCTCGCAGCCATACCCCACCGACACGTGACGGACACGCCAAATCCAGCCTCCGATCCCTGAGCAAAGGCAGGCCGCAAAGTCCGCAGAGTCTCCTCCGGGGACAAGATGGCACATGCCGGTGACACAGCGCGGCCCCCCGTCCTTCTGTCCAGAGGCTGTCATTAGAAGGCGGTCCCCTCGCTCTGAGCCGGCCCCTCCTGGCTCCTCCCTGGAGGGCTCTCTCCCCCACCCCCATCCCCCCCCAGGGGCCAGACAGCAGCGGGACCCCCGAGTGCCCACGGGATGTCCAGCCTCGCTCCCCTGAGCACCCACCTCACCCCGGCTCAGGACAAGCCATCCTCGACCTTCGTAACCTGGATCCTCAACGAGAAGCTTCCTTTTCTTCCCCTCAGCCTTTTCCTAACAGCAGCCCCGGCCCAGTGGGTCCCAGGCCTTCAAACCCTCTCAACCCAACAAATGCTTCCTTCCCTCCCCACTCTCATTTCACGGAGACATATTATACCTGACGTATAACACTGTGTTAGCTTGAGGTATACAACATCATGATTTGACATGTGTATGGACTGTGAAATCTCACCACGAGAAGTCTAGGTAGCAAACATCCCATAGTTACGTATTTCTTTTCTTTTTGAGATACACTCTCTCAGCACCTTTCAGATGTAGAATACACTGTGGTTAACTATAGCCCGTCATGGTAAGCAGTACGTCCCTCCCAGGATGTAATGTCTACTTTGTTTATTTATCACTTAAAAGTTAATGTATTTAAGTATAATTGGCCTACAGCACTATGTGACTTTCAGGTGCCCAGCACAGTGATGCAATGTTTCTATATGTTACAAAGTGATCACCTCCTCTCCCCTCCGCACCGCCCCCTCCTTCCTTCCCTCAGCCGAGGTTGATGAGAGCCAATGCTCTGGCCAGGTGCAGGGGACACAGAGATCTGAGACCCAGTTGGTCAACCAAAAGTGTGACAGCCAGATAGGAGTCTGTCCTGGCGCCAGGGAGGGCGTGGCCAGCAGGGCCAGCGGTGCGGGTATATCCACGGGACCCAAGGCCGGTCCAGTTGGAGCAATAGGTTAGCATCTGGATGCAGTGAGTCATGAGACCAGAGAAGGCGTCAGGGCCAGACCCCGGACCTCCCGTGCCAGGTTCCAGAACCTTCCAGGGCTCTGCCCCAGCACTCTGCCATCTGGAACGCACTGCCCTTTTCTCCATCCGGTCAAACCCCAACCGTGGCCCCCAAGCCCTTCCCAGCCCCCAGCTCAGGAAGCCTTTCCTCCTCGGATCCCTCCGGCCCCGCGGCATCAGCTTAGGCCCCCCCGTCAGAGCCAGGGTCCTCAGGGTCTCTGATCCCCACCTTCACTCTCCAGATGGGGAACCCACGGCCCAAGAGGGTCTGGGCTCTGCTCTGCTGAGGGAGGGACACGGCAAAGATGGAGCCGGGAGGCCTGGGCTCGGTGCCGAGTCTGGAGCAGCCACAGGCCCTCGACAGCTCATCTCATGCGAAGCCCCCTCCAGCACAGCCCCTGCCCCCTGACATCCTAGGGGTCCTCCCCCACCCCAGCCCCACCACCGGGGGGGAAAGAACCAGGTCTAAGTCAATGTCCCCAAAGCTGGGCACAATGCTGGCTCCCAGTGGCGCTCAATAGTGTTCCCTGGATGGATGGACGGACACACAGATGGGTGGAGAAGGAGAAGAAAAAGGGAGGGGGCTGGGGGGAAGGGGAGGAGGCTCCCAGCTGAGAGCAGCTGCTGCCGTACCCTCCAGCCTCTCTGCCCCGCTGCAGCCCCCGCCGTTGGGTTTCAGACCGGCCCCGGCCAGAGCCGGTTGGGAGGGGGCAGCCGTCCCAAGCTGGGGCCACATGGGGCACCGTGGCCAGGGACAAGGGCTTCGTGATGAGGACATGCTGGTCCCGATGCCCCCTCCCTGGCTCCAGAGCCCCATAAGCCCAAGACTACAGCCCCAGCCCGGACATTCTCCCTCCCGGTCAGTCCCCAGACTCTCCCACCTCATGCAGACTCCAGCCTGAAGACGGCTACAAGAGTGCAGCTTCCTCCTTGGGGATCTGCCTTTCTCCTGTCACCCAACTCCTTTATTTTGAACAGCAGTGAAACTGTACCAAGATCCAGACCGGCAATCGATGGGAAGAAATGCCTGGCAACAGTACTGGCTGCAGCAAAGCCAAGGTGCAGCCCAGTCTAGACAGCCCCGCCCCCTCCGGCCCCACTCTCCCTGTGCTGGACCAGCCCCTCAGGATTGCACAACAGGGCATTCAGGGTCAGAACGTCCCGGGACAGGGTTTAGAGGAGGAAAGTGTGTCTAATGAAGAGGAACGAGAGGGCAGGATTCCAGAAGGACCTGGAAATACTGTGGCAGTTTTGTTTTGTTTTGCTTTTGCAAAGAGGCAAACACACAACTTCAGGGCATGAGAACAGAGCAGAAAGAGACCGAGGTGAGGCCTGAGAAAGCGCCGAGAAGGAAAGATTGCCTCAGCGGTGGCCTAAGAGCTGACTGAGGCATCGGCGGGTGGGGGGCGGCCCAGCTAGCGGGGAGGCAGCGGGGGCTGTTAGGGGCTCACGGGGACAAGTCACCAAGGACCACAGGGGACAATTCAAATGTGGTCACCTGCACAGAATAACCTGAAGACAGCCCTCTGACACACACAGGTGCCAAAGGGGAAAAATCCCCCCAGATCTCCCAACACAGCCTCCAGAGGTCACCCTGGGGAAGCCTCGTCCCTTCTGATCCTTGGAAGGTCCAGACTTTCAGGCATCCCCTCAAAGGCACAGTGACGTCCTCTGGGAGGCCCCAGGCCCTCCTTCGAGCCCACTCCAGGGCTACTCCCCAGCTGGACATCCCAAGGAGAGCTCACACCCCAGGGCAAAGGGAGCCTCCAAGAGTTTGAGAGCTGGTGTAGGCCCTGAGATGGTCATATCCCCGTCGCTTGACAGATGCACAACCGAGGACCAGAGAGGCAAGGGCCTTGCCCAGAGGCACAGAGCGAGCATGGATCACCGTGCCCTTCAGGGGCTGACCCGACAGGGCCCAGGAAGGAAGGCCGCGGGAGGGCCTCTGCGATCACCTGAGGCAGCCCCCAGGACTGAGGCCCCTCACTCGCCCAAGGTGCCATCCGGTGGGCCTCTCACCCGACGGTGCAGAGGTGGGAACGCCCAGGTCCGCTCGCACCCTCTGGCCGCGTGGCCACACATAGCGATGGCGCCTTGATGAGCAAAGAAGGAAACCTGCCACGGGGCGGTGGGGGGACGGACAGGGCGATTCATGTGAGATCAGGCCCTGAAAGAGCGTAGCCCCCAGTCACTGTGCCCCTTTCTTCCCCTTTTCTCCGCAGGAGGGGGAGAGCCAGCGGTACCCAGCCCTGGGTCAGGCTGTGTGTCTCTGGACAGGCCACTGCCACCTGAGAGGACCAGAGTGGCAGGACCCAGGGCCCGCAGCCTCACTGTGCCTCTCCCTCTGGGCTTCCGGCCCCGCAGAGTGGCCACAGCCGGCCTGGCCCAGCCTTCAGACGATGGGCTCCCCAGGGCCTGCCCGCGGCCCTCTCCACAGGCCAAGGAAGGCGGAGGCAGCTGACGGCCGGCTGCCTGATTTACAGCCTCCTCCGGCCGCCCTGCCTGAGGCTGAGGCCCAGCAGACATTTTCCATCACCGCCGCGGCCGAGTTCCGACGTTCAAGGGGGCCCTGGGTCTGCGCCCTGGGCCTGGCCCCAGTGTCCCATCTCCTGAGTGCGCGGGCAGGCCAGGGGCCCAGGCCGAACCTCTGTGCCTAGGCATCAGCACTCCATCACAGGAGAGGGGAGGCCGAGCCCAGGTGCCGCGGCCAGGCCCGAGAGGCCCGGGCCGGGGAGGGCCAGGCCTCCCGGCCTGCGTGGTCCACACCAGGCCCTGCCCACTTCCGTTCCCCCGTCTCCCCATGACAACATCTTGAACGAGAGCCTCTGTTGGCCAGCCGGAGCGCTCTGGGGTTTTTTTGCCCCGACGCAGCTCCCACGCTCAACTGTGCACACGGCCCTTGGACAGGCTGCCGAGATTGTGTGTGGTGCTAGCAGTGAAACACAAGCCTCCGGCCCACACAGATGTTCTCGGAGGCCTCGCTGTCCCCAGGCGGGACCGGCCAGGATAAGAAGGGAGGTGCCCCTGCCCCTCTCGGCCCCAGGCCCGCTCAAGTCAGGCCATGAGCATATGCAGGGTGAGGACCGTCCACGCCGTGGAATTCTCTATGCCATTTAAAACGGGAAAGGTCCTCCGAGGGAGAAAAAGACAAATCAACCTTCCTGCTTCCAGCCAAGATGGAATAACAGGAACTAGATTTAGGGTCCCACCCGAAACCACCAAACAGCCAGACAAAACATTGTGAGACCATGGTTTTCAAGACACTGCACAGCAGGCAACAAAGGGAAAGTCGTCCTGAGAGACATAAATACACAAGGCGGGGAGCGCTAAGTAGAATGCCCCAGGGTGCGGGGCAGGGAAGGGAACCCAAGCGGACCTGGTGGGTCCCCTGACCTGAGGAGACAGCGCTGAAGTGCAGGAGACCAGGGCAGCAAGAGATTGAACGACAGACTGCCAAGAGGACAGACAACCCCAGAGATCGGCAGGGGTCCCCTTGGGATCACTGCAGAATACAACCAGCACATGCAGTGCTGTCCCAGGGCCAGGGAAGCAGAGGACAGTGCCCAGCACACACAGGGCCACTGCCCGTTCCCTCCAGCCAGGACAGTGCCCGGCACACACAGGGCCACTGCCCGTTCCCTCCAGCCAGGACAGTGCCCGGCACACACAGGGCCACTGCCCGTTCCCACCAGCCAGGACAGTGCCCGGCACACACAGGGCCACTGCCCGTTCCCACCAGCCAGGACAGTGCCCGGCACACACAGGGCCACTGCCCGTTCCCACCAGCCAGGACAGTGCCCGGCACACACAGGGCCACTGCCTGTTCCCACCAGCCAGGACAGTGCCCAGCACACACAGGGCCACTGCCTGTTCCCTCCAGCCGGACTGGAGAACCTCAGAAGTCACAGGGTACTGGGTGGAGAATTCAGAAGGATTTTGCCTCAAGAGCGAGGAATCATTAGCCCTGGGCTCTGGTCCCATCTAACTAATCTTAAAAGCAAGGTTAAATCTTCCAAGTAAATCAACGATGTCACAGTGGAAGCTCAAAAATATTTATAGGATAACAAAAATATTCAATACTGAACAAGATAAAATTTACAATATCTAGCATCCATCAAAAATAACCAGGCATGGGGACTTCCCTGGTGGCACAGTGGTTAAGAACCTGCCTGCCAATGCAGGGGACACGGGTTTGTGCCTGGTCTGGGAAGAACCCACATGCCGCAGAGCAACGAAGCCTGTGCACCACAACTACAGAGCCTGTGCGCCACAACTACTGAAGCCCTCATGCCTAGAGCCCATGCTATGCAACAAGAGAAGCCACCGCAATGAGAAGCCCGCCCACCACAATAAAGAGTAGCTCCAGCTCGCCGCAACTAGAGAAAGCCTGTGCGCAGCAACGAAGACCCAATGCAGCCATCGATAAATAAATAAATAAATGCTTTTAAATGCTTTTAAAAAAATAAATAAAAATTAAAAAAAATAACCAGGCATGAAAAAAAACCCCAGGAAAATACAACCCATAATGAGGAAAATAATCAATTAATCAAAACTGAACCAGAGCAGACACAGACATTAGAACTTGCAGACAAGAGCCTTCAAAGAGTTATTATAACCGGATTCCGTATGTTCTAAAAGTTAAGCAGAGATACTAAAGATATAAAAAGACCCAACCCAACTTCTAGGGATGTAAAATACATTGGAAGCAATTAGTGGCAGATTAGACACTGCACAAAAAAGGTTCATGAACCTGAAGAAATAGCAATAGAAACTAACCAATATGAAAAGCAGAGAATTACAAAAGAAAAGAAAAGAGCATGTGGTCTATGGGACAACTTCAAGATGCCTAATATATGTGTAATTGGAGTCCCCAAAGAAGAAATGGAGAAGAGAGAGTGGAAAGAAGAAATATTTGAAGAAATAATGGCTAAGAATGTACCAAATTTGATGAAAATTACAAATGCAAAGAAAAATTGAAAAAAAAGGAAGAAAAAAAAAAAAAACAGCCAGAAGATTATTACCTGAGATCAAGAAAGCCACTCAGGACTTTGCTGGTGGCACAGGGGTTAAGAATCCGCCTGCCCATACAGGGAACATGAGTTCGGTCCCTGGTCCGGGAAGATCCCACATGCCGCAGAGCAACTAAGCCCGTGTGCCACAACTACTGAGCCTGCATTCTAGAGCCCGTGCGCCACAACTACTGAAGCCCATGTGCCGCAACAACTGAAGCCCGCATGCCTAGAGCCTGTGCTCCACAACAAAAAAAGCCACCACAATGAGAAGGCTGTGCATCGCAGCAAAGAGTGGCCCCTGCTTGCTGCAACTGGAGAAAGCCCACACGCAGCAACAAAGACCCAACACAGCCAAAAACAAAACAAAACAAATAAAAAAGTCACTCATAATAACAAAGGAGTGAGCTCATCAAGAGGAAATAACAATCCTAAACATGTATGCACCTAACAACAGAGCTTCAAAATACAGGAAGTAAAAACCGAAAGAATTGGTTTGAAAGCCAATCAATGTGATTCACCATATTATCCCGTCCGAGATCAAGAACAAGACAAGGATGTCTGCTGTTACCACCGCTAGTCAACACTGTACTGGAGGGTCTACAGACAGTAAAGAGGGCAAAATAACTAAATAAAAGGCATCCAGATTGTAAGAAAGAAATAAAACTGTGTTTATTTGCAGATGATGTGATCATTTATGTACAAAATCTGATAGAATCTACAAAAGAGGATAAAAGAACAATACACACAAGTCATTTATATCTCTAAATACTAGCCAATTGAAATTTTAAAATATCACTGTAACAGCTTCAAATTGCATAAAATATCTCAGGATAAATCTGAAAAAGACATACAATGCCTGTACACTGAAGGTTATAAAACATTGCTGACTTTAAAAAAGACCTAAACAAATGGACGGACACGCCTTGTTCATGGATCAGATTACTCAGTATTGCTATTTTCTCCAAATTTATCTATATTCATCATACTCTCAGTCAAAATCTGAAAAGCAGGATTTTTGGAGAAACTCACATGAAAATGCAAAGGGTCTAAAATAGTCAAAACAACATTAAAAAAAGAAGAACCAAGTTGCAGGGCTAAACTGTCTGATTTCAAGACTTATTATAAAACTCAGTAACCAAGAAAGTATGGTGTCGGAGCCAACACAGACAAATAGATCAAAGGAACAAAACAGAAAGTCCAGAAATAGGCCCACACATATACGGGAAACAGATTTTTTTTATATAATGGTGCAAAGGCAACTTGGTGCAGAAAGAATAATCTTTTGAACAAATGGTACTGGAGCAATTAGATAGCCATCTGCAAATAAATAAATACAGGCCGACCTCGGAGCTCTTGCGGGTTTGGTTCCAGACCACCACAATAATGCAAATACCGCAATAAAGCAAGTCAACACCAATTTTCTGTTTCCCAGTGCATATGAAAGCTATGTCTACACTATCCTGTAGTCTATTAAGTGTGCAACTGCGTTGTCTAAAAAAACAACATGCATACCTTAATTAAAAAATACTTTATTGCTGGGGCTTCCCTGGTGGCGCAGTGGTTGAGAGTCCACCGCCGATGCAGGGGACACGGGTTCGTGCCCCAATCTGGGAGGATCCCACATGCCATGGAGCGGCTAGGCCCGTGAGCCATGGCTGCTGAGCCTGCGCGTTCGGAGCCTTTGCTCCACAATGGGAGAGGCCACAGCAGTGAGAGGCCCGCGTACCACAAACAAACAAACAAACAAAACCCAAAACTTTATTGCTAAAAAGTGTAACCATCATCTGAACCTTGAGCAAGTCATATTCTTTTTGCAATAGTAACATCACAGATCACTGATCGTAGATCATCAAACGAATATAATAATAATGAAAAAGTTTGAAATATTACAAGAATTACCAAAATGTGACACAGAGACACAAAGTGAGCAAATGCTGTTGGAAAAAGGACACCAATAGACTTGCTTGATGCAGGGTCACCACAAACCTTCAATTTGTAAAAAACACAATATTTGTGAAGTGCAATAAAGCAAAGCACAGTAAAACGAGATATGTCTGTAAATAAATCAGTAACTTGGTCCATACTTTGTACTGTATACATATGAACTCAATATGGACCACAGACCTAAAACTTTAATACTTCTGAAAAGAAAACACAGGAGAAAATCTTTGTGGCTTTGGTGTAGGCAAAGATTCTTTGGATACGACACCAAAAGCATGATCTATAAAAGAAACATTTTATAAAGTGGAGTTAATCAAAATTAAAAGATTTTACTCTACAGAAGATATTGTTAAGAGAATGAAAAGATAAGCCACAGACTTGGAGAATATATTTGCAAAGCATATAAACTGATAAGAAACTTGGTAGCCAGAATATATAAGGAACTCTCAAAACTGAATAATTAAAAAACAAACCAAGGTTTTAAAAAAAGGGAGTTGCCAGGGTAAATCAGATACTATACCAAGAAGAAATGCAGATGGCAATAGAACACATCAAAGCACAACACCAGGACTTCCCTGGTGGCGCAGTGGTTAAGAATCCGCTTGCCAATACAGGGGACACAGGTTCGAGCCCTGATCCGGGAAGATCCCAGATGCCGCGGAGCACCTAAGCCCATGTGCCACAACTACTGAGCCTGCACTCTAGAGCCCGTGAGCCACAGCTACTGCGCCCTCGTGCCACAACTACTGGAGCCCGCACGTCTAGAGCCCATGCTCTGCAACAAGAGAAGCCACCGCAATGAGAAGCCCGTGCACCGCAATGAACAGTAGCCCCCGCTCGCCGCAACCAAAGAAAGCCCGCGCGCAGCAACGAAGACCCAACGCAGCCAAAAATATATAAATAATAAATTAAATTTTTTTTAAAAAGCACACCATTCATTAGGAAAACGTAAATTGAAACTACAATGAGGTGCTACCACACACCCATGAAAATAGCTAAAATTCATTTGTACACCAATATTCACAGCAGTGTATTCAGACTAGCCAAAAGTTGGAAACAGCCCAAGTGTCCATTAACAGATGAATGGACAAACGAAATGTGGTCTATACATCCAATGGAATACTCTTCAGCCTTAAAAAGGAATGAAGTTCTGACACACGCTACAATGAGGATGAACCTTTAAAACATTATGCTAAGTATAAGAAACCAGACACAAAAGGACAAATATTATATGATTCTGCTTATATAAAATATCTAGAATAGGCAATTCATAGAGACAGAAAGTAGAATAGGGGTAGGGGATTAAAAGGCACAAACTCTTAGGTATAAAATAAGCTTCAAGGATATATTGTACAACACCAGGAATATAGCCAATATTTTATAATAACTATAACTGAAGTATAACCTTAAATAATTGTGAATCACCATAGTGTACCCCTGTAATTTGTGTAATATTGTACATCAACTATACTTCAATTTAAAAAAAAAAAGAGGGAAGGGATATGGGGACAGATGTATATGTATAACTGATTCACTTTGTTATAAAGCAGCAACTAATAAAAAAAAGAGAGAAAAAAATAAGAAAGTAGAAGTTACAGGGATGGGGGTGCAGAATGGACAGTTACTGCCTAATGGGTACAGAGTTTCTGCTTGGGGGTGATGAAAGAGTTTTGGAAATAGATAGTGGTGATGATTGCACAACACTGTGAATGTAATTAATGCCACTGGATTGTACCCTTAAAATGGTTAAAATAGCAAATTTTATATTACATATATTTTACTACACTTACAAAATAAGGTAACATACAAAAAACCATCGAATTGTACACTTTAAATGGGTGAATAATATGGTTAAAAAAAAAGAGGCCTATCTATATGTGAGTGAAAATAATTTTTTTTTAAATAGCTAAAATTCAAAAGATTGACCATTCCAAGAGCTGGCAAGGATGTGGTATAACTGGGATCCTCATACTCTGCGGGTGGGAATATAAAATTGTACAATTCTTTTTGTTAAACAGTTTTACTGTTTCTTGAAAAGTCAGTCATACCTACCTCATGACCTAGACACATCTACCCTCTGAGCCAGAAGTCCCACCCCTCAGGATTTACCCAAGAGAAAAGAACGCATATAGCCATACAATGACTTGTGCAAAATGTTCGTAGCAGCCTTATGTGTGATAGCCCCAAACTGGAAACAACCCAAATGTCCATCAACACGCATCTGGATAAACGAATTAGGGTACATCCATATGATGGAATACTCCTCAGCAATAAAAAGGATGGACCATTGCTCTGTGCAACATGGATGAATCCCAGAGGAACTGCGCTGAGTGAAAGAGCCAGACCAAAAAAAAAAAAAAAAAAAAAGCACACAACCTCTATGGTTCCATTAAACTCTAGAAAAGGCAAACAGGTCTATAGCGACCAAACACGGATCCGTGGTTGCCCGGGGAAGGAGAGCAGGTGGGAGGGACAGATTACAAAAGGGCCGGAAGAACCTTACGGGGATGATGGATGTGGTCGCGCTCGGGATTGTGGTTTGCAGACGTAAGTCAAAACTCATCAAATTTTACAGTTTAAAAAAACTCCACTGAGATGTAGCTTTTCTTCCAACTATCAGATTGGCAAAGATCCAAACGTTTGATTGTAACATTCTACTGGGGTGGATATGGGGAAATACGCACTCATCGGTTGCTGGTGGGAATGTAAACGTCTATAGAAAGTGAGTTGGCAATATCTACCTGAGTTACAGAAACTCTCACCTCTATGCCCATAATTTCATTTCTAGGAAGTCATCTACAAAGATATACTCATATGTGTGCAATGACGTATTATAAGGTTATTCAATGTATTAATAACACTGTTGGGCTTCCCTGGTGGCGCAGTGGTTAAGAATCCGCCTGCCAATGCAGGGGACATGGGTTCAAGCCCTGGTCCAGGAAGATCCCACATGCTGCGGAGCAACTAAGCCCATGCACCACAACTATTGAGCCTGCGCTCTAGAGCCCGCGAGCCACAACTACTGAGCCCGTGAGCCACAACTACTGAGCCCACGTGCCACAACTACTGCGCCTGCGTGCCATACCTACTGAAGCCCACGCGCCTAGAGCCCGTGCTCTGCAACAAGAGAAGCCACCGCAATGAGGAGCCCGCGCACCGCAACGAAGAGTAGCCCCTGCTCGCCGCAACTAGAGAAAGCCCGCACGCAGCAACAAAAACCCAATGCAGCCAAAAATTAAATAAATTTTAAAAAAACCCACAATAAAACAGCATGTGTGATGTGATTCCCTGAGTGTAGAAAATATTGGTGAACATAAGTAGAAAAGTCCTGAAAAACATCCACCAAGGTGCTGGGGGTCCCCACAGAAAATGAGGGGAGCAGAACCCCGAGGTCATGGTGGCTTCAACTTCCTTCTTTTTAAATCTTTCTTCACAGTTTACAAATGATCTTTTTTTTTTCTTTTTTTTTTTCTTCAGTACACGGGCCTCTCACTGCTGTGGCCTCTCCCGTTGTGGAGCACAGGCTCCGGACGCGCAGGCTCAGCGGCCATGGCTCACGGGCCCAGCCGCTCCGCGGCATGTGGGATCCTCCCGGACCGGGGCACGAACCCGTGTCCCCTGCATCGGCAGGCGGACTCTCAACCACTGTGCCACCAGGGAAGCCCCAAATGATTTCTTTTTGTTTTGTTTTTTTAAAAGGAAAGTCAAGTAGACTAGGAAACTTAGAGCATTTATATACAAAGGTGTTTTTAGAAGAGTTACTTACGATAGTGAAAAAATAACTATGTCCAAAAAGGGGGATCAAGCCCAAACACTCTGACAGAGCCTACAACAAATGCTTACAAAAGGTATTAAGTAAAAATTACAGGGTCAAAACTATAAAGCAGCATTCCCCACTCTTTTTGGCTCCAGGGACCGGTTTCATGGAAGATAATTTTTCCATGGACCGGGGCGGTTGGTGGGGGGAAGTTACGATGATTCAAGTGCATTTCATTTATTGTGCACTTTATTTCTATTATTATTATTACATTGTAATATGTAATGAAATATTTATACAACGCACCATAATGCTGACGGCAGGTAGAGCTCAGGCGGTAATGCGAGCGATGCGGAGCGGCTGTAAATACAGACGAAGCTTTGCTGGCTCACCCGCCGCTCACCTCCTGCTGTGCGGCCCGGTTCCTAACAGGCCACGGACCGGTACCAATCTCTGGCCCAGGGGTTGGGGACCCCTGCCATAAACCATACAATCTCAAATCTGTAAAATACTGAGGGAGGTAAGGATAGGAACAGAAAAACAGAGACTAGAATTAAGTAGACCAAAAAGCAGAACAAAATGTTTGATAAATCCGGAACAAATCTGTTGTTTTCATATTGGGGCCATCAAGAGCCCTGAGCTGGGGTGAGAATGGGGAGAAGCCTATTTTAGGCTAGGGAGCCTCACTCCAGCTGTCCTGTCGGGCAGAGTACCCCTGAGGGGCCATAGGGGGCTGGCTGCCCTGTGGGAGCCAAGTGGTCAGTGGCCTCGTGAAGCCACATGTTCTCTGACCAGCAACTACCTGCAACCTTGAGCAGGTCCATCAGCTGAAGAGCGTGGCCACCGTCCTGGCTTGTGAAGGGATCTGGCCAAGAGCCCTGCTTTGGAAAGACCTCTCTGGAGCATGGCAGGAGAGACGTGGGGCTGCATCATCACCCTCAGGCGGCCTGAAGGTAAGGTCCAGGGGGTGCCTCATTGATCTCAGACAGGACACAGCCAGGCACCTCTCAGAAACTCCCCCTGCTAACGAACTGACTGCCTTCCCAGTCAGAAACAAGGGCACAAAAAGTGTCCAGGTGCTGGTAAGCACAGGCTCTGCCCCTGTTAAGAGGTCTTTTAGCAGAAACTGTGCTGGGGACTCTGGTTTAAACTGCAGCATGTGCAAATGAGAACCGGGATCTGGGTTGACTGGAGCTTAAATGAGTCGATAGTAGGATGTAGCTGCCAAAAATATGGTGCCCATTGAACTGCCTTCTTAATAGTAATCAAGATTTCACAGCCAAGACCTGGAAGCAACCTAAATGTCCATGGACAGATGAATGGATAAAGAAGATGTGGTACATATATACCATGGAATACTACTGAGCCATAAAAAAAACCAAAGAAATAATGCCATTTGCAGCAACATGGATGACCCTAGAGATTATCATCCTCAGTGAAGTTAAGTCAGACAGAGAAAGACAAATACCATCTGATGTCACTTATATTGATACGTGGAATCTAAAATAAATTATGTAAATGGACTTATTTACAAAATGGAAAGAGACTCACAGACATAGAAAACAAACTTATGGTTACCGAAGGGGAAAGTGGGGGAAGGGATAAATTAGAAGTTTGGGATTAACAGATACACAGTACTGTATATAAAATAGATAACCAACAAGGCCCTACTGTAGAGCACAGGGAATTATACTCAATACCTTATAATAATCTAGCATGGAGAAGACTCTGAAAAATAATGTAGATACACATATATACATGTATAACTGAGTCAGTTTGCTGTACACCTGAAACTGACACAACATCGTAAACCAACTATGTTTCAATAAAATAAAAGATCTCATGCTATGTACCAGGGACTTGATACATATAAACCCTTTTATCCTCATTAACCCCCCAGGATACGGGTCCACAGATATCCTCACTTTACGGATGAGAAAACGGAGCCACAGAGCTGGGATGCGCAGTCTGTCTCCTGTGCCCGATCCGAAGCCCCTGCTCCCCTGAACCTTCCAGACTAAGGGCTGATGCACCCGTTCCCCCCACCAATGGCTGCGCCACAGCTGGAGCAGCAAGCTCCCATCTGGACGGTCCCCCTCCGGAGTGCTGGCCACGGCACCAAAGGGATGCCAAGCTGCGTCGTGTGGAACGTGAAGAGCCCAGACTTGCCCCGGAAAGGGGGTGCTCTCTGGGGAAAAACTAGCCCGGGGGAGAGGCTCACTGTCCCCACTCAGGGAGCCGGACTCCACAGAAAGGACCACCTCTTGGCTCGGGAGATGCAAGAGGCAGGTCGGAACCGATGAGAGGACCATGCATATATTCCCACTATCAGGACTGCCAGGGACGGGCCTCCCAGACAGAGGGGTCTCTGCGGAGACAAAGACAGTGCCCTGCTCTGCCCTCCGAGGACACGGCAGAGCCCCCCATGAATGGGAAACTGACACTGATTGTTGTTGCTGTGGGACCTCGGGCAAGTCCAGTAAAACCAGACAACCTCCACAGCATCTTTAAAATGCACACGATGATTCCTACTGCATGGGGCTGTTATCCTAGCACAACCCGTGGTGATGGTGCTAAAACAGTGCACGGCCTCTAAGGCCCTGCCACCAGAGACCATCATGGTGTTTAGAGATGGAGCACCTCCTATGGAAATGTCAAGGCCAAGGGCTGCTTCTTTTTTTTTTTTTTTTTTTTTAATTTTATTTATTTATTTATTTATGGCTGTGTTGGCTCTTTGTTTCTGTGTGAGGGCTTTCTCTAGTTGCGGCAAGTGGGGGCCACTCTTCATCGCGGTGCACGCACCTCTCACTATCGCGGCCTCTCTTGTTGCGGAGCACGGGCTCCAGACGTGCAGGCTCAGTAATTGTGACTCACGGGCTAGTTGCTCCGCGGCATGTGGGATCTTCCCAAACCAGGGCTCGAACCCGTGTCCCCTGCACTGGCAGGCAGATTCTCAACCACTGCGCCAACAGGGAAGCCCCCAAGGGCTGCTTCCTTATTCAAGCAAATCAGTGATGTGACCAACCACGAGTCTAAAAACCCCAAATTCAACCCTCTCTAATTGCTAAAGTAGAGAAACTGTGATCCTAGGCTCTGAATATCATGGCTTAAGGGTTGCTTGAAATGACCTATTCCAACCGTCTCATTTGATGGACAAGGAATAAACCAAGAGAGGCTCAGAGGGGGACAATGGCTCACCCAAGGTCTCCTATTAACCTCCAGGCAAAGCCAGACTAGAACCCCGGTTACCTCGCTACATTTCCAACGCCTTAACCACTAAAACACCCTGTCTCCCACCAAAAACCCCTCAGAGTGGTTATAAAAATATTGTACACAGAGATTATGTAGGGGGCCCAAATGAACTACAACACATACTTGGATTATATAAAATACAACTCTGCCATATCACAAACTAATTTTATAAACAAGCACTCTTGCTCTCTGAAATCAAGGAAGCCGATCTGGAGCCCGCTTGGTTGGCTCATATTTCTTTAGAGGGTTGTCAAAGGAAAATGAACAAATGCCATTTTCTCCCAATGAGAAATTTCCTAGAATCCATTGATCAACAAACAATTACTAAGCACAAATAAAAAGACGATGGCAAGACTGTATCAATGAGTGTTAAGTAAGGGAAACCCCAGGGACAAGCGGAAGCCTAGGTCTGAGACAGGAATGATTCCATGCAGGATGTGACCCTTGAGTTACTGGCTCCATGGATAGGAGAGGAAGGGTATGCCAAGGACCAACAGCAAAGGCCTTTAAAATTCCTGTAGTCAATGGACGGATGGATGAATGAATGGAGAGAGAATGGATGAATGGATAGAAGATGGATGAATGAGGGATGGATAGAAGATGGATGGATGAATGGATGAACAGATGCATGATAAATGGATGGATGGATGGACGGTGGAAGATGATGGCTGGATGAATAATGGATGAATAGAAGATAGATGGATCAATGGATGAATAGATGTATGATAAATGGATCAATGGATGATGGATAATGGATGGGTGGATGGATGATGATGGATGGATGGACAGATGATGGATGGATGGATGGATGGATGGGTGGATGTACAATGAAGGATGGACAATCGATGGCTAATGGATGGACGGGTGATGATGGATCAATAGATGGATGGGTGGAAGATGGATGGGTGGAAGATGGATGGGTGAGTGGATGATAGATAATGGATGGATGGATGGATGGATGGATGGATGGAGGGATGGGCGGATGGATGGAGGGATGGGTGGATGGAGGGAGGGATGGATGGATGGGTGGATGTACGATGAAGGATGGACAATCGATGGCTAATGGATGGATGGGTGATGATGGATCAATAGATGGATGGGTGGAAGATGGATGGGTGGAAGATGGATGGGTGAGTGGATGATAGATAATGGATGGATGGATGGATGGATGGATGGATGGATGGATGGATGGATGGGTGGGTGGATGGATGGATGGATGGATAAATGAATGGATGGTTGGATGGATGGATGGATGGATGGATGGATGGATGGATAAATGAATGGATGGTTGGATGGATGGATGGATGGGTGGGTGGGTGGATGGATGGATGGATAAATGGATGGTTGGATGGATGGATGGATGAATGGATGGATGGATGGTTGGATGGATGGATGGATGGTTGGATGGATGGATGGATGGATAAATGAATGGATGGATGGGTGGATGGATGGATAGATGGATGATAAATGAATGGATGGTTGGATGGATGGATGGATGGATGGATAGATGGATGATAAATTAATGGATGGTTGGATGGATGGATGGATGGGTGGGTGGGTGGATGGATGGATGGATGGATGGATGAATGGATGGTGGGATGCATGACAACTACTACTCTTAAATCACTGAAAGTGTTCCTGAGGATCATAGTCAAGAGTGTTCTGAAAACCAGGTTCATCTTCTCATCCCTTTTTTTTAAATTTATTTATTTTATTTATTTTTGGCTGCATTGGGTCTTTGTTGCTGCACGCGGGTTTTCTCTAGTTGCAGAGAGCTGGGGCTACTCTTCGTTGTGGTGCACGGGCTTCTCATTGCAGTGGCTTCTCTTGTTGCGGAGCACGGGCTCTAGGTGTGCGGGCTTCAGTAGTTGCGGCACGCAGGCTCAGTAGTTGTGGCTCGCGGACTCTAGATTACAGGCTCAGTAGTTGTGTGGTGCACGGGCTTAGTTGCTCCGTGGCACGTGGGATCTTCCTGGACCAGGGCTCGAACCCGTGTCCCCTGCATCGGCAGACGGATTCTTAACCACTGCACCACCAGGGAAGTCCTCTCATCCCTTTTCCACCCATCACTCTCTCCAACAGACCCTGAGCAGGAGTTATCTTCAGGGAGCAGGTCAAGAATTGGTGGAGGCAGGGTCAGACACCATATCCTTGCCTACAGATGGGCAAGGGTTGGTGGGATGAGAAGAGGTATGTGCATATTTGCCGGGAATTCCCTCTTTTCCACAAAAGAGGGAAAAGCCTAACTGTAAGAAAAAAAGCAACTTGAGAAATGAACTTGGCCCAAACCCAAAAGGAGGTAAATGAAAAGGCACAGGTGATAATCACTTGGTTGCTTGCACATCAGATCGCAAATGTTCCAGTCCCAGAAAGAACCTGAGTCCCCTGAATGCTTATACCTCAGGTCCTGGATGAAGATAAACCACAGCTGACAATAAGCTGGTGGAGCCATCCTTGGGATCACAAAGCCACCCCCTCGAAGCATCCCAGGCTCTCATAAAGGGCCCCTCTGTATCCTGCTGGGTCCCCTCCGTACACTTCATCCTCCAAGTGACACTGGCCTCTTAGAGGAAGCCTTCCCGGACTTACTCAGGCACAGCTGTTTGGTTAAATAAATGAGCCACCGCCAATGGCCCCCACCCCTGGGCTTTTCACTATTAGGACCCAGGACTCTATGATCCCTGACTAGCCAGGAAGAGCCGGTACAAAATTCATTGTTAAGTAGGAAACTTAGCCTGAAGCCAGGAAAGCAGACAGGTTCCCTCAGATGACAGCGGTGTCTGGTCCTGGCTCATATTCCTAGGTAACTGCCTTTTGAGGTCACACCGGCCAATTGCTGGCTCTCCTAAAGTAGCCTCCTGCTAGACGTGGAGGATACAGGAGGAGGACAGATGCACACTGGAGAAATCTGCTGGGATTTCGATGGCCGCCAGCTCCTAACCAAGTTAGCAAGGTGTGAGCCTACGGCGGTGAGCTTAACACATGCCAGGCCCAGAACAGCTGCTCCAGTAAGTGCAGGCTGATTAACTGACGGATTGCCCAAGGAACTCCTCTTGATGGAAACTGCCGCACTGCTTCAAATTCAGGGCACAGAAAAGAAGGTTGAAGATTTCCAGCCTGGTGAGAGAGTGAGGTGTGAAAAAGCACCACTGCCTGCTCCGAAGCCCCGGCCGCAGCGTCCTGCTGTGTCAGCCAGGGAGGGGAACCCTATAGCAGGCCTTGCTGGTGACCTTCACCCAGGGTCACTCAGTCGCAGCATCGGCACATTTGGGCTGGACCATCCTGTGTCGCGGGGAATGCCCTGTGCCCTGCGGGCCGCTAAGCAACATCCCTGGCCTCCACCCACTAGATCTCAGGAGCAACCCCATACCACCAGTTATGACAGCCAAAACCGTCTCCAGACATGGGCGAATATCCCCTGGGGAACAAACAGCCGTGGTTGAGAATCAGTGCTGCAGCCTTTGCACAGGGTGGGCCAGGGCAGCACTCAGAAGCCAGCTCCAGGAGACGGTCCTGGTCTGGGCACCAGCCTCTGCCCAGGGCTCTTCCTCCCACTGCTCAGGAAAACGCAGGGATTATCCGATGTCTCTGAGACTCAGGTCACCCATCTGCAAAATGAGTCCATATTTTGCAAGTCACTGGGCAGGCAGAAGGCACACAACTAATTGCTCTACGTTGATTTGTACATAGCTGTTCTGAGAACCTCAATCTAACATCTCACATCTCTCCCCAAAAGCTAGAAAACTACTAATGGAAATCCTCTAAACCCTACTGAGGGCCTCAAGAACAGCTGTCCAAATACTTCCACCAAGTTATTCCACTTATAAGAATCTATCCTAGGGACTTCCCTGGTGGTCCAGTGGGTAAGACTCCGCACTCCCAATGCACGGGGCCCGGGTTCCATCCCTGGTCGGGGAACTAGATCCCACATGCATGCCGCAACCAAGAGCCCGCCTGCCGCACTAAGACCCGACGCAACCAAAATAAATTTAAAAATAAATATTTTAAAAAAATCTATTCTAGGGAAATGATTAGAATCTCAGATAAACATTCACACACAAAGATGTCTATTCCAGGGCTTTCCTGGTGGCGCAGTGGTTGAGAGTCTGCCTGCCGATGCAGGGGACGCAGGTTCGTGCCCTGGTCCAGGAGGATCCCACATGCCGCGGAGCGGCTGGGCCTGTGAGCCATGGGCGCTGAGCCTGCGCGTCCGGAGCCTGTGCTCCACAACGGGAGAGGCCACAACAGTGAGAGGCCGGCGTACCACAAAAAAACAAAACAAAACAAACAAAAAAACAAAGATGTCTATTCCAGTGTTATCTACAATAACAAAAACTAGAAAAAAACCTAAATGCCCAACAAAGTAATAAAGAGAGTAAAATAAAATATGAGGAGATAGGGTCTTCCGTGGAGGCACAGTGCTTGGGAATCCACATGCCAATGCAGGGGCACGGGTTCAAGCCCCGGTCCAGGAAGATCCCACATGCCGCGGAGCAACTGGGCCTGTGCACCACAATTACCAAGGCTGCGCTCTAGAGCCCACGAGCCACAACTACTGAGCCCGCGTGCCACAACTACTGAAGCCGCGCACCTAGAGCCCGTGCTCCGCAACAAGAGAAGCCACCGCAATGAGAAGCTCGCGCACCGCAACAAAGAGCAGCCCCCGCTCGCCGCAACTAGAGAGAGCCCCGTGTGCAGCAATGAAGACCCAACGCAGCCAGAAGTCAATAAATAAATAAATAACATTTATTTAACAAAAAAAGATACCAAAGGGGCCCTCAGCCTGATGGCACCTCCATCTTTCCTGCCCACCAGCGACTGCCTGCTCAAGGGGGGGTCCCTGGAGGATGGCAAGAGGGGTGTCAATGAAGGAGCATCGCCCTAGAGCGTGGGGCCTTAGCTGTTCTTGGTAAAACAGCTAGGCTGGGCCCTGGGGCCCCAAGGGTCCTGGGACTGAGGGCCAGATCTGGACACGGATGCGGCACCCAGATGCTGGACACCAGAGATTCAGGGGAGATGGAATGCCACCAGCCTTCAGCGCACTTCCCACTGGGCTCCTAGGGACAGAGGTGCCGCCGGGCAGTGTGCCCTCAACCTGCCCTTGGGGGGTCTAGACCGAGCAGAGGAACTGAGCTAACGCGGAAAGAAGACCGCACTTCTCCAGTGCCTCCAAGCGGCCGCAGTCGGAACCCAGGGCAGAGTGGACGGGTTGAGTCCACAAGGCCCAGCTTCAAATGTATGGAAGTGGTCCTTTTCCATTCCCTCTGGAAGTCCTTGCCCACATGCACTTGAAATATTAACAGAAAGCCAACAGTGTGCAGGCCAGGACAGTACACATCGCAATGCTCCCCAAAGCTGGTCCACATCGTCAGAGCCAGAGGCACCCAAGAGCCCAAGTCTCCAAGGCCAGCTGGACCTCAGGGACAGGAAAGGCCACCATCGCTGGGACCCTGCCCTTGAGCGAGGGCCATGCCAGGCTCCCACTCAGAGCCCCATCTCACACTAAGACACACCTGGAAGGCAGCTGTCAGGACGCCCACTCTAAGCTGAGAAGCCACGCCCACCCTGATGACCCAGCTGCCCTGTACTCATCAGAGGCTCCTTCTGGAATCTCTCTTGCCTTCTCACTCTGAAGGAGACTCAAGTCCTAGTGAGGAGACGGGATGTTCTCGAAGTATGCTGATGCCAAGGCTAGGATGCAGGCAGCGGATGCTGTGAGCTGGCGGCGAGATGCCAGCCAGCACCGCGGATCACCTCAGCCACAAGCTTCCCTCACGGTGGACCTGGGCAAAGGAGAGGCCAGGCCACTCCACCAGCCCCTCCTCCTCAAGGCAGACTTCCTGCAGCTCCAGGCCTGAGGCCATCACGGCTGGGAGGCATGACAGCCTGCACCAGCCCCTCACTCATCCTTCCTGTCCTTCTCAGGAACCATAAAGACACCACAGGTAAGCCCTTCGGTCAAACCTCAGTGGGGGTCACACTTCCCAAAGATCTGCTCAAACTCTGCAACACAGAACTGGACCCAAAGAGGGACTGACTTCTGGCCACTGAAGCAGTGAGACAGCCATCATGGTGCACAGGTAGTTTCTTATACAGGAAAAAACAAAGGAGCGATCCTAGGGACCCTCCAGCCAAGAACCCACAGCACAGAAACGAAGGTGCTGATTTAATAAGCTCGCTGCTCTGTGGTTTCTCCTGGGGGCTTCAGGTATCTTTCACAGCAAACCAGGGGACTGCCGGAGCCACCTGACAGTCTCAGAAAGAGAGCCCACTTCTCTGTGCTGTTCTGGAGGAGAAGCAGCTCAATTCTCAGCTAGTTTGTGTGCCCCAACCTCCAGTCCGGCAAATAGCTGGAAAGTCTAAATCCTGAGTTATCCATCCAGGCTTAAAGAAGCAAACGTTCTCCCTTTGTTAATGCAAAAATCACAGAGGAAGTGAAGGACATCACAGAAAGAAATCACTAAATTCCCATCACCCCGCCCTAAAGTCTTGATAAAAGGCGGATCTCAGGGTCCCCTCCATAAGAATTCACATTCAGTAGGGTCTCCGTGGGGGCCCGAGAATCTGCATATTTCCCCAGCTTTCCATCTGAATCCCTGGCTGGAAGCCCGCTGGAGGCTTTCTTAGATTTGCCTCTATAGCTCTTTTCCCGTTCTGACTTCACTCTCTTATGCTATTTCTCTTTTTGTTGAAGTGCGTCTTAGGAGAAGAAAAATATCTAATTCATAAAGAGAGCTGGTAGTTAAGACTTCCTGGTATATACGTATATCCGCATAAACAGAGATATCACACACACCACATTCACACTTAACCGGAAGAGTAGCCTAACACACTACTTCACGTGTGTAACCTATGACATCACGTGTGTGACATCTTCTAAAGATGAAGACATCTGAATTACATTCAAAGCCTGCCATCCTGTTCCATCCTACCATCAGCACACCCGACAGCTCCTGACTGAGCAACTGCTGAGTCACATTCCTTCTTTCCCTGCAGAAACGAGGCACCCTCAGCCAGCGAGCACTCCGCAGACGGCGAGGGCCAGCCCTAAATACGCTGTCGCTGCCTGGACACACAATGTATCAAGCCCACACAACCCACTGCCGTCTGCAGAAATGGCTGAATGATGAACCTTCAACTCGTCGTCCGATCACGATGACCTCAATTTTTGGAGACAGCAAGTCAAAACTCGACCCTTATCGTCAGACATCCGAGACATATTTCAGAAGAGTCTGAAAAGGCATTGCCGAGCGTTTCCCCCACCTCCACCAACGTCCCCTAGTCCACTCTATCCCCGCTGCCCCTGTGACCACATCCCGGACCTGCCCTGAGCACTACAGCTGACTAGGCAGGGTGACAGGCAGGGGGAGATGGGAAGCGGAGGCAGATTCCTTGAGAGGGCCTCACTTCACTCTCCCCGGAAGCAGAGGCAAAGACCCAGACCCCCCACTTTGCCCAGACCCTGGTCCCCCCACCCCGCCTGATGTCTGAGTCTTAAAGACAGCCGTGAGAGGCCGGGTGCGCTGGCTCCCAGGCTGGTGAAGCTGGAGGATCTGAGAGATCACATCTGCCTAGCTCCCTCCCCCTCCACAGAGAGGCCAAGCGACTGGCACAGGGTCACCCAGCTCTGGAGTGATGGGTGTCACTCTCCCAGATGTAACCCCAAGGGTTTCGGCTCATTACTCATCACAGGGCATTTATCCATCCCTTTTACTCTCTACCTCAACTTTTTCCAGAAGAAAGCACCCTGAAAAGATGACACACATAAGAAAGTCTTGTTAGCATTTCGGGGTGGGGGGACGGGGGGCAGTCTTCTGCCCAACTTTTTATGTCACTGCTACCTTCATGGGCAGGCATTAAAAACTTGCTCTTAAGATGGTCTCAACCAGCAAATGACAAAGATGAGGGCAGGGGGCATCGGAGCCCCTTCACCCTTCACCACCCGGCTCAGTCAAGACCAGTTCAAAAGCGAAGCCCAGAGCAGAACATGTTCAGCCCCGGGGGTATATCACCGTGATGGTCACCTTGGATTTATTTCAATGCCTTTGTGTCATCCCACCCACAGACGGCACTTGTTAAGACTTCTATCCCCTGCTTCTTAAGCCACCGCGTGGTGAACTATAGGTTCTCCAAGAAAGAATCAACACATGAAGAGCCATTTTCCGGCCTTCAAGCCCTGCCTACACCGCAAATACTTGCATAGCAATCTCCCCCAACGCAGGTTTAAAAATATGGACTTGTTTTTTTTCAAACTCCCAACATAATGAATGAGTTTAAATATTAGAAGTTGAAATTATTAAGTAAATCATTTCACCTGCAAAGCTTCTATTTGCATAACATTAATTCATGATGGCAGCTAAAACAAATTCATCAGATTTGGTATGTGAGAAGCTGATTTACGAAGGAATTGAAAAAAAATCACGAGCACAAAATTATGCTGAAATGATGTACGAACTCAATGGAGAAAGATTTTTCTCTTTCCTTCTTTTCCTTTGCTGTTTTTTTAAAAAATCATCTGAACAACTGAATTATGGTGAGAAGGAAAAGCATTTCAGGAGAGGAAGGAGGCAAAGGGCTGGCATCTCCGGAAATGAATAATGCTCCCGCCTCACGTGTGGGGCAGGCCCCCGGTGCGGGTACACACACACACACACACACACACACACACACACACACACACACTGTTATTAATGTCAAGTATGCCAAAGATACGCTGGGAAATCATTACCATTCATCGCCACTAACCGCCATTAAATTTCAATCAATTCAACTTAGCACAAGTGTACTTGAGCGGCCCTTACAGTTCCTTATAAATGTGGCTCAAAAGTCGGCCTGACTTATTGCATTGTCCAGCACACAAAAGAGCATTGCTAAGCGTCCGCTTGGACGCAGGGACGGATGCTCTTTTAACATCCTAAGCATTCAAAGATCCTTCTTTTTCTAAGCGCTAAGAGGTCTTGAATCCCTACAGGTCAAGGCGAATGGGTTGAGGCGGGGATACTGCTCTGAGAGACCACCATTCCTTTCCTGCCTCGGTGGGGAAGGTGGGGGTCAGGGCAAAAGGGGGCCTTCGGCACCAGCGCAGATGCCTTACGGAAAAAGTTCCGGATGCCGCCCGAAGTTCGGTAACGTGGCCGCTCTTCTCCTGGCTCTAGCGAAATGCTCTCCATTCACTCTGCAAACTGTCACCTAAAGTCGAATGAATCCCTTCTCGGAGAAGGGGGCGGGGAGGCACTGGGAAGGGGCAGGGAGGGCGAGCGGCCGAGGGCAGGGAGGGCGCCCTTTGGAGAAGCGCCTTCCCCAGGTGGGCGCCGGCTCCCCCGGGCGCTGCGGTCTCCCACCCGGCGACAAAGGCGGCCGATCTGGATCTGGGCCGCTGGCTTTCTTCCCGAGCCGCCACGAGCAGGGTCCCGCCTGCTGCCACCCGCCGGGGCGGCCGGTGCGCGGCCGGGACAATGTGGCCATTGTTCGGGCGCCACAAACCGGGCGGGCGGGCAGGTGGGAGGGACGCGGCGCGGCCGGCGCGCGGGCTCTCGGAGCGCAGAGGGGTCCCCGGACGCCGACACGGTCCCCACGGCCTGGGCACGCCGCGTCCCGGAGGCCTCCCGGCCGGCCCTCCGCGGGGCAGAAGTTGGAGGGGGGCGGGGAGAGGAAGGTGGGGGGAGGAGAGGGAGCGAAATAAAAAGATGCCCAAGGAAAGAGGAGATGGGCGGGGCGGGGAGGGAGGGAGAGAAGAAAAGACAGGAGGGAGGAGAGAAGGGAGACCCGGGGGGGAGGGGAGGGGAGGGGAGGGGCGGGACAGAGAGGGGGCGAGAGAGAAGAAAGGGGGCAAGAAAGACAGAAGGGAAGGAGACAAAGCGGGCAGAGAAGAAGGGAGATGGGGGAGTCGGGGAGACAGACAGACAGACAGCTGTGCAGTCTGCCCAGGAAGCCTCTGCAAAGAGCTAAAGTCCACCCTGTTCCGTGGAGAGAAACGGCTCCAAACCCAGCCAAGTCAGCAAAGCATAATCACACCAGGGGCTTTGCTTAATTACAGGTCTGAGAGACGGGGCTGGAGGAAGAGCCATACTTAACTGTGTCCCCGGGAAGGCCCAGGCACTCGAGAGGTTTGTCAGGGTGGGGAAGACAAGCATCCCCCGCCTCCACCCCCCCACCACCAAGCCCAGGGAGCCCCGATCGCGGAGGAGCCCGGCCCCCGAGGTCGAGGCCGGCGTCTGCAGCGGCAGCGGCTGGGGCTGGCCCGGAACCCCCATCAAGGAGGAGCTTCTGATATTCGCTGGGGCCGGGAGTCCCGGGCTGAGCCGCTGCTGGTCTGCGGGGAGGCCCCGCCTCCTCCCACCCCCTCCACTCACTTGCTGGAGGCCAGGGGCCCTCGGCCCAAGGGGGGAAATCAATCCCTTGCTAATGAATAAAAAGCCCCCTTTATCTCACTGCTGTGTTTGGTTCATTAAATTTTCCACAGATTTGCAGAGAAGAAAACATAATCAATAAACCTTGACAAAAAGTGAACGTGTGAAAAAGGCCGGAGAATGGAAAAGTGAGATAAAAGTGCTATCCGATCACAGATTTCAGGGGCAGATGATGAGCCCGGGCTGCCCAAGAATCTCAATGGATCATCACCCTTTTGCTGCCTTCCCTCCCTTTGCTGAAACTCTTCATTCAAGACAATAGGAAATGCACTAAAACTTTTTTCTTATGCTAATGCCTGTAACAGGGCACTCACAGTTAAAACACACTTCCCAGCAACCTTTTTTTTTTTTAAAAAACGACACACACACACACACACAAAACCACATTAACTTTTTCACTTGAAACCAAAAATCTCAGAAACAGTTTAATATGAACTCTTTGGTCATATCTTAAGTGAGTTATTTTCCCCCATGTGTGTTTTTTTAAGAAGCCAGAATCAAAACACAACCCACTATATTGAGGATGCTTTTGTTGACGCAGGAATTGGGGACAATAATGCACTAAACATGCAGAAAGTCTGCTGGTATCGCTGGGGCATTTTCCCAGGGGTTCAAACATAGTTTTGTAGCTTAAGGATGTTTTGGTCACCCTCAAAATCTAACAACAATGATCAATGTTGTTTTTTTTTTAATCCTTTACGGTCCACAGCAAACACTCAAATTCACTTTGGAATACGTAACAGTATTGAATCTGGTGGCACGTATTTATTTAAAACCCACGAAGCTGTTGCTCTTTACCAAAAGACACTGCCTAACAACAAACAGGACCCCCTCCCAAACTGTCTTTTAAACAAGCCTGAGGCCACAATTACAGAGAAGCCTCCCTTCCCGGGAGCCTTCTTTAGAAGCCAGAGAGCCTTGTTCACTGAAAATGCTGCCTATTCCGGTGGCTAGTACAATCACCTATGCGGCCTCTCCATATTTTCTGGAATCTGAGAATACAGTTTCTCTCTTTGGCATTCTTCACGTGTTTCACGTGTGCGAGCCTCTGACACTTACTGAAAAGAAGGGGGGCGGGGAGCTGCTTCCCCGGGGTTCCATTTCAAAGGGTCCAGCAGGTACAGCTGCAGTGGTCCACAGCTAGGTCCACCTGGCCTGGCCTGGCTGTCCCCGCGTACCGGGAAACAGGCCCAGGCACAGGTAGAACCCGTCCCCATCCTAAAGAGGCAGGGCAGGTGGCTCCAGCTCCCCGGAGCCAGCGTCACCAGCAGGAGCGAGCGTCATCCAGATGAAAGGAAACCCGGCTGAACACACACTTGCCCAAGGAAAAGGCAGGCCGCCCTACCCCTTGAGTCCACAAGGATGTGGGACTTGGGTTTTGTGCTTGAACAAGCCAGCTGGGTGTGTAGGAGTCACACAGCCTTTCAAAGTGTGCATGACAACCTCCTGGTCCCAGTTGGAAGAAATCGCTGGCATCTGTGGGGTGACGGTCCCCCCCGCCCTTCCCCGGGGGGTCAAGAGAAGCCCTGCTGGAGGAAGGGTGTTTAGTAGGCAAATATTCAATTTTGTCAGTCTGCCTGCTGAATCCCCGGGTTGGCTAATCCAGCCCTAGGGGCTGCACTGTGTACAGGGCACGTGTGGGTGTACACAAAGCATGAAGTATTTGTGTATCTTTCAGTCTGCAGTGCAAACAAGCCAGCTACAGTACACAGCCCCCAAGGCCCCTGCAGCCGGGCAAGGAGTCGCTGACCAGCGGCCCTGCGGCCCCCTCTTCCAGCCAGGCAACCCAAAGGGTTTTCTCTGTTCAGTGTCCTCCCCACAGGTGGGCTGCAGCATCCCTGAGAACATGGACGGGCCCGCCTTTCTAAGGCCGCCCGGCCAGAAGGGCCTCGCTAACCCCATACACCCTTCAAGGTGGGCCAAGCCAAGAGTCCCCTCCAAGGCCACGGGCAGGGTCAGTGTGAATTTGGAAGCAGCCTGGGAGGCCCTGCTGAAGTAGTCTGAACCCTGTGCAAATTCCCCTCCAAACAATCCCCACGGAAGATAAAAAAACATCCCTAACAGCCAGTCCTGCCTCCTTGTTCCGGCGCGCCCAGCCCTGCTTTGGAAGCGTTTCTCTCCCATTGGTATCCTCGCCCACAGACTTTGAAAACAGACTGCTCTGACTATCGTCTGTCACTCAGATGCCAAACCAAGAGACCGCCGGGTCACCCGAGGGCTATTTCCTGGCCGAGTGGGCCCCTCACCTCCACTGCCTTAGCTTAAATCCCCCTAGAGTCACTAACTAACCTCATGAAATGAGCGTACTTCTCCCAGCAAAGGGCAAATACAAACCACCTTAAAGATCACACACTTGAACTAACTCTGAAACGCTCTGACAACTGACAACTCTCCATGCGTCTAGGTTTGAGTGGGACCTAAAATCTGGGGGAGAACATCTCCATGATTTCCTGTAACCCTCAGCTGTAAGGGGGAAGCACTAAGTCTGGGAAAACGAAAGCAAGAAAGATGAAGAAGAAAGGGACCAGGGAGGCTCCGCAGGGATGTGGCTGCAGTGGCCTAGAGGCTATAGTCTAGAATTCCTGCCCCAGGGCGGACCAGAAGTTGGGGAGAGCCTAAAGGGCACCAAAACTCACAGCAGCCAGGCACAGTCAGGGTGCCCTCCCTGGCCCTGGGGAGACCAGCCCAGGGAGCCACACAATGACTTCTTTCCCGGCAGAGCCAAGTGCAAAGCCGCTCCCAGGCGCCCACACAGGGAAGCCACCGAGGGAAGGAAACCCCCAGGCAAGGTAAGGAAATGGGCGGGGAGGGGTCTCGCAGGCGAGGTGGCTAGAGCAAACAGGTCTCACGGGGGCACCGGTGGCGAGCCCGCCTATTCCGTGGCTTTCCACGGCTGTACATTTTGGATTTCGCCGTTTATTTACTTTCCTTTCTGGCACCGAGCCCCCTGAGCACTCCAATACAATATTTGCTTAAACACTATTTTATGCCGCTTGCGAGGGAAACGTTTACTTTCAAATTCTCCAACATCCCCCTGAGCCTCGTCAGCAAACAGCATACGAGCGTTTTACAACTGCTCCTTTATCTGGAGCTGTCGGGATTAAACCTTCACACGCCCGGCGGGGGCGGCGGGGCGGGGGCCCAGGACGCGGCCGCGGCCACCGGGCTGCAAAGTCCGCGCCGCAGGCCGAGCACCGCCCGGGATGCCCGGGCCGGAGGGCAGAGGAGCGCAGGAAGGACCCCCGGGGCCCGGCACCAGACTCCAGGGAAAGGGCGACTTTTCCAGCCGGGATCAACTCGGAAAGCCACATCAAAATGACACAAAAGAGAGGAGAGTGGAAGAAGGCCCCCTGGGGGAGACCCAAAGCCTACGAGCGTCCCTGCGGCCGGTCACCCGGGGTGAAGCGCGCGGGCTCCATCCCGAGCTCCCCGCGCAGTAAAAGTCGGGTTTCCTAGGAAATGACAGCAATTACTGCTGGGCTGAAACGGCGCCGAGATGGGTGGACTTCCAGCTCCCCGACGCGGCGGGCGCGCTCACACTCACACACACAAGCACGCGCCCCTTCCTCCTCCCCCCCCTCTACACACCCCCCCGCCCCCGTCCGGGGAAAACGCTCCCCTTTCTAAACCCTTAATAGGATTGGCGCCCAACTCTCTCCGCGCCTCTCCCCATCCATCACACACAGATCAAGTTGCAGTAGTGGATTTTTCAAATTCCTCAGCAAATATACTTGTTGAGAGATTGCCGGGGGGGGGGGGGCGACGATGAGTGGGGGCGGGGAAGAAAGTGCGGGGTGGGGGGGACCCGAGGAAAGGGCGAGGGATTACGCGCGGATCCCTCCGGGAAGTCAAGCGGCTCTCGGGGCGGAGGGCAATAGAGGCGGAGGAGAGAAGCGAGGAGGGAGGCCGGAGGGAAGAGCCTGACCGAGGGGGAGGGGGCAACAGGGCCTGACGAGGGGGAGGAAGGAGCGAGAAAGAAAGAAAGGCAGGGCTCGGGACGGGCTGCGCCGAGGAGTGCAGTTAGAAGTTCGCAGCGGCTGGCTGCAGCCCCTCCACCCCCGGCACACTCCCCGGAGACACACTCCCACCGCCCACCTCTGGAGCTTCGCAGCACCCCAGCCTCCGGCGCTACCCCCACCTCCCGAGAAAACAGCCCGGGGCTCGGGCGAGGTGGAGACGGGGTGGAGGCCGGCTGGCTGCGCACCCCAAGAAGACTGGCTCTTTCCCCCAGGTGGGAAGGGGGATGCAAAATCGCCCCCCGGCCACGAGTTCCCCGGACCCCCCCTTACGTCCCCGCCCGGCTTGGCCGGAACCCGGACCCGGGCCGCCCGCTAGCCCGGTGCCCGATCCCCGTGCCGTGGCGCGGGTACCCGGCCGAGGGACCCTCCGAGACGGCGCAGCATCCCCTCGGCCCGGAGTCGGCCGGAGTAGGGGGCACTTCGCGACGAAAAGCAAGCAAAAGAAGGCCAAAGACACTTTACCGAGGGAGACAAAAGTTTGCCTCTAGCACGCAGGTGGCCTCCGGGGCGCCGAGCGGTGCCTGCGGGCCCCCATCCCAACTTGGCTGGCGCGGCGAGCCGCCGCGGGCTGCCGTGTGCCGGGACTCAGTCCGGCCGGGGCGGGGCGGGCCAGGCAGGGGAGGGGACCGAGAGGCGGGCGGGGGCCGGGCCACCCTACCGCCGGCGAGCTAGCAGCTCCCCGAGGCCCGGGCGCGCCGCGCGGCCCGCGCTCCTTCCTCCCGCTCCTCCGGCTCTTCCTCGCCTTCCTTCGCGTCCGCCGCCGCCGCCGCCACCGCCTCCCGCTCCTCCTCGAAGACTCATTGATGGGAGTTTGAAAAAAAGTCCGCGGAGCCGTGCTGCCTCGGCTGGCGAGCTGCGGCACTCCCGCGCTCCAGCCCGCCGCGCGCCCGCACGGCGCAGCGCCCCCGCGCGCCCGGCTGCAGCACACCGGGCGCCGAGCCCCCGCCCGCGCCGCGCGCCCCCGCCCGGAGGGGACCCGAGGGACCCGGAGGGGAGGGGCGGCCGAGGACCCTCCTCCCCAGCGCCTGCGAGAGAGAGCACACCTACGAAGAAAGTTCGAGCAGAGAACGAAGGAGCGCGCCAGTCTCCAACACTTTTTTTAAGGCGCTGGGGGCGGGGGCGGGGGGGGTGCGTCGCTAACTCAAGTCAGATGAGCTCCGGAGCCGAGGCGCGGGGAAGGCTCTGTTTTCAATCTCTGAAATCCCCCGCCCTCCCCGCCTCCCTCTTCCCCTCCGCCGGGAGATGCCCGGGTCGCTGTTCCCAGTGCGCCCGCTTCTCCGGGCGCCGGGGCGGAAGCGGGGGACGGGAGGGCGGCGGGGAGGGAGGCTGGCTCTAGGGGGGCTGGTTCTGCGCCGACCCTCTGGCGGCCAGCGGCGCGCGCAGGTGCCGGGGTGCGGCCTGCGCACCCCCCGCCGCGACTTGCGCGAGTCGCCCTCTGGGCGCCTGCTGGTGAGAAGCGAAGCAGCCTTCTAGGTTCGGTGCCTGTGTGTTTGGTAGGAAGGGTTTTTGTTTGTTTTGTTTTGTTTTTAGAGACTCCAGTCAAGCTGCCTCAACCAGATGGAAGTAATCAGAACCCAACAACAACAGAGGAAGAAGGAAGAAAAAACCTCACCGAATTTTCGGGCCAAAGTGTGTATGGGTGTGTGTGTGAAAGAACTTGCTTAAGCAAACTAGGTGACGAGCCCTGGGCCCTGAGGCCGCACCGCAGCCCAGCACCGAGCTACCCGGCTTGGAGAAGCGCGGCGGGGGGCAGCTGGCTGAAGTGTCCCCCAACCCATCGCTGGCGCCCCCAGCCTCTCTAGGGCTGAGGGTCCTCCCCCAAAGACTGCCTCACTGGGGGAGGGTTTTTGTTTTTCTCTCCAACGTCTGTGGAGCACTTACGATGTGCTGGGTGACGCGTTATATTTCTTTTACGTTATTTAACCTACAAAACTCTGTGAAGTAGGTTTTCTTCTCCCCCATTTTACAGGTGAGAAGATTGAGGCTTAAAGAAGTGAAGTAACTTGTCCAAGGCCAGAGCACTGAACTGCTGTCCTCCACGAGTTCAGTAGGTTTAGTTGAACCATTGGCTCAACTAAATTCACCCTGTAGGGGGTGGGGGTGAGAGCAGCTCTCTCCCTTCAGCCCTCCTTCCTACAGTTGGATCTTGTCTAGAATGCAGGGGGACCAAGTTCTCAGAGGCCCAATTCTACCCTCCGTTCACCAGCCTATCTTACTGATGTAATCCCTTTTTCTCAGTAGCTCTCTCCATTTGCCATTAACCCTCCTCTAACTTTTTCACTTTTTAATCAAAGAGGGAGCATTATCTTCCTTTTATTCTCCTTACATTCATTTACATAACAGAACAATTTCTTCTTGATCTAGAAAAATATATATATGCAGACCACTATCCCAACAATTTGATGCAGTTTCTCAAATAGGCTCTCCAGATTTGGGGGGGAAAAAAAAAAACCTGCAGGGTTTTTAAAAAAGCCAAACTTGCAGAACTCAATGTATTTATTAAAGGGAAGAGAAGTTTGCAAGGGACTTTCTCTTTAAATCTGATCAGATTCACCATTCCTCCATGCTATTTGTTTAAATTCCTGCTGAGCTTTCAGACACAGACTAAGGAGACAGAAAAAGTAAACTCTCCCTCCCTTCCTTGGCCATATTTTAATGACCCCATTCATATCTACCCCATGAAATGTGCAGAATCATTTCATGTTACTGGAGTATTAGCAGCATTGGCTGATTACTTCATTACAAGCTTGTCTCTGTTGGTTTCCTTGTGTTGTTAAGTTGGCGAAGAAGTTTAAACAAATCGACATTTTGGGATAGTTCCTTTTCTCTGTTTTTCTTCTCAGACCCGCTCCACTCCTGCTGGAATCCAGGCACTCTCATAACCTTTCCTGGCTTATTTTGGCAAGAAGGTGGCTGTTGAGAAGAAGATGGAATCTTTTGGTTTGAGGAGAGAGTGTAAACATCACGCCTTGATCTCTAGATGGTCAGAAGTCTGGGCACTGAACAAAAACAACAGAAGTTTTGGAGCGGAGGCAAACTGGTAGAGCAGAGAAGTGAACACTGGACACAAGGCCCTGGCCCCAGGTCTAGAGCTAAATGTATGACCCTGGGCGAGTGCCAGTTCATTCAGTCAGCAACTTTCTGTGTGCCGGGCACCATTCCAAGTGATGCGACATCACAATGAGTGGAATGAACAAGATCCTTCCCCTCATGGAGCTTAATGTTTCATGAATAACCACAAACAAATACATAATCACGAACTGGGTAAAGAAAAAATACCAAGTGCTCTAAGAGCTTACGACCGGTGACCTGAACTAGCGGGAGGCAGCAGTTGGGGGCGCCGAGCAGGCTTCCCTGAGGAAGCGAGGCTGCACTGATAGGAAGACGGGATGAAGGATCAAAAACACCAAAAATCGATGCATAGAACTACTTTAAGCAAAAAAGCTTCTGCACAGCAAAGGAAGCAATCCACAGTGTGAAAAAGCAGCTTATGGAATGGGAGAAAATACTTGCAAACCATATACTGATGAGGAGTTCATTTCCAAAATATGTAAGGGACTCCTAAAACTCAATAGCAGAAATACAAATGACCTGATTAAAAAATGGGCAAAGGGCCTAAATAGACATTTCACCAAAGAAGACATACTGATAGCCAACAGATATACAAAAAGATGCTCAACGTCACTCACCGTCCAGGAAATGCAAATCAAAACCACAAGGCAAGGGACTTCCTGGCGGTCCAGTGGTTAAGAGTCCTCACGCTTCCAGTGCAAGGGCCACGGGTTCGATCCCTGGTCAGGGAACTAAGATCCCACGTGCTACTCAGCCGGAAAAAAAAAACCAAAAAACCCCACAAGGCAATATCACCTCACACCTGTTAGGATGGCTATCATCAAAAAAACAAAAGTTAGCAAGTGTTGGCGAGGCAGTAGAAAAAATGGAACCCTAGTGCACTGACAGTGGGAATGTCAGTGCACAAGTAATGTGGAGTAAAATTAAAATGGTACAAAATAGTGTAACCATTATGAAAAATAGTATGGCAGTCTCTCAAAAAATTAAAAATAGAATATCCAGCAATCTCACTTTGGGGTATGTATCCAAAACTATTGCAATTAGGACCTTGAAAAGATATCCGCACTCCTATGTTCATCGCAGCATTACTCCCAGTAATCAAAATAGGGGAACGGCCCAAACGTACGTCAGCAGATGAAATGCATAAAGAAACTGTGGTATAAACATACAATGGAATAACGTCCTTAAAAAAGAAGGAAGGGACAAGAATCCGCCTGCCGATGCAGGGGACATGGGTTCGAGCCCTGGTCCGGGAAGATCCCACATGCTGCGGAGTAACTAAGCCCATGTGCCACAACTACTGAGCCTGCACTCTAGAGCCTGCAAGCCACAACTACTGAACCTGTGTGCTGCAACTACTGAAGCCCGCACACCTAGAGCCTGTGCTCCACAACAAGAGAAGCCACCGCGATGAGACGCCCGCGCACAGCAACGAAGACCCAACGCAGCCAAAAATAAATAAATAAATAATTTTAAAAATGTAAGAGTGTAAATCTCATGTTAAGTGTTCTTACCACACAGAAAAGAAAGGGGTACAAGGAAACTTTGGGAGGATATATTTGTTATCTGGATTGTGGTGATGGTAATACGAGTGTATACATATGTCCAAACTCGCCAAATTGTATCCATTAAGTAGGTACAAGTTTGATACACCGATTCTACCCCAATACAGCTGGGGGGGGGACGGGAATAGAAGGGCTGAGGGAGAGTCAGTGAGGGGAGGGAAGAGGGGGAAGCGGTGCTCCGATTCTCCCTTTTCTCCTGTAAAAGGAACCTGTTGACAAGAAAATCCAGGCGCAAAGAGAAGTGGCTTGTGCATCTTTGCACAGTGTTCGTTACTAGGGTTGTGTAGAAAATCACCCTCAAACTCAACGGTGTAAAACAACCATTAATTATGCACACAGATCGTGTGGGTCAAGGTTTTCGACGGAGCATCATGGGGCCGGTTTGTTTCCCCTTCCCAGTGTGGGGACCTCAGCTGGACGGCTCCAAGGCTGGCACTGGGGTCCTCTGAAGACTTGCCCCTCCCACTGCCTGCCGTTCATGCCGGCTGGTGGCTGGGGACCTCGGTTCCTTTTGGTCTGGACCTCTCCATGTGGTCTCAGGACTGAGACTAGTGTAGGCTTCCTCACAGCGTGGTGGTAGCTGGGTTCCCAGGGTGAGCATCACAAGAGGTAGCCAGGCAGGAACCCTATCACTTTTTAGGAACCTTTGGAAGTCACCCAGCATCACTTGGCTGCATGCTTTTCATTGAGACCCAAAGTTCTGCCTAGATGCAAGGGCAGGAAAACTAGACTCTGCTTCTCGATGGGGAAAGGCAAGATTCTGAAGAGCATGTGGGGGCAGAAATGGTGCCGGGGCTACTTTTGGAAATACACAATCCGCCACACAAATCTGGCCGGAGACACAGAAAAGACTAGAAAAAGGCTCTGAGGTAGCCCGCCAGGTGTGTCATTTTGTGGCTTGGCCACAAGGCCCAGAAGGTAGCACTTAGACACGCTAGAAAGAAGTGAGACACCCAATCCCTACCCTCAAGGAATCTACACTTTCATCAGGAGACACGCAGACTTGGCCACAACTGAAGGACACAAGATGATTTAGTAAGTGAGGGGTGGGCAGCGGCTAAGAAGGCGTCAGAACAAGGGCCAATCCCCAAAGGAGATTGATCCTGTGTCACTCTTCCAGGGGTCCTGAGATGGCCCTCAGTCTCGCCCGCTCCTTCCATCCCAGTATACCTCCCAACAGGCTCTCTGGGACCAGTGACACTGCGAAGTCAAGAGTGAGTCCTATGACTTTAGGCTGTGTCTGTTATTACAGTGCAGATACACCTGAGAGGGCTAACACAGACCCTTGCTAGGGGATACTCTTTACCACTGTGAATAAACTTATCAGATCTTTTCCAAAGAACCAGCTTCTGTAGGAGAACTAAGCAACATAAAGATGGCACCTGCAGGGGCACCAATAGGAGGACAGGTAGGTACACAGAGGGAGGACGCCAGGCGGGCCAAAGACCAACAATCATTTCTGATTTATAGCCCAAATCTTCAACCCCCTGCCAGACAACGTTGTGGGATGAAGCCATGCAGAGACTCACACAGGGGATTTGTGCCAAATTGGGAGATGTCCGGAACCCCTTCCCACAGAAGCAACCAGCGAAAATCCTTTTCCCTCTTAGGGCTACCCTAAAGGACACAGTGGGGAGGGAGTCAAGTGTGGAAGGACCAAAACTCTTTGGCTAATGGGTACATTCATGCACACACGTGTATTCATTCATTCGGCTCTGTTGAGCTTCTACCATGTACCATGAACTTCAGAGATGAAAAGATGAATGAGATACAGCCCTTGCTTTCTTCTACCTGCTAGTCCCTGTCTGGGTGGTACTCCCACTGGCCCCTGTGTCGCCTCAGAGCAATAAGGACTCTGAAAGATTTCCAAGTGCAGGGTAGATTAGGAAAGGAAAGACCTGGGGAAAGGGACCAAGGGGCATTGATGCAGCCGTCCTGGGAGGGGAGAGAACGGAAGGGCATTGGGGTGGAGAGCAGGCAGCAAAATCAGCAGGGCTCAGAGATCCAGCGAATGTTGGTCAGGCTTCCTTCCACCTCAGGGCCAGCCCTTGAAAGAACTTTTCTCAAGAGGCCTTGTGGGTTTCTTTTCTTTTTTTTTTCTTTTTCTTTTTCTTTTTTTTGTTTTGGCTGCGTTGGGTCTTTGTTGCTGCGCGCAGGCTTTCTCTAGTTGCGGCGAGCCGGGACTACTCTTCATTGTGGTGCACAGGCTTCTCACTGCGGTGGCTTCTCTTGTTGCAGAGCATGGGCTCTAGATGCGCAGGCTTCAGTAGTTGTGGCCCACGGGCTCCAGAGTGCAGGCTCAGTAGTTGTGGCTCACAGGCTTAGTTGCTCCGTGGCATGTGGGATCTTCCCAGACCAGGGATCAAACCCGTGTCCCCTACATTGGCTGGCGGATTCTTAACAACTGCGTCGCCAGGGAAGTGCCCTTGTCGGTTTCTTAACCGAAGTGAAAGAAGTAGCATCATCTCACAGACGTCAGTGGTTCTAAGGAATATCAGTAGTCCTCACCAGTCACATAATAACGAAAGACACTATTTTAAGACAATTTAAAAAGAAATTATTTGATACAAATGAACTTATATACAAAACAGAAGTAAACCCACAGACATAGAAAACAAGCTTATGATTACCAAAGGGGAAAGGGGTGGGGAGGGATAAATTGGGAGGTTGGGATTGACATATGCAGACTGCTACATATAAGACTTACTGTGTAGCATAGGGAATTATAGTCAATATTTTGTAATAACGCTTAAGGGAAAAGAATCTGAAAAAGAATATATATATGTATAACGTAATCACTGTGCTGTTCACCTGAAACTAACACAACATGGTAAATTAACTATGCTTCAGTTAAAAAAAAAATCAGATCAATGTCGGCTTAGGGACAGAGGAATTGGGGACGGAGGAATGGATAACAAAGAAGCAGGCATAAGGACACTTGTGGGTGATCTCTAGATCATTGTCTTGATTGTGGTGATGATTTGTTGGATGTATATAAAAAAATTTTATATGTAAAAAAGAGAAATTATTAAAGACTCCTAATTAAAATGTGATGAAATCTTTACAAGATACTGGACTGACCCACACGTTGATCTTAAGGATAGACACTCCCTGCCCATAGTGTATCGAATTTAACTTAAATTAGTCGCTTCTCTAAGGAGTTACCAGGAAGCAATGGAGATTCAGTGTGGAAGATGGCTGGTTTCCAAGGCATCCATCTCCTGGGGTTCCATCCACTCCATTCTCTCCAGCAGAAAGAAGATGATGTGGATGGAGGTCACTTACGGACTTCAGTAAAAGAACATTCATGGGTTTCCCTGGTGGCGCAGTGGTTGAGAGTCCGCCTGCCAATGCAGGGGACACGGTTTCGAGCCCTGGTCTGGGAAGATCCCACATGCCGCGGAGCAACTGGCCCCGTGAGCCACAACTACTGAGCCTGCGCGTCTAAAGCCTGTGCTCTGCAACAAGAGAGGCCGCGATAGTGAGAGGCCTGCGCACTGTGATGAAGAGTGACCCCCGCTTGCTGCAACTAGAGAAAGCCCTCGCACAGAAACGAAGACCCAACACAGCCATAAATAAATAAATAAATAAATTTAAATCATATGGGCTTCTAAGAAGACCTCTGCTTAAAAAAAAAAAAAAAAAAAGAACAGTCACACTCAAATCTTCCCAAATGCATACACATCATACAAATACAAAATCATACACATACAAATCTTCCCAAATGCATACACACATACACATACATATCAAAGGGGAGACCCTTTGATACCTCCTCTGTTTTTATCCATTATTTCTTTCAATGTTTCAACTTGTCTTTTTTTTTTTTTTGGCCTTGCGGCAGGATCTCAGTTCCCTGACCAGGGATCGAACCCATGCCCTCTGCCTTGGGAGCGCTGTGTCCTAACCACTGGACTGCCAGGGAATTCTCTCGACTTGTCTTTTTAAATGTTTGGTGTCAGAGTTTTATTTTGTGCCTGGGTTACTTGGGGAGCTTCGTTTGTCAGAAGTCAGCCGGGGAGAGGCAAGCTCCCACTGCCTCTGAATCAATCCAAGAAGGAGGGAGATGGTTTGGGGGCCACCCAGGGTCAGGCCGCGTGGCAGAGGGTGTCAGCAAAGTGGAGGCAGGAAGCTGGTTCGCGCAGGCGCGAGTTGGTCCGTAGCTGAGGCTAACCCACAGGGTGTATGAGATAGCAGTCTCCCCCCACCCCAAATTAACATCCAAGTCAAAAGTTTTCATATAAATAAGCAAAACCAGTTAGAAAATAAAACAGAAGATAGCAAGATTGTGATAGCAGAGAGGAACAAGGTATAAACTGGCTAGGAGTAAATGTAAAAAGAAATGTTCAAAACCTGTATGTGAAAAACTATCAAGCACTATTGAAACACATGAAAGTAGACTTGAACAAACAGAAAGATATGTGTTCTTGGTTAGGAAGATTCAGCATCGTAAAGGAGTTAGTTCTCCTGAGGTTAATGTATAAATCCCTGCGATCCAAATAGAAGTACCGTCTTTCCTTGGCGGGTGGGGGGAGCAGGCCTAGATAAGGAAAAACCCTGAAAATGAAAAGCAATGGTAGGGGGTACAGGCAGACCTATCAGACCTTAAAACATCATGGAAAGTCTCTGTAGACGATCACACTAAGTGAAGTAAGCCAGACACATGCAAATATCATATGATATCACTTGTATGTGGAATCTAAAAAGAAAAAGCTACAAATGAACTTATTTACAAAACAGAAAGAGACTCACAGACATAGAAAACAAACTTATGGTTACCAAAGGGGAAAAGGGAGGAGTTAAATTAGGAGTTTGGGATTAACATATACACACGACTCTATATAAAATAGAGAACCAACAAGGACCTAGTGTATAGCACAGGGAACTATACTCAATATTTTGTAATAATCTATAAGGGAAAAGAATGTGAAAAAGAATAGATATATGTATAACTGAATCACTGTGCTGTACACCTGAAACTAACATGACATTGTAAATCAACTATACTTCAACTTTTAAAAAGTATCTATAATTAAAACAATTTGGTATCGATGAGTGGATAAAAAGATAAGCCCATGGGATGGAATACAAAATCCAGAAACAGACCTGATTGCGTATGGAACTTTCAGTTTCGATAAACATCAGGAATGAGTGGATGAAAGAAGTGCTTTCTCATAAGCTGTACTGGGATAACCAGAAATTAAAACTAGACAAGGGACTGCTTCTCACCTATCAGACTGACAAAGACCCAAAGTTTGACACCTTATTCTGTCAGTGAGGCTCTACTGTAGAGAAATAGGCACTCTTATGGAAATGCAAAACGGACTACTCTGACGGAGGGAAATTTGGAATATCTAGCAAAATCTCATATGCGTTTACCCCTTTGACCTACACATCTTACTTTCAGGCATCTCTCTCAGGCACAGTACAAAAGGGCATATGCAGAAGACCATTACTAGCAGCATTACTCATAATATCAAAAAACTGGAAACAATCCAAATATCTCCATGTGAGGACAGATTGAATATATATATATATATATATATATATATATGTATATGTATATATATGAAGCTTCTCTTTTTAGGAGCATTCCAGCCTGATAAACAAGGAAGGAATGTCATAATCAGGATATCACCATTTCACACCCCCTAGTGAATTGATGGATGGCGAAAAGAAAGACATCCCAACAGTAAACACCTTGTTCTTCCTGAAAAAAATAGACAGTCCTACCTATGAAGTACTCTTGCTAAAAAAATATCAAACCTATATCTAATCAAACCTCTGAATCTAACTGTGATTTAGCAGAAATGTAGGGGACAGAGGTGCATGCTAAACAACCACCAATGAGGTGCAATCCAGACCATGGGAAACTGCAGGACAAACAACGCAGTTTCTTCAACAAATAAATTGCAAGGAAGAAAAAACAGTTGGAGAAGGAGCTATAAATTAGAAAAGATTTTAGAGACATAATATCCAGTTGCAATGATGAACCTTATGTGAACCCTGATTTGAACTAATATCAAACCAAAAGGGCTAAAAGTAAGACGACAGGGAAAATTTGAGCCCTGGTGGGAGAATTATTAATATAAGAAATTATTATTGATTCTTTGGAGGTGATAATGTATTGGGGTTATTTTTTTAAGAATCCTTATCTTTTAGACATACATATTGAAATATGCAGGATCAAAATTTGAAAAGATAAGACCTCACCACCCTGGAAGAAGGAGAAGAAACTGGTGAAATGTGATCTTAGATTTCTGAGCTTCAGAAAACCCATCCCATGAAGAAAAACTGGAGAGATATGGGTTAGCAGCGATGCTTGTGGAAGAGGGAGACAGAAACAAAAGAAAAATTTGAGGGCGTTTAATTCAGCTCAGCTCTTTTTTTGGGGTGGGCGGCATGCTGTGCAGCTTGCGGGATCTTATTTCCTGGACCAGAGATTGAACCTGGACCCTGGCAGTGAAAGCGCACCAGTCCTAACTGCTGGACCGCCAGGGAATCCCCCAAGCCCAGCTCATTTTAAACCTTTAAGTGGGCTCATGCTCTCCAACCCAACAACCCTTCTTTTGGAAAATGCTTCTCAGATCTGGGGGAGGGTTTATGCAAAAGATGTTCATCAAAATGTCGTTTATAATGACCACAACCTAAATGTCCCACGTTGTGGGGGGAGATCATGAAGTAAGCTGTAGTCTGTTCATCCACGTAATGGAATATTAGGTCGGCCATGGAAAAGGTTTTGCAAATAATTTATTTCAATGTGGCAAAGATACAGCTAAGAGAATGCTGTGTGAAAAAAGCAAAATACAATTTTATTAGTATAACATGATTATGACTCTAGTCTTAAAGCGTCACTCCATGCTTAGTATAAAAGGCTGGGCTTAGTAAGCAGCTTGTGGTTATAATATATATAATATAATATAATAACCGTGGTTATTTGGGGGACTGTTGTTTTTTTTTCTTGCACTTGTTTTGTATTTTCCAAACTTTCATGCTCATGTAGTTCTTTCGTGATGGAAAAGCCCACTCGCTGGACCACAGCAAGCAGGCGAGCAGGAGGGGACGGTGGGGAGGGCGGGCACATGTGGGCGGAGCCTGGCTGGGGTGGCCGAGTGACAGCTCTTCCCACCCCGCTCCCCCCGCCCCCAGCCCTGTGCTCTGCCTGTCCGGTGTGGCTGCAGGAAGCTGCTTGGCGAGGCTGGCGGTCCACTCTTTTTTGTCTTTTTTATGTGTTTGGTCCCCTTGAAAGTGAGCAGGGAGATGCAGTAGATAGAATAACGCCCCTCCCCAAAGATATCCACGCCTTAATACCCTGGACCTGTGATTATGTCACCTCTGGCAACAGAGGCTTTGCAGCGATGATTAAGTTAAAGGCCTTGAGATGGGGAGATTCCCCTGTGTTATTATCCAGGTGGCCCCAGCCTCATCACGTGAGTCCTTCCAAGGGGAAGAGGAGGCCAATGAGTGGGTCAGAGAGGTGCACCGAGCAGGGGTCCACTGGCCATGGCTGGCTGTGAAGACACAGGAAGGGTGCCATGAGGCAAGGAGTCTGATAGAAACTGCTCTCAGTTCACAGCCAGCAGGAAAATGGGGACCCTAGTCCTACAACCACAAGGAACTGAGTTCCGCCAACAGCCTAAATGAGCAGCGAACAGATTCTCCCCTGGACCTGCCAGGATGGGATGCCGCCCTGCTGTCTTCTTGATTTTCATCTGATGAGACCTGTCCTCGACTTCTGGTCTACAAAATGGTGAGATAATAAACTCGTGTCCTTCGAAGCACTAAGTCTGTGACAATTTGTCATGGCAGTAGTAGAAAACAAATGCAGGAAAAGACAGAGTATGGGCTGGCGTCAGGACGTGGTGGCCAGACCTGGTTCTACCGCCGGGTGTCCGTGTGGCCTTGGACCCCTCCTTCCACTCGGGGCAGGGGTGATCTCTTAGTCCCTTCTGCTCTGATGCTCTGTTTTGGCACGTGTACTTTATTGGCCCTGAATGTTACAGAGGAAAGAGTTATTTCCCTGCTGCGAAACAGGATCCCATGGAGGTTCCTCAAGAAATTCCAGAACTACCATATGACCCAGCAATCCCATCTCTGGGAATACTTCTTAAGGAGACAAAAAAACACTATGTGGACAAGATGCCTGCACCCTCCTGTTCATTGCCGTGTTATTCACAAGAGTTAAGACATGGAAACAACGCCAGTGTTCATAGCAGCACTATTCACAATAGCCAAGACATGGAAGCAACCTAAGTGACCATCAATGGAGGAATGGATAACGAAAATGTGATAGATATATATGTGTGTGTATATGTATATACCCACATATATAAATGTGATATTTATAGATATAATGGAATAGTTTTCAGCCATCAAAAGGCAATCCGGCCATTAGTGACAGCCTGGATAGATCTTGAGGTCATTATGCTTAGTGAAATAAGTCAGACAGAGAAAGACAAATACTGCGTGATCTCACTTACATGTGGAACCTTAAAAAAGTGAACTCTTGGAAACAGAGAACAGATTGGTGGTTACCAGAGGTGGGCGGTGGGGACCAGGTGAGATGGGTGGTCAAAAGGTACAAACTTCCACTTATGAGATAATAAGTCCTGTACAGCAGGGGATGTAATGTGCAGCATGGTGGCGGTAGTTAACAAGACTGTATTGTACATTTGAAAGCTGATAGTAGATCTTAAAAGTTCTCATCACAAGGGCTTCCCTGGTGATGCAGTGGTTGAGAGTCTGCCTGCCGATGCAGGGGACGCGGGTTCGTGCCCTGGTCCGGGAGGATCCCACGTGCCGCGGAGCGGCTGGGCCCGTGAGCCATGGCCGCTGAGCCTGCGCGTCCGGAGCCTGTGCTCCGCAACGGGAGAGGCCACAACAGTGAGAAGCCCGTGTACTGCACACACACACACACACACACACACACAAATATATATATACAGAGAGAGAGAGTAGAAGTTCTCATCACAAGAAAAGCAATTCTGTGACTCTGCAAGGTGGTGGATGTTGGCTAAACTTATCGTGGGGTTCAGTTTTGCAACATCTACATGTATCAAATCATCGTGTTGTACACCTGAAACTAATACAATGTCATATGTCAAGTATGTCTCAATAAAACTCGGAAAAAATGAAACAAATTTTTTAGAAAAGTGCAGACCCCTAGCCTCCTTCACCAGGTGACTGTTGGGGTGTGAGGGGACACCAGGGCAGTGAGGCCAGAGGGGCCAGTGAGCTCTGACTGCAGGTGTCCGGCTGTGCTTTTGTTTCCCGCAGCTGCGTTTCAAGGAGAGGTCAGCGTTTGCTCGTGGACGCGTGTATGCGCGCTGCCACACTTGCTGGCCGCCCAGCAGGGCGTGGGGCCGGGTTCAGTTAGACGCTTGGGAGCTGGGTTTCCACTGGGCAAGCAAAGCTCCTGGAAGAGGCCTGCTGAGGCCTCCCTGTCTCCTCCCAGGCCCTCTCCTGGGGGACCGAGTGAGATGGGGGCCTGGCATGGGCGTGGCTCTCTGCTGGCCGCTTTGGGGCCTCCCTGGCCCAGAGGCCACCGCCCTGCTCTGATCTGCACGCCCGCGCCTGCGGCCTCCCACCCTGGTGCTTTGATCCGGCGGCAGACAGGCCCCGGGGTGCTCCCTGTCTGTTCCCGTTGCTGGGTCCGAGCCAAGGTGGAATGTGGGAGGCCGGCGTGGTCTGGGGCTCCCCACCCTGCCAGAGCAGCATGGCTCATCCTGGGGTGGCCCTGTCTGCAGAGTGAAATCCCCCCGCAAGCCCAGAGCCACACTTGGCCAAGTTCATCTGGGCCTCGGTTTCCCCATCTGTCACACAGAGACAGTAAATAACACTTACCGATGGGCTGTCATGATGATAAAATCAGAAAATGTCTAACGAGCACTTAATATGCCAGGACCTGTTCAGTAGATCTGAAGGGTTTAATTATTAGCTACGGTCTTCATAAATCACGATGGAGTCGGTGTGAGGACTGGAGAAGCTCTCTTCTCTCCAAGGGCCTCTGTTTCCACGTCTAGAATGAATGGGTGGAACTGGAACGGGATCGTCTCTGCAACGGTGCCTCAGTTTCCCTGCCCTCCTTCTGGTCTGGTGGACATGGGTCCAACAGAGGCTGATGCCAGGACGGAGCTCGAATGAGATGGTGGCATCCAGGGGCCTGGGGCCTGGTCCGCTGCCTGCTGCCCGGGGAGCCTCATCTGGAAGACGGGGCCCCTCCGGTGCCTCCCCCTGCCTGTCTTCCCGGAGGCACATGGCAGGCGCGGCCAGGATGGGGCGTCCGGGGACTGACGCCGGGCCAGGCTGACGTGTAGTAAGAACAAGGCTTGGTGAGTCAGTGTCAGCCTTCCCCACGGCCCCTCCCCCGTAAAACCCCAGTGTGGTTTCCCTCAAAGAAATGTGAGCACCGGCTCTGGCCATAGTAGACGGTGGCTATGTATCAGATCCTGGTGAGGCTGCTGAGGACCAAGTGTGACCGTCCAGACCCCTAAGTTGTGTTCACGGACTTGGTGACCGGGAGGGCTTTGGGAGTTGGGGCACGGGTGGGGACGTGGCAGTGCATCCCTTCACCCTTCCCATCTGGGGCACTCCCCCCGCAGCCTGACGTCCAGCACCCCTGACTCTTGGCCTGGGGGTCCGTCTGGACACTGGGAACCTCTCTGCTTGCACAGCAGCTGGAAACCCCCAGGAATTCTGTCCCTTGGGAGCAGCCTCCACCAAGGACACATGGGAGCTGGTGTGTGAGCCCCTCAGCACCCGCACGCCGGCTCCGCTCCGCCTCCCGAGTCCCCACAGGCTACTAGCTGCCCACAGAGGAAAACTGCGGGACAGTTCGCTCTGCATCGGCTTCCTTCCCTCCCCCGTTTCACTTCTCCATCCCTGTTATGGGCTGACTTATTTCCCCCCACAAAGCTCACATGTTGAAGTCCCAACCCCCAGTCCCTCAGAATGGGACCTTACTTGGAATAGGGTTGCTGCAGATGTAATTAGTTAAGATGAGGTCATTTGCATGGGCCCTAATCCAATATGACTGTGTCTTTATAAAAAGGGGGAATATGGACAGAGACACACACACACAGGAGAAACACCATGTGAGGGTGAAGGCAGAGATGGGGGTGATGCTCCCACAAGCCAAGGGATGCCATAGACCGCCAGCAAACCACCAGAAGCTTAGCCCTCAGAAGGAACCCACCCTGCCGACACCTTGATTTCGGACTTCTGGCCTCCAAAACCGTGAGCCTACACGTTCCTATTGTTTTAACCTCCCAGTTTGTGGTACTTTGTTATGGCGGCTCTGGCATAGGAAAACTTCCCCCGTGCTGGTGTTTTCTAGACGTGCCAGGTAAAGTATTTGCACTTGGAGCTTCATCTCAGGGTCAGGAACCCAAGCTAAGGGACAGGGGAGAGTAAGGGAGGCTGGTCGCACAGGGCAGGAGGGTGCCAAGGGGAGCACGTTAAAATAACCCTGGGGACTTGGGGGGCAGGGGCCAACCCAAAGCCCCTGCCCAGCCTCTGAATCAGGATCTGGGGATGCTCAGGGTGATGCCATGCCTCGTCAGGTAGAGGATGTGAGCATGGGTAACGGGCTCCCCTTGTCAAGGCAATTGCCCATCCCCGGCCCTCCCTTTGCAACCTGGTTGTTGGACACCAGCCACCCTGCCCTGACTGTTGGCAGGATGAGGGCTCTGTGGTTTGCACGTGCGCGGAGCAGGAGCTCCCGAGAGCTTCCTGTAAAGCTGCGTCCTGTAAAGAAAGCAGCCTTTCTGAACGTAAGGGGTGAGTGGCCCACACGCCAGCCCCAAACAGGGTCCCCTGAGAGCACTACTGTTTAATAAGACCGAGACCACCAGCAAAAATGGAGGGGAAAAAAAAATCTCATAGTGGGGTCGTGGGGAAAAGAACAATTTGGTTTTTCTTAAAAATTTAACTCTGGGACTTCCCTGGCAGTCCAGTGGTTAAGAATCTGTGCTTCCACTGCAGGGGGTACGGGTTAGATCCCTGGTCGGGGAACGAGATTCCCACGTGCCACACGGTGTGGCCAAAAAAAAAACAAGGACATTTAATGTTAATTTGGGGGAAGCTAAACGTTCTCTGAGAGGGGATCATTTAGTCCACATGACCTGGCCAAGGTCCTGACTAATACTGTGCCCGCCTCCTGAATCGCCCTTTTCGCTGGACCACATGGCTCCAGTTATGGGCGTATGTGTCGGTCACATACGCCCATAACCGGAGCCATGTTGGCTGGGGACCCAAGTCCCCATGACGCGGGCCTCAGTTTCCCTCTCCTCCAAACGGAAGTGACGGGGCGTCGCAAAGCTCTCCGCCCACCTCCTCCGGTGCAGCTGGTTGGGAGGGCCTCCTGGGCCTTTCTCTGAGGTGCTGCTGGCTCAGGCTCATGGCACAGAGGGTGGGGCTGGGGGCGCCCTGAGGGTGCAGTGCTGGTGGGAGGGCGATGTGGGGGTTGAAGGCTGTGGCTGCTGGGTACGGGGAAGGATTCCTGGTGGTTTGGGTGGAACTTGACATTCTGCCATTTTCCTTCTGATCTCACCATCGAAAGGAAATCAGACAAGAGAGTGTGAGCTCATTCTAATAGGAGCATTTTTTTTGCCCTCTGGTTCTGATCAATTAATTCCTCTCCCTTCTGTTGATCACCTTCAGAAACTCTCTGAAAGGCCTTTCCAGACCAATGGGCCAGCTGATTAGGCCACCAAGCGTCTGTCGAGGGTGACCCCCGCAGGGCCACAGCACAGCTGCCCGGCCTTCGGCGCCACCCCGCTTGGATTTGAAGCTCAAGTCTGCCACTATCCAGCCGTGTCACTGTCAGCAGTGTCCTTAACCAGTCTGAGCCTGAACTTTCCCATCTATAAAATGGGAACGGTGGCAGTCCAGACCCATGTATCCAGTACCTCCTGGACATCACTTCTTGGAGTTCCACAGCAGCCTCAGATTCAACCTGTCCGAACCTGAACTTGACACCCTTCTCCCCAACCTGCTCCTCTATCGGCATTCTCCACCTCAGTGAATGGCCCACCCTCAGCCAAGCCCCACACCTGGAGGCCCTGGGCAGAAAGCTGTAAAACTAACTCCAGTGTCACTTCCTCCAGGACGTCTTCTTGGATCATTCTTCCTCCCCCAGTGGATTAGATAACTCTCCAGGAGACTCTCCTGCCGTGATGTGTGTGTCTCTTCGACATACTCGACACATTACATTTTAATTATCTGTTGGTACATCTCTCTTACTAAACTGTGAGGCTGTTAAGGGCAGGGAGAACATTTCAATCTTCTTGGAATCCCTAGGACCTAGTGGAGGTCCTACTTGGGTTGATTTGGGAGAGTCTAGACCTCTGCTCTCTTCATTACCTGCACTCTTTCCAACCCCAACTAAACAGGAAATTCAGATAAAACAGTGTGTTTGCTTCAAGATGAGTCCCCTAACCACACCCGTGGACCAGATTGCAGTTCTGGAATCTTCCAGTGTAGAAATCCAGTGCTGCCATCCAGGGTCTAGTATGCAGCAGGAGCTTAATAAGTAGACACAGGATGATGAGTGCATCCAAGAGGTCCCCCGATGCCCTTGCTTTCCTCCCTGCTCCACATCCAATTAATTCCCAAGTCCTTCAGACTTTCCCCCCTAAGTGAAATGACACAACCCAGATTGGAACTTGAACCCACTGCTGCGGCCTCTCCCGTTGCGGAGCACAGGCTCCGGACGCGCAGGCTCAGCGGCCATGGCTCACGGGCCCAGCCGCTCCGCGGCATGTGGGATCCTCCCGGACCAGGGCACGAACCCGTGTCCCCTGCATCGGCAGGCGGACTCTCAACCACTGCGCCACCAGGGAAGCCCCAAACCCACTGTCTTTTCATTGAGGTCACACATATGGTCTCAGGACTTACGGAAGCTCAGGTTCTGGATGTCTCAGCACAGAAAGAATTCCGTGAGAGACAAAGTGATAGTAAGACGTGGATTTATTTAGAGAGAAACACACTCCACAGACAGAATGTGGGCCGTCTCAGAAGGCAAGAGGCTCCAAAACATGGGGTGGTTTGTTTTTATGGGCTGCGTAATTTCATAGGCTAATGAGTGGGAGGATTTGTCCAACTAGTTTTGGGAAAGGGTGGAGATTTCCAGGAATGGGGCCACCACCCACTTTTTGGCCCTTTGTGTTTGGCCTCGGAACTGTCATGGCGTCTGGGGGTGTGTCATGTAGCTAATGCATTACAGTGAGCATAGAAGGAGGCTCAAGGTCTACTGGAAGTTGACCCTTCCGCCATCTTGGATCTAGTGGGTTCTAACTAGTCTTTGTCATGTCATCAACGGCTATGTCGTTCTTTTAGAAGTTGTGCTGCCTCCTTCCCTCCTGTTTTATGAGCATCACCCCTGTGTCAGCCCTCCTCTCAGACTGCCCAGCCCTGCGTTGGTCCAGGCCCCACAGCATCAGTGCAAGAGCAAGTGGCTCCACCACCCACTCTCCTCCAGCCACGGAAAATGCTGTGATCCTCTCAGAGGATCAGGCTCCCATCAGGGCTCCCGTCCTGTTTATCACCCCCTGCTCCCTCCTTTTCATCTAACCAGGCTCAGCTGGTTGTTTCCAAGAGGTCTGTGTCCCCTGCCCACTGCCCACCCCCCCGCCTTAGACCCCCTCCTGTATGCTGACCTCTGTTCCATACACAGCCATGCAGTAACCTCGGTTCTGGCCTTCCTCAAAGATAGGACCAAGGTCTCAGCATCTAACACCTCGTAGGTCTTCCACTCACAACTCTGCTCTTTTCGCATCACTCTTCTCTTGACTCCTAGGCCGACTCAGCACAGGACCCGCTGTGTGATCTTAGCAAGTCATTGAGGCGCTGTCCTCGGCGTGCTCCTGTATCCCACGGGAGGGTCCTGCGTGGTCCTTCCGGCAGGAAGGCAGCATTTCTACCTGCTTTTCAGCTGTAGTCTGTGTGCAGGAGTGACTTGGAAGGCCCGTGTGGACCTGTTATTTCCCGGCTGTTCACAGATGCTCCACAACAGTCCCCTAAACCATCTTCCCCCCCGGCCCTTTGCACCACAGATTAGTCTCCCGGATTTGCCTTCCCTCCCCCAAGGGAGTCTGAGATGGGCAGGGAACCCAGCCTCAAAGGGACATGCAGGGCTGTCAGAAAGGAGCCTGCAGAGAAGGGACCCCCCCGACCCTTCACTTTGTGTCCCGGATGCACTTCTTCTAGTTGGATGTGCCTGAATCGGATCTTATTTTGCAGCAGTCTCACAGTTAGAAATCTCAGTTTCTTAATCCAAAAAGTAAAAAGGGATCTGTCTGAATTTGCCAAGGTCCTCCCTGGGCACTCACTCCTTCAGTCGTCCTCCGTGTGTGCCCCCTGCCCGCCCCCTCCCCGCCCCATCAGCAGCACCTGCAGGGCCTGGGAACTTGTCAGGAATGCAAATTCTCAGGCCACCCCCCAGACCTGCTGAATCAGAGTCTCTGGGGGTGGGGCCCAGCCAGCCCCACAGAGGCTTCTGTGCATCTTCAAGTGTGAGAAGCATTGAACTAATCTCTAGCTCCAAGTATTTGGAGGAATTACTTAGCTCTGAGAGATCCCAGGAGAATTCAGTCACGGACGATGAATGGTTTATTGTCTTTAAAATTCAAGCCTAAACCAAGGTTCTCAAATTTTGGGTGCATCCGAATCCCCTGGAGGGCTTGTTAAAACACAGCTTGCTGGGCGCCACCCACAGAGTTTCTTCTTCCGTCCATCTGGGCCGGGGCCAGAGAATGTGCATTTCCAAGTCCCCTAGTGACAGTAATGGTGTGATGCTTGTCTGGGGACCACATTTTGAAAACCATCATCTTAAACAATTTCCAAAAGAAACACATGACTGACTAAAAGATGTCAACACAGGTCCTAAGTACTCAGCATCAGATCAATACCATATTGGTTGATATCTACTCTTAGAGGGTTTTTTTTAATCATTTTTTTTAAAAAGTGAAGTATAGTTGATTTAAAATGTTGTGCTAGTTTCAGGTGTACAGCAAAGTGATTCAGTTATACATAAATATATATTCTTTTTCAAATTCTTTTCCATTAAGGGTTATTACAAGATATTGAATATAGTTTCCTATGCTATACAGTACGTTCTTTTTTTTTTTTTTTTTTTTTTTTGCAGTACGCGGGCCTCTCACTGCTGTGGCCTCTCCCGCTGCGGAGCACAGGCTCCGGACGCGCAGGCTCAGCGGCCATGGCTCACGGGCCCAGCCGCTCCGCGGCATGTGGGAACCTCCCGGACCGGGGCACGAACCCGTGTCCCCTGCATCGGCAGGCAGACTCCCAACCACTGCGCCACCAGGGAAGCCCTACAGTACGTTCTTGTTCATCTATTTTATACAGAGTAGTGTGTGTATGTTAATCGCAAACTCCTAATTTATCCCTCCCCGCTTTCCCCTTTGGTAACCATGTTAATTTCTATGTCTTCTATTTCTGTTTTGTAAATAAATTCATTTGTGTCATTTTTTTACATTCCACATATAAGTGGTATCATATGATCTTTGTCTGACTTACTTCACTTAGTATGATAATCTCTAGGGCCATCCATGTTGCTGCAAATGGCATTATTTCATTCTTTTTTTATGGCTGAGTGGTATTCCATTGTATATATGTGCCACATCTTCCTTATCCATTCATTTGTTGATGGACATTTAGGTTATTTCCATGTCTTGGCTGTTGTAAATAGTGCTGCTATGAACATTGGGGTGCATGTATCTTTTCGAATTATGGTTTTCTACAGATATTTGCCCAGGAATGGGATTGCTGGGTCATAAGGTAGTTCTATTTTTAGTTTTCTGAGGAACCTCCATACTGTTTTCCATAGTGGCTACACTAATTTACATTCCCACCAGCAGTGTAGATTCCTTTTTCCTTTTTTTTTTTTTTTTTTTTTGCGGGCCTCTCACTGTTGTGGCCTCTCCCGTTGTGGAGCACAGGCTCCGGACGCTCAGGCTCAGTGGCCATGGCTCACTGGCCCAGCCGCTCCGTGGCATGCGGGGTCCTCCCGGACAGGGGCACGAACCTGCGTCCCCTGCATCGGCAGGCGGACTCCCAACCACCACGCCACCAGGGAAGCCCCCTTTTTCCTTTTTAAACTTTCGCTTGTTTTAAAAATAAGTTCAGAGACTTTTAGTGGCAATATCTCACTGTGCCTCAGCTTCTTCATCTGTCAAATGGGCAGATCACAGTACCTACTGCAACGGATGGCTGTGAGGGTGAAAAGAGGGAACCCCCCCCACCCCACACACAGTGCCCAGCCCAGAGCCTGGTACATGGTCTCATCCTTTATAAAGAATCACCTATTATGATTATAATCTTGTGTCTGTGTTGGACTAGGAAATTACTGCCATAACTCCTGCAAATCCCAAATTCTATGAAGCACATAAATGCAAATGCAATGAGAGTGAATTGCATTCTGTGGGGCAGGAGTCTACCTGTCTTCAGCCATCCTGGCATCAGCCAGGGCCTTGGGGTCCCACCCATGGGCAAACAACTAGAAAGGGTGGTGCTGAAACAGTTGCTCAGGTCAGTAATTTTTTTTTTCTGTATTTTGGATTATAAAAGCGATATGCGCTCATTGTAAAAAACTCCTCCGCTGCCTGGGAATGTGGAGGGTACAGGGATAACATCTTTACCGTTTTCCTTTGGGGCAAGTTCAATATCAATCAATACCGATCAAGATCACCTGCGCTGGTCTTCAGAGAGGCGCTCTAAAGTGACAGGAGTTGCTGGTTTCAGTGACTTCTAGGACATAACAAAAGGTCCGCTCCCCACATTTTCCCTGAAAACAGGACGTCCTGATACTGAGTCTGAATGGGGAAGCCTTTTCTCTTTCTGGAGGAGGAAGCAATGAGTTCCAGCCGGAGGTCAGGCGCAGATCACTATCCAGATCCTGAGGGCTCCCTAGTCAGGAGTTAAGGGTCTCGGGAGAAAAGCGCCACCTCCTGTCTTTCAGGGACTAACCTCCCCCAATCCCTGCGTGTCCTCTTCTCTCGCCTGCCTGCCAGCCGAGTCCACCCACAGAGGCCCCCGCAGTGCAGACCTGACTGCAAGCCCAGGGGTCAGGGACATCCTCCCGCCCGGCAGCAGAGGCCAGTGCCCCTTGCAGGACCCGGCCTAGCACTCCCCCCGCCCGACCCCCCCCACCCCCACCCCCCGCCCGACAGCTCCTGCCGCCCTTCCAGCCCGCTTCTGCCACGGCTTCAGGTTGCATCTGAGCATTTCCCCTTCCTATGAGAGGGAGAGGATCATTTTTCAGCTACACACTAGCAATTCCACCTTCCACCCTGTCATCCCTCCTGCTCTCAGGACACATAGGTCCTGGATGATGCCAGCAGCCTGCCACCCTCCTCTACTGCCTGGGCACCCTCTGCACCGCCCCGCCCCCCCAGCAAGGACCCTGCCTTACTGTCCGGGTCCACAGCCCACCTCGGAGCCATCACACCTCCATGCTCACGGCTGGGCACCCTCTTGTCCGCTCTCCCCTTTTCGTCCTCCTAGCGGTAGCTGAATGTTTGTCCCTCCTGGAAGCCGTCCTCTCCTTGTGACCCCATGGCCCATCAACTCCGCTTCATGTCCTAGAAAGACCCATTCTTTCAAATATGATAGACATAAACTGGATGATACTATAAATATTGCTCTGAAATGTGCTTTTTCCCTTCAACTTTTTCTGGACCCCTTGTCCTAAGAGCTTCCCAGTGCCCCACGGTGAGGACGCACCTGATGTGCTGGACCCTTCCCCTGTTGGTGGGCAGGTAGGTTGCTTCCCTTTTCACGATAATGGAGAATGTCATAAAGAATATTCTGGTGCACAGATCTTTGCATGGAAGTGGAAAAATAGTTAGGGATAGAAAACTCAGGTTAGAATGGCTGGGTCAGGTGGTATATCAAGTTTTGGAAAGTAATTCCAAAGGGCTTTTCAACTTCCACCAACAATGAATTGGCCTTCCTTACTCGTTTGAGGCCGGTTGGGACTGGGCGCTGGCGCATCCTTTTTGGAGCGCTATTGGGCTGCAGCTCCCAGCGGCCAAGCTTCCAGGTGCTTTTCCCAGAGCTTCTTCCTCTCCCTCCCACCAGTCAGATGCTTAGGCTTCCAAGGTCCAGAACGGCTTTGGGGGCAGGGCGACATCTGAGATGCGGATTAGAACAGGAACCCAAAGCTTTGAGTACTTAATGAAAAAACCCTTTGTTTTGCTAATTGACCTGCTGGGGTTTTGACATGCTTTTGGGTTTGGTTTTGTCATTTCTGTGGCTTTGGAAGTGGCAGGTGTCCAGCGAGAATGCGCATGTGAATCTGCTGGTGGGTGAGAGGATGTGGCCGGTGAGGAAGCTGGGGGAGCGGTAACAATGGCTTTAGGCCAAACTAGTTAATTTCAGGTCTTATTTCCCTTCCTTCACAAATCCACCCATTAATCAAGACGTTCATTCATAAAATAATTACCGAGTGCCTTCCCAACGACAGGCGCTGGGCTGGGCTTGGGATACAGCCCAGCTTGGGATTAAACAAATACAGGTGTGTGTGCGGGGTGCGGTGGGGCGTAGCAGTGGGGGAATGGAGCGCTCCAAGCAGAGACCCCAGAGTAGGAAGGACCACAGTGTGGGGAGAGGAATAATGAGACTTGAGGGTAGGCAGGCCCTGGATCCCACGGGTTTTGAAATGGACTCCAAGAGCAACGGGAGACCCCCGAAGAACTTTAAGCACGAGCAGAATAACAGGGTTGGATCTGTGATATCACAGGGCGTGAGGATCCAGGTGACCCCAGGCATGGGATCGACCTCGGGCAGCAGACTCGCTGGGTTTCCTTTCCTCCCAATCATTCTAATTCCCCCCGTGCTCCTGGCGTGGGGCTGGGATTAGATGACAGTGGCCTTGGAATTGGGCAAGTGCTGGGAGAGGCGGCAGCCCCTGGTGGCTGGCAGCGCCATTAGTCCTTGCAGAGGGAGGCTGAGAGCAGCTGGACAGGCAGACTAGAGGGCCTGGGCCCCCGGGGCTCCCCCTCACACCCTCTCCTCCTCAGTGTCACCCCACAGCCCTCAGGTCATGGGTCGCTTCCTTGCTGGAAGGCCAGCCTCTGCTCTGACACACCTGCGCCCGCCCTCACATCCACCCTGGGGCCCAGCCTGGCACACGGCAGACACAGGAGGGGTGTACCGTGAGAGTCTGGGGGTCACTGGCAGAGACCCTAGTGTTCTTCAGAGTCGCCCAGTGGAAACCCGGCCCCCCATTTCCAAGCCCCAGCCAGGCTGTCCTAGATTCTACGAAGGCCAAAGTAAAGGCAAATTGCACTTTTCTGGAGGGCAGGGGCAGGTGTAGTGGTTCAATGCATGACCTCCGGCCCCGATCCCGGCCTCGTGCCGACTCTGCGAGCTTGGACAGGCTACACAGCCTCTCTCTGCCCCAGGTTCCCCATCAGTAAATGGAGACGTTGGCAGCTGCCCGTAGGGCGGTGTTGTGAACTCGAGTGAACACGAGCTGCGTGCTTAGGACAGAGCCTGGCAAACACACAGACAGAGTTAGTCTCGTCCTGCCCTCAGGAGACTCGGCCCTTGTCCGGGGGATTGTCACAGCCTGCCGTTGTGACAGCCCAGGCCGTGCCCCCAAGGGGACCGAGCGGCCACACATGCTCACACCTACAGTTGTGACGGTGTGGAGGCTAAGTTCCCACTGTAAGCCTCTGGCAGCTTCTGATTCCTAATTGGGAAAAGGCTGGGGGAAACACTGTGAAATTAAAGCCAGATATTCTACTCCTGTCCTGAAAGTTTGCACTCAGGGGCTAAGTCGTCCTGTTTGCAACTGTCATTGGTTGTCCTCGCGGGGGGCGGCGGGGGGAAGATTTGCTTCTGAGCACATGATCTTGGTGACTGGGGAGGAGAGCCCATAACCAGGTGAGGGAGGGATCCTTTCTGGCCTCAAGGGGCCCGGGGAGGGCTGGGCTGGATCCTGGGGAAGGACCTTCGTAGCAGACCTGAAGAGCGCCCCTCCCTCAGGCTGGTGGGTGGGGCTGCACAGCCAGATGTCTGCCGAGCAGGGGTGCTCCAGCCCAATCTGAAGCTTTTTTCTCCTGCATGGTAATTCCCTCCTGCCATTACCAGACTTTTCTGGAAAAGTTCATTTCTGGTCCTAGCCATGTTTGGGGGAATCGTGGGGGGATCCAGGGAGGGCTGCACAGAGGAGGTGAGTCAGAGGCAGGGTTTTGAAGGATGAATAGGAGTTTGACAGGGGACCAGATGAGGGAAGTTATTCCAAATGCCCTCCCCAGTTTCCACCCATCACACACCAGCTGGAAAATTCACACAGACTTTGAAGAAACCCCGAAATTCCAGCAGGTCTAGGCCCCTTCCAACTCGGAGCAGAAGAATGGGGTAACCTCTGCCTTTTGAGTCATCTGTGGGGAGGGGCAGGTTTCTGGCTCCCTTGGGCTCCCCTGGGCTTTACAAGTCTGGCAACGAATACAGTTTCCAATCCCATCCCAGGCACTGCAGAGTCCATAGCGGGCTTATAGATTGCCTTTGTCAAAACGTGTGAATTTTCCTGTGGGTGGTGGCGGGAGTCAGTCTTCATCTTTGTTGAGTTTCGGGTCTTATTTGCCGTTACCTGTAAAAATATATTTCTTGGGCTTAGTTCCCAGAGGACCAATTACTCTGTGAATTGTTAGGCTGTACAGGGGCCATTCCTCACTCACCCACCACTGGGCAAGGGTGGCTCAGCTCCCGGGTCACTGCAGGCACTCCTGTTGTGGCCATCTGTGGTGATGGCAGCCGGCGATGGCTCTGCATACACATAAAGTAGACACTTGGGGATTACTTGTGGTTGCACATTAACCATTTCTCCCATTTTATTTTTATTTATTCATTTTTGGCCGCACTGCCAGGCATGCAGGATCTTAGTTCCCTAACCAGGGTTCAAACCTGTGCTCCCCGCAGTGGAAGCACAGAGTCTTAACCACTGGACCGCCAGGGAAGTCCTTTCCCATTTTAATATATGATGCAGGGCTTCCCTGGTGGCGCAGTGGTTGAGAGTCCGCTTGCCCATGCAGGGGACACGGGTTTGTGCCCCGGTCCGGGAAGATCCCACATGCCGTGGAGCGGCTGGGCCCGTGAGCCATAGCCACTGCGCCTGCGCGTCCAGAGCCTGTGCTCCGCAGCGGGAGAGGCCACAACGGTGAGAGGCCCGCGTACCGCAAAAAAAAAAAAAAAAAAAAAAAAAAAAGATGCAACAGAGCCAGCTGTGGTGGAGGAAAGGAGCCAAGATAGACATTCAGAGCTTATCTGCCTGATAAGCCCCTGAGGGGGAAATAAATGGGAGCCCTGGTGCCCTTCTGCATTGAATCGTCTCCCGAAGTATGCATCCGGGTCTCAGGCCACCAGGACCCAGGTAGATCGTCAAGACTGAGCCTGAGGCCCCAAAGCAGGTCAGTAATTGGGTCACTTCTGTTGCTGTCGCCTCCCTCAGAGCTTTCTTGGTCCCGTTGCTTCAAGGCCTCAAGGCTTCAAGGCCTGACTAGGAAAAGGGGCAAAGCTCTGCCTAAGCAATTAATTCTGGGGAGATGCTAACGGCTGAAGCAGCCTAACCTGTACTCCTCCCCGCAGGATGCTTCCATCTTCGAGATTAGCGTAGGTCTTTATAGTTAAACCAGTGGTTCTCAACCAGAGCAGTTCTGGCCCCCAACCCTACCCCGTTCCTGAGCACAACTGGCAATGTCGGGAGATGTTTTTCTGGTCGTCACAATGGGAGGGAGGACGGTTACTGACATCAGTGGACAGAGGCCGGGATGCTGCAAAACATCCTCCAGCACACCGGCCTTCCTGAGCAAAGAACCAGAGGCTCCAAGTGCCAACGGAGCCCTCTTAGAAAGAGCTGGATTCCAACCTGGCTGAAAGAGCTGCCTCTGTCCCTCCAAGGGAGGGGTGAGCCTGGGAGGAGAAGGAGCTGGAAGGCGGGGCGGGGGAAGGGGATCTCTGCATCCCTGCATCCCATGCTCCGTCAGCAGGTGATCAGGGACTCCCGACAGAACCTTCTGTGCCAGTGGCAATATTCCATCCCTGCGCTGTCTAACCCGACAGCCACCCACCTGTGGCTTTTGAGTAGTTGAAATGTGTCTATTTATGACTGAAGGAGGCATTTTTCTTTATTTTCAATTAAGTTACAGTTAAACTTCAATGGCCACAGGTAGCTAGTGGCTACCCTACAGGAAAGTGCATTTCTAGAGCCCTTAAAACTGCCCACCCCGGGAGGGCATCACAGCTGCTGGGGGGCTGCTTCATTCATAATGAGGTGCTAATAGCAATTAGGGAGAAGTTCAATCTTCCTTCCAGAAAGATTTCCATCTGAGAGAGGGGTTCAGATGCAGAACGTTAAGGGCTGCAACCTCCAAGATCCCCCACACTGGCTCCCCGTAAGGAGGCCGCTGGGCTGTATCGCTTCTGTGGCTCCAGGGGCAGTGTGGCAGAAGTCAAGGGGGCTGAGAGGTGGTCTCTGGCCCACTAAACAGAGCAGGAGTCCAGACACACAGATGACAGTGGGATGCCCTCTCAGGCTGCATTCATAAAGTAGACTTTTAGGAGATATAGATCATTTAGAAACCACCTGATTCTTACCAGAATATATAAGCTTTGTCATAAAATACTACTGCTGACAATGTGACAGGGGTCAAGTCCCCCGGCAGAGCTTTGATTCTGGCAGAAGAGTTGGGTGGTCGCGTCAGGCTGGTTCTCTTACTGTTCATAATCATAATTTTTATTTATTTTTTATTTATTTGCCATGCCGTGAGGCATGCAGCATCTCAATTCCCCAACCAGGGATCGAACCCGTGCCGCCTGCAGTGGAAGTGTGCAGTCCTAACCACTGGACCCCCAGGGAAGTCCAGATTTTCACTAAATTTTTTTTTTTTTTTTTTTTTTTTTGCGGTACGCGGGCCTCTCACTGCTGTGGCCTCTCCCGTTGCGGAGCACAGGCTCCGGACGCGCAGGCTCAGCGGCCATGGCTCACGGGCCCAGCCGCTCCGCGGCATGTGGGATCTTCCCGGACCGGGGCACGAACCCGTGTCCCCTGCATCGGCAGGCGGACTCTCAACCACTGCGCCACCAGGGAAGCCCAGCTTTTCACTAAATTTTATCTGGCGTTTAAAAATTACGATTATTGGGAATTCCCCGCCTGTAAATACTTGGTTGGTTTCAGATGTCTGCCTTGCCCCACGAGCACCTAAGTTTCAGGAAGGCAGGGTTTGGGTCTGCTTTGTCCCCTTTGGCAGCTCAGGTGTCAAACAGTCATACCTGTCCAGTGAATGGCACACCTCGGGCCCTGCAAGTGGGCTGGTGCTTGTCACCTCACGCACGGCAAACAGGAGGGAGGCCGAGGGCCAAGGTGACTTGCCCAGATGACCCGTTGGTGTGAGGCAGGGTGGGGAGTGAAACCCTGCCCCCCCAGTAATGCCCCGTCTGTGCCCTTCGGGGACAGCACAGTCACAGCCGAACCGTGGTGGCCCCCCCACGCTTCCTGGAGAAACTGCAAGCTTCCAGGGAAGGGCTGGGGTCTGCTCCCTTACCTGACAGACTGAGTGATGCTCAGAGCGAAGCTGCTCGAAGCACATGTCCAGTGGAGCTTAACCTGGAAAAGCCTAAGGGCCAGAGAGCATCCCTGCAACAAGAAAGGACACCAGTGGGAAAAGAACGTCTGATGACAAACCCTGGATGGACAGACAACCTTCCCTACAAAGTGTCTTTTCCCATGAAGGTGGGTGACCTAACTTCGTTTTCAAGCCTGAACTCAGAGGACATTTCCACAGCAGAGGGTCCTGCAAGGCTCCTTGTAACCCAACCTGGGGTCACCCTCAGAAGACACTTTAGATTGACGTGTTTGTGTCTCTGTAGAAAGGGGAGAGGGAGGGAGTCCAGGAGGAGTAGACGGGGAGGGGGGAAGTGTGCTACTAGGCAGAACTTTCAAAGGGACACGCATTTCCAGATGTGTTACACACGTTCCAGTGACTATTGCCGTGTAGCAGTAGCAACTTAGGAAATTAGCAGCTAGAAGCAACTCCTTTACCACGCTCGTGGGTTCTGTGGGTCAGGCGCTTGGCTAGGGCCCCAGAGGGATGGCTTGTCTCCGCTCCGTGCTGTGTGGACCACCAGGCCAGGACTGGAGCTGGTGCCGCCTGACCAGAGCATCTACACGTGGACCATCTGTGACATCTTAGCTTCCTCACAGTGTGATGGCCCTGGGGGCTGCTCCAACTCCTTTCTTGGAAGCTCAGGGGTCCCAACACAAATAACCCAGCAAACAAGGCAGATGCTGAATGGACTTTTCTGATCTATGTGCGAGTCACTCTGTGTCTCTTCGGTCACGTTGTTTTGGTCACGAGCTAGTCACAAGTCCACTCAGATTCAAGCTCAAGGAAGGGGGCATAGACCCCCATCTCTTGAAGAATCTGTAGGCGCACAAGGGGAGAACAAACACCTCTGGATCAAGTCACCCAGAGGCTCATTTAGAAAAAATTATATATATATATATATATACACTAATTATCTTTAGTTTTTCATTATGTATTCATAATGTGATCATCTTTATTTTTTTATATTTTAAAATTGTGGTCAAATATACATAAATATAATTTACCCCCTTAACCATTTTTAAGTGCCCCGTTCAGTAGCATTGGGCGCATTCACACTGCCGTGCAGCCACCACTACCATCCACCCATAGAATACCCTTTTCATCTTGCCAAACCGAAACTCTGTCCCCGTGAAGCACTAGGTCCCCCCTCCACCCTTCTCCCAGCCCCCAGCAACTACCCTTCCACTTTTTGGCTTTATGAATTTGACTATTCTAGGGACCTCTTGTAAGGGGGATCATGCGGTACTTGTCTTCTTGTGACTGGCTTATTTTACTTAACATAATGTCCTCAGGGTTCATCCATGTAGCAGCATGTGTCAGAATCTCCTGCCTTTTAAAGGCTGAATAATATTCTATTTTTTTGTATAGACCACAGTTTGCTTATCCATTCATCTCTCAATGGATACTTGGATTGCCCCCATGCTTCGGCTATTATGAATAATTCTGCGGCTAACATGGGTGTACAAATGTTTCTTCAAAACCCTACTTTCAAGTCTTTTGGGTATATAACCGGAAGTGGAATTGCTGGATCATATAGCAACTCTATTTCTACTTTTTTTTTTTTTTTTTTTGCCTCGCCGCATGGCTTACAGGATTTCAGTTCCCCAACCACGGACTGAACTGGGGGCCCTGGCAGTGAAAGCGCCAAGTCCTAACCACTGGACTGCCAGGGAAGTCCCTATTTTTATTTTTTTTAGAAACCGCTGTACGGATTTCCATCAACGCGGCCACATTTAACATTCCTGCCAACAGGGCACAAGGGCTCCAGTTTCTCCATAACCTCATCAACACCAGTTATTTCCCGCTTTTTTGATAGGAGCCATCATAGTGGGTGTAAGGGATTAAATGTATTTTTTAAAATATTTAATCCTGAGAAAACCTCTTGAGATACAGACTATGATTAATCACGCCCAGTCTTAGAAAAAGTAAAACTAAAGCGTGGGAAGCTGGTAAGTGGTACCAGAATTCAAACCCAGATGTGCCGATCCCCGGCCTCTTTCAGTGGAGACTGGTTGGAGACACGATCCCCCAACTTCTCCAGCTTTTCCAGGAAGTCCTCCCGTCCCTTCCCTGGTCCACTCCTCCTCTCCCTGGCCCCTACCTTCCTGTCTGAACTGACCAGCCAACAAGGGAACGAAGTTCTAATCAGACTCAGTGATATCCTCCCTGACTTAACCAACCAAGGGACGCAATTCTAGTTTTTCATACAGAAGCACCGAGGCTGTGATTTAGAGGTCCCGGTTGGAGGTCTGAGTCTGACCAGGAGACTCTGGGCATTTGCCCGAGGGACTAACCCCTCTGAATCTCAATTAGCTCTTCCATAAAATGAAAGGATGCCAGGGATGCTGAGACCACAGGAGATAAAACAAAGTGCTGAAGTGAGATACAACCTTATTGTTTGTGTTGCACGGTTTTGTTGCTGTTCGGGGGTGTTGTCTTCAGGGAATCCGTCTGCACCCCTAGGCAGCCTTCAGGTAGGTCCATTCCCTCTGCCCCCAAAGAGGGGAAAAGCCAAGGGGCCTCTGTCATTTCGGGTTTTTGGGAGCCAGCACAGTGGGCCGGGAAGACACTAACTTTGTATACGGACCGCTGGTCTTGGATTCCGGCTCTGCCACTGAGCAGCCACTTAGCCTCCATGGAGCTTCAGTTTCCTTGGCTACAAAACGAGGTTCAAAATGCCACGGTCACTGGGGCTGCTGCAATTTAACGACTCATGATTGCCCAGGGCCCAGCACGGGGTCTGGAACACTGAAAATGCTCAGTAAATGCCGGGTAATTTCCCCTTGGACAGGGAGAGGCCGCGGGGTGTGAAGTCCCAGACACTTTGCACGAGGCAGAGCTGGAATCACAAGTTCCCTGGGCGGTGGGATGCCTGTCCCGCAGGCGAGGACCGCGCGCAGTGACTCGATCCTTAGCTCTACGCTGCCACCTCGTGGCGGGCTTTCAGGCTGCACTTTCGGAGGCGGGGTCCAATCTCAAAGTCCTGCCGTTGAAAAGTTGGAGGAGAGTGTCGCTCGGTGTTCCCATCCCCTCACCACCACTTAAAGGTTCCAGTTGCTCCCTCAACGCCTTTCCCTTCCCCCAGGTCCCCCCCAAACGCCCATAGCTGTGAGGATGCGTCGTACAAGAGCATTTGGGGGCCTGCTTCCTCAGGGGGCTTCCTGCGCCCCCAGCCCCGGAGGAAAGGGGGAGGAGGGGGAAGGGACCGGGTGGGTCCGGAGGAGTGAGGAACCCGGACCTTCTGGGGGAGGCTTCCTGTTCCCCGTGGGGGACGCGACCCCCTGGTTTGGAGGGTTCTTCCTGTCCCAGAAGCTCTGCTCATTCTCCCAACGGGATTGCAGGCTCTTTAAGCCACAGAAGAGAAGCTACGGCTTGGACACCTGGCGGAGAGATGGCAGCTCTTCCCCCGTTAACAGAAACAGACAGCAGTCCGGGAGGGGTCAGGAGTGGAGCCCCCTGTCTGGTGCATTTCAGGGTGAGCCTGGGCTGGCTGGGGGTGCCTGGAGATCAGTGTTTGGACCTCAGCCAGCAAACCTGCTGTCCCTTAGGACCGTTCCACCGGGGCAGCAGGGGATCCCAGCAATTCCTGGAACGCTAGCAAGGCAGCTGGCTCTACCTGCTTCACATGTGAGAAGCCCCTGCCTTGAGACAGACCGTTGGCCAAGCCTGGAGGAGGTGGGAGTCGGGGGGACCGCAAGGAAGGATCTGCAAGCTTGGACCCTGGTGCCTCCCGGGGAAGAGCGGCTGACCGAGGCTGCTCTGCCCGCTGCCCCCCACCTTCAGAGTCAAAAGCCCCTCCAGGCCTCCTCCTGGATCTCTATTTTCCTCTACCCCCCTTTTTGCAAGTCCTTCATGGCGTTCTTGCAGCCCACCTTTAGCATGAGGTATCTCTTGTTTTGTGGCCTCAGCCAAAACGGAAGCCAAAATGTTTCCACTCAAGCAACCTTCACACTGTTTGAAGTCGTGTTTCTCCCCCCTTGCTCAGCAAGCTTTACATCCTCTCAGCTGCGGGCGGGAGCCCCTTCCCTCCTCCCCAGCCCGTATGGGTGGCCTGCGGCGCTTTCTGGGGTGACATTTGTAAGACAGGAAGTCCTCTTGGGGGCCAAAGAAATGGTGTCAGATGCATCAGGGACCTGGGCCAGGAGAGAAAGGGTGGACGAGGCTGTGTCCTCAGGAGAAAACCCGGGAGCTCTGTGGCCACGCAGTGCCGCCAGCACCCTGTTTCTGACCGAGAGTAGCAGGGGGCTCCTGACCAGCCAGCACCCTGCGGTCCTCTGAGCAGCCCGCCTGCCTTGATATCCTGCGCTGAGATCCTGCCTGCTTTCGCGTGTCCTAGAAGCCTCTGATTGGCTGGCCTGGTTTGGATCCTGTGTCCTTCCCTGAACCAATCACCGTGTCCATGGGGACGCATGCAGGACTCTCACTGGCCAATCCCCAAGCCACGTGCTTTCCCTGGAGCCTCTGCACTGAGAGCGCTGAGGGGCAGGGGTGACAGCCTGGTGATCCATTTGCGCCCAGGCGGGAGCGGATACCGCCACAGTGGGGCGGACTCTGTGTGTAGTTTGCATCCGTGATGGGTTGTAATTCCTGAAGAGGAACTGACATTCTAAACGACTGGAACAGAATTTCTTTGTGCCCCTCCTGTCTTGGGGCTCTGGGGTGAGAGCAGTTCTCCTTGGCAGCCAGTCCTGCGGCTCTACTTTTCCCAAAGTCTTCTGGATCCCAAGTCATCTGTGTTAAAAAAGGCCTGGAAGTACAAGACACACTGGTTTGCAGGCTTTAACTGCCTACACAGAGGTTGACTTGTGTTTCTGCTTTCTTTAACCTGCAGGTTGGACCTCAGTTATTTTCACTTTTTTTTTTTTAATTGAAGTATAGTTGATTTATAATGTGGTGTTAATTTCTGCTGTACAGCAGAGTGATTCCGGTTTACATACATTTAAAAAAATATTCTTTCCATTATGGTTTATCTCAGGATAATGAACACAGAGCCTCAGTTATTTTCTGCTTCCTGTCTCAGCTTCCCCTTTCTGGAACTAGAGGGAAGCAGCTTTGTTTCTGTTATGGTTGTTAAGCTGCTGGAATGTCACCAGGAGATGCTGTGGACCATCTTTGCCCCCCTCCTGACAAGACTCCCCCTAAGACCAAAGGCACCTCAGACAAAAGCAGAGGCAAGAGATGGAGAGAATCGAATCTGGTGCCTGACCCCATGTACACACCTGGATCAAGCTGTGCCTGGGTCACGCTGAATGACCTACCCAGGACTTTTCATTCACGTGAGTCACAATACAAACTCAAAGATCCTGAAAATATCCTCTTTTCCTTACATCTCTCCTTCTTAGTACGATCACAGAATGTGGTGTTGGATGAGATCTTCAATATTTGTTCAGCAGATGCTGACTAAACTGGGTAGCTCTGGGTGAGGCCCTATGCTGGACTCTGGGATCCAGTAATGAATTGGACATGGGTCCTGCTCACAGGGAACCCCCAGTCTAGTTAGCACAAGTATTCTACTCCCTGATTCTACCCTAATACGAAATCCTCAATTTTTAAAATATTGGACTTAGAACTGGTGTGTTTCCACAAAGATGGCTATAGTCTGCTTTCCAATCGACTTCACTCTTTGTCCTGTTACCTCTACCCTGGAGAGCCCTTCATAGCCCCACCCCCAGCCTGGGGAGAGGAGAGAGGGAAGTAAAACAGAGGGGCCACTGGCTGGGCGGGGTCCCTTTATCAGGGAAACCCCAGCCCCTTATCAACCATAGACCAGCTCTCCTCTAGTAAACCTGGGTGACGAGCATAGCAGTAGGACACGTGACCGAACTGTCACAAGCTCACCAGATCGGCCGTGTAGACGCAAAGCTGGAGAGGTGTGGAATTAATGATACGGAATTAAAGTGAAGTAAGAGCATGAACCAGCCCTGGCACCCACCCTTCTACTTTCTGTCTTTATGAATGTGACTCTCCTAGGTGCCTCATGTAAGTGGCATCTTGTAGTATTTGTCTTTTTGTGATTAGATTATTTCACTAGCATAATATCTTCAATGTTCACCCATATTATAGCAGGTGTCAGAATTTCCTTACTTTTTAAGGCTGAGGAATATTCCATCATATGTATGGACCATATTTTGCTTATCTGTTCATCCACTGAAGGACACTTGGGTTGCTTCCACTTTTTAGCTATTGTGAATAATGCTGCTTTGAACACAGGTGTACAAATATCTCTTCGATGCCCTGCTTTCAATTCTTTTGGGTATATACCCAGAAGTGGGATTGCTGGATCATATGGTAGTTCTAGTTTTAATTTTTTGAGGAACTGTCATATTGTTTTCCACAGTGGCTGCACCATTTTACATTCCCTCCAAAAGTGCACAAGAATTCCAGTTTCTCCACATCCTCACCAACACCTGAGAATTTCTGTTTTTATTTTTTTGATAGCAGCCATCCTAATGAGTGTGAGGAGTTATCTCATTGTAGTTTTGATTTGTGTTTCCCTAAAGGTTAGTGATGTTGAGCATCTTTTATGTGCTTTTTGGCCCTTTGTATATCTTCTTTGGTGAAATGTCTATTCAATTCCTTTGCCCATTTTTTTTTGGCGCTTTTTTTTTTTTTTTTTTTTTTTGCTGTACGCGGGCCTCTCACTGTTATGGGCTCTCCCGTTGCAGAGCGCAGGCTCCGATGCTCAGGCCCAGCAGCCATGGTTCATGGGCCCAGCTGCTCCGCGGCACGTGGGATCCTCCTGGACCAGGGCACGAACCCGTGTCCCCTGCATCGGCAGGCGGACTCTCAACCACTGCGCCACCAGGGAAGCCCCAATTCCTTTGCCCATTTTTGAATTGGGTTGTTGGTTTTTTTGGTGTTGAGTTTTAGATGTTCTCTATGTATTCTGCATACTGATCCCTTATCAGATACATGATTTGCAAAAATTTTCTCCTATCCTTGGGAGGCCTTTTTTACTCTATTGATAGTTTCTCTTGATGCACAATGTTTAAACGTTTTCATGAAGTTCAATTTGTCTATATTTTCTTTTGTTGCCTGCGCCTTTAGTGTCATATCCAAGAAATTGTTGCTAAATCCAACGTCCTGAAGCTTTGACCTGTATTTTCTTCTAAGAGTTTTATAGTTTTAGCTCTTATGTTTAGGTCTTTGAGCCATTTTGGTTAATTTTTGTATATGGTGATAGGTAAGGGTCCAACTTTACTCTTTTGCATGTGGCTATCCAGTTGTCCCAGCACTGTTTGTTGAGAAGACTGTCCTTTCCCATTGAATGGTGTTGTCTTTTGTCAAAAATCATTTAGCCATATATGTGAGCTTTATTTCTGGGCTCTCTATTCTATTCCATTGGTTTGCCTTTATGCCAATACCACACTGTTTTGGTTACTGTAGCTTTGTAGTAAGTTTGAAATCAGGGAGTGTGATTCCTCCAGCTTTGTTCTTCTTTTTCAGCGTTGTTTTTGCTATTCAGGGGTCCTTGAGATTCTGTATGAATTTTAGGATGGGTTTTTCTACTTCTGAAAAAAAGCATCATTGGGGTTTTGATAGGGATGACATTGAATCTGAAGATTGCTTTGGGTAGTAGTGACATCTGGCAATCCATGAATGTGTTTCCATTTATTTAGCCTCTAATTTCTTTTTTTCTTAGTCCATATAGCTAAAGCCTTGTCAGTTTTGTTGATCCCTTCCCTCTCTTTCTTGATTAACTTTTTTACAAAATAAAATTAATCTGTTAATATAACGCCTATGTAACCAATAACACAGCTTCATAAATCAACCTATCCAGTCTGTAGCTGGGTAGCTGGGTATAGTCCACACCCCAGCCATCTCTGTCTGTTGCCTTCCCCCACCAAAGGCAGCCACCGTCCTGAACACCGTGCTCAGAGTTCACATTCATTTCTTCATGAGTCCTCCAGGATACATGCATCTGTAAAAAACACAGTGTTGCTTTGCATGCTTTTAAATTTGATATAAACGGCATAGTCTTTATTCTTCTGCATCTTGTCTCCACGTCATGCTTGAGGACCTCAGCCTTGCAGCACTGATCTGCTGATGCCCGTGCTGGTGAGTTTTGCTAAGGTGTGTCCCGAGGAGGCGGGCTGCTGGGTGGTAACCCAGTGGGGCCCAGATGCTCACCGCTTTCTAAAGCGGTTGCATGGCTCTACCCTCCCACCAGGGGGCGCACGAGAGCCCACCCTTTGCCAGCCTTTTGAATGGTGAATTAGTTATAATCCCTTAACATTGAACACAGTTTAGTTCAGCTGTTCACGGAACACTGAGCAGCCACGAAAATGACGTTTCCCACAAATATTTCATGATGTGAAAATTACTCTCAATATAACACTTTTTTTATAAGTAAAAAAAAAGTCTGAGAAACCTTGTATATAGCCTGTGCCTATAATAACCAAAGAACAGAGCCAGGCACAAGGGAACGCAAAGGTGGGTGGGCTTTATCTTTTTCTTTACTTTTTTGTATTACCTAGATTTTTTGCAAGATGACCTTGTACTGCTTAAGTTGTTAGGGAAAAAAAAAAGGCAAATATAATGATTATTTTCAGGCAGCAGCAAGTGAGCTGGGAGGTAGGATGGAGAACCCCAGAAGCTGGCCAGAGAGAAGAGCCTGCTGAGCGGACAGGCTGCAAGATCGTGGGCTCTGCGTGCGAATCCCGCTGTGACCCGACAATGCGGTCCCCGGGCCAGTGCAGTAACCGCTCTGAGCCTCAGTTTCCTTAGCTGCGAACGGGGAGCAGAAGTGGGGCTTCCCCCACGGGGCTGTTGGGGGATGTTCTGAGAACCAGGCGGAGCGCACGGTGCGCCCCGTGGAGCGGGGGGCATCTGTTCCAGAGGGGAGGTGCCCCGGCCGGAGCAGACCTCGGACCTGGGGACGTGGAGATGGGCCGCAGGGGACACAGGTGAGGAGATGGGCTCAGCGCACGAGCCTCGGGAGTGACGGGTGAGGACGCTGTCCTGCCCACGGCCGCCCCCGCATGCCCACCAGCCTCAGGCTCCTCCTCTGCCCCGGGCTCCACACCTGAGCCCCGAGCTCACAACCTCCCGGCAGGTGGGGCCGCGAGACCCCGGGAGGAAAGGGGTTCCCTCAGCATCACACCGTTGTGTCACACCGTCCAACGCAGAGGCTCCACCCCGGGGTTCTCAGGCGGAGAGAGAACCGGGGGGCGTCTCCAGCTGCACTGATGACCCAGCGCCCGCAGGACGCGCCTTCCGCCCTCGTGGCGGGTTAGAGTTGCAATGTGGGACGCGGAGGCCACAGGGATGGGACGTCCATCAGAGGAGCGGGGTCTCCGCACTGCCTCCGCCCTCCCCCGGGGCTGTTTTCTCCCGGTGGGAGGTAGGGAGCAGACACCAGGGCCCCGCATCCCCCGTCTCCCGTCCTGTGAGCTGGCCCTGAGATGTAGAGAGGGATGCGGAGGCCCCTTCCCAGGCAGGGCGCCAGGCGTCTGCTGGCTGGTCTGGGGATTGCGGTGCATCTTGCGCGGTGGCCTGGGCTGTCTCGGCCCCCAGGTGGGAGCTGCTGTCCCCTCCACTGTCCCCCAGCCCACCCCACGTGTGTAAAATGTGGATGATCTTGGACCTTCAAAGCCCTAAGCTAATCTTGAGCCTCCTTGGTCACGGGTGTGGCGTGAGAGCAGGGATATCAGAGGCCCAGGGGGCCCCCGGACCAGCTGGCTTCTGGAGGCTCTCGCCTGCTGGGTTCCCCGTGTCGCTGTGGTGCCGGCCTGCAGCGGGGAGGGCACGGGGGTCAGGAGGTGGCACTGCTGGGGTTCACGCAGTCCTCTCCGCTCAGGTGTCACAGCCATAAAATTCCCCAGCTGCTGCCGGGTCAGTCTGCTGAGAGATGACTCTGGTTGGGAGGAATGTCCTGGAGCTTCTCACAGGTTAATAGCCTTATGAATACCAAACCACCATCCACAAAGTGAAATTTTTCACTTTAAAAATGCTGCCTGGGGCTTCCCTGGTGGCGCAGTGGTTGAGAGTCCGCCTGCCGATGCAGGGGACGCGGGTTCGTGCTCCGGTCCTGGAAGATCCCACGTGCCGCTGAGCGGCTGGGCCCGTGAGCCATGACCGCTGAGCCTGCGCGTCCGGAGCCTGTGGTCCGCAACGGGAGAGGCCACAACAGTGAGAGGCCTGCGTACTGCAAAAAAAAAAAAATGCTGCCTGTTTTCAATCCAGCAAAGCATTCATGAAGTGATTTTTTTCCCCCAGAAGGATGACAGTTTATTTATAGCTCGATATAAGTGAGGCCCATCACATGTGGGAAAAACAGGGAAGCAGGTGAACGCATGGCTGGGCCATGTTTTCTTCACTGGCTGGAAATGTTAAGGCAGTGGAAGGGTTTGTGCAAAGCCAGTGTGTTTTTCCCTTGTCCTGTGCCGAGCTGGAGAGCTTGGCGTGATGTTTCTTTAGGTCATGCTTCCGTGTTTCCAGAAAGTCATCTAAGCCCCTGTGAAAGAAAACACACGTATCTCCAGGTAACAGAGAAGACGCTGGTTTCAACTGACTTGTTCAACAGTCAGGCCTAGACCAGGGGGAGAAGAACATGAAACCAACAGGATTAAACAGCAGCATCAAGTGAGATCCTGGTCACTGCCTTCTATTATAAAATGGTAGCCATCACCATTCTGATGCTCAGATCATCCCTGAGATAGACAACAGTTCAGGGTCCTACAAGCCAATGAGCAGGTGAGATGAGATCTCTAACTCACAGTGTGAGGTAGGGCTTGGGGATTGCTCTGCTGTCCGCCCAGAGGGCCTCGGGCAGGCTCCTCTCCTTCTGGACACGACTGACTCTTCCCCTGGGTCTCAGCCTATGTGCCCTCCTCTCCCTGACCTGCGGCCTGAGTCACATGGCCCTAGAACTGCATGCCGTTCTCTCTGCCCCACTCGGCCCCGTGGGCCCTGGGAGGGCGCTGACTGTGTCTGTCTTGGTCATCTTGGTACCCCAGCCCCTGCCCTAACACCTGGTGTACGATTGAGCAATGCCCCGCCTTGGACCAGGTCAGGGTCCCATTGCCATGGCTACGGAGGGGTGGGTCCTGCATTCCCGTCTGGATCTCCCCGAGAGGATGAGGAGCGTCACTGGAGCCTGCTCCGCCCTCAGGCCTCCCCCATCCCTCCCCACCCCCTGCAGTCTGTCCCGGCGCAGCGGCCCCTCCCGTCTCTTCCAGGGACAGCTCCAAACCTGCCCCTTTCTCCTCAGACTCCGTGCTCAGGGCTCATCTCTCTCTAAAGAAGACCCTATGGTCAGCCCTCCAACCCCTCCTTGACTTTTTTTGTAAAGTAAATTTTTCATAGAAGTTTAATTTCCATTAATTTGCAAAGATCACTAGGGTACTGCACTCAGATCAGGAAACAGCATCAGCAGGACCCAGAGGGCCTTGGGGACCCTGTCCAGTTACGACTGTCCCCTCTGCCCAAGGTGAGGGAACCAGGTCCCCTCCACCTGATCCAGGCTACCAGGCTGCATGTGGCAACGGAACCAGCACACGAGGTGTGAGAACAGCCTCCCGTGCTCCAAGGGCCGTGCTCTGCCCGGGACTCCGTGAGGACCTGCCTGCAGGGTCCCCCATAGGCACAATCGTGCTCTGATGGCAGGGCAGTGACCACTGGCTCAGGGGGTCTTTATCTGGGTCCCTGGACCCTGAGGGTCCACGGAGAGAAGTCAGGGTGGTCACAACTTGTATGGGAAAAAAATTGCACTTTTCGTAACCTCTAACTGAAATGTCACGTTCCCTTCCAGTACGTGGGTTTAAAAAAAAAAAGGAAAAGAAAACAGTTTCCTTAGCAGGACCCATGGCTCTGTCCTCAGTCACAAACATTTTCATCTCACAGCGCAGTCGTTGCAGACCACTCAGAACACCTTTGCAGTCACCACTACTTTGCATTTACTGTTTTCCTGTATCATCGGTTTTCCTTGCAGCCCTGTTGATTTCAATATCTAGAAACCCTGACTTAAGGAGGGCTCCGTGGGCTCACAGAGGGGACCAGAAGGTCCAGGAAATAGGACAGAGCTCGTGGGCAATGGCAGAGAGAAGATGCTGGGAGGTGATGGGCTGCTGGCCCCACCTGGGATGGTCCGGGAGACAGGAAGGAAGGCCCAGGCTGTTCTGAGCTGTTTTCGGCCAAAGGCTGACCTCAAACTTGAGCCTAAAGAAACATGGTCTAATTGACAGTGACCAGAAAATTGACAAAAGTTGTGTAAATATACAACTAGAAATCAGAATATGCCACAGGGTAACAGAGGTGAGAAGAAGCAAGTGAATTAGAATTTTCAGTTTTCACAGTTCTAAGGGATGCACATTGTGGATAAGCCAGGAGACAGTGTCAGTTTCTACTACAGACCCTTAGCCCTTGATCCAGAACCCCTCGGGCCAGCGTGTTTTGGGCTACAGAATGTCCAGATCTTTTTGTGTTTTTTAAAAAAATTTATTTTATTGAAGTGTAGTTGATTTACAATGTTGTATTAGTTTCTGGTGAGCAGCAAAGTGATTCAGTTATACATATATATACATTCTTTTTCATATTCTTTTCCATCATGGTTTATCCCAGTATATTGAATACAGTTCCCTGTGCTCTACAGCAGGACCTTGTTGTTTATCCATTCTCTATATACTAGTTTGCATCTGCTAACCCCAAACTCTCACTCCATTCCTTCCCCACCCCCTCCCCCTTGGGAACCACAAGCTGTTCTCTATGTCTGTGAGTCTGTTTCTGTTTCATAGGTAAGTTCATTTGTGTCATATTTTAGATTCCACATATACGTGATATCATATGATATTTGTCTTTCTCTGTCTGGCTTCACTCAGTATGACGATCTCTAGGTCCATCCATGTCTCTACAAATGACCTTATTTCATTCTTTTTTATGGCTGAGTAGTATTCCATTGTATATATGTACCACATTCTCTTTATCCATTCAACTGTTGATGGACACTTAGGTTGCTTCCATGTCTTGGCTATTGTAAATGGTGCCGCTATGAACATAGGGGTGCACGTATCTTTTTGAATTAGAGCTTTATCTCTTCCAGTTTTAACGAGACATCATGGTGGATGAGAAAGGGACCTTGAGGCTTATCAGGAAAAGAGACTCCACCTCGGACTTTGCAGCTGGGGCCCATTTTTACGGTTGTGGTGACCCCAGTTCAGCCCCAAGTAATGGAAGTGGCTCACCTGGCGGCCCATCTGCCCACCAGGCCTGGCTCTTGCCTGCTGCTTTCCTGTCCTCCTCTGTGCCCTGTGCATCTGCAGACAGGCCCCGCTCTGGCAGGCCTGACCCTTAGCTCCCATGAGCCTCCCTTAATGGAACCAGCTCCAAAGGGAGACAGCAGCCCTCAGTTAAAGTATGAGCTAGTTAAAGCTGTAGACCAAGCTCAGGAGCCACAGGCTGTGCTGGGCTGGACATTCACTGTGTTTTGCTCTGGTTGGTGGTGTGGGATGGGGGGCGCAGCACTTGGTTGGTAGAAGACCCCCATCTCATGTGAAAGCGACCCTGCTGACCACGGGTGGAAGAATCGGAGAGCTCCTCTATGCCCCATATACTCACCCAACAGCTTTATGAGGGAAGGAATATTATTCCCAATTCCCAGATGAAGAAGCAAGCTCATCGAGTTTAAGTGATTTGTCCAAGGTCAATTACTAAGTAAATAGCAGAGTTGGGATTTGAAACTAGGTTTAGTAAAGGCTGCCCCTTCCCGAGCTGCTCCTGACCACCCTCCCCTTGTCATCTGTCTGTCTGTGTGTGTGTGTCTCTCTCTCTCTCTCTCTCTCTCTCTCTCTCTCTCTCACACACACACACACACACACACACACACAGAGCAGATGGATGGGGGGAACAGTACTGCGCACACTGACCACCAGGTGGCGCCCTGAGGCCACAGTTGGGACATCTGATCTCACGGATGCTCTTCTTTCAGAAGAAAATCAAGAACGGCCTGGAAGGCAGGGAGGGGGGGTCTGGGCGGGGTGGGCTTTGTGCACATGACCCAGCCCTTATCCAGGGACCTAGGTGCTCGAGGCTTGGGCCAGGATGAGCCCACCAGCACTAGCTATCGATTACAGAGGGCCCACCTGCAGTGGTCTATTTCCCATTTACCCTCCAGGAAATTGACAACAGGGAGGCTTTAAAATGGGACATTGTTTTGTAATAATTAATTGTAAAAGTTCAGTGTGTTCCCAGGTCCCCACCACTCAACACTTCTTATCCATCCACACTGCCCCAAACACGTTCAGTGACACCAAAAGTCAGGACATAGGAGAAAAGAGTAAAAACCGAATTACACACCTTTACTTTCTCTCCATCCCAGTTTACACCTATCAACCCCGGAAATCCTACCTGCAAGGTCCAGTGACTTACCGCGTGGTGTGTGTGCCAGATCATGGGGCCATGGACCCCCGCGGACAGACTGTGTTTCCAGCCAGCTGCTTGTCTGATTTTCCAGGCTCCGGGCTGACCCCACCCACAGGGCAGGCTTTCTCCGTGGCAGGCATTTTATCAAGCGCTTCTGCCTCCTACTTTTCAATATTTTTTTAAATGCACTCTCGCATGTTTTTTGTTTTTTTTGTTTTTTTTTGCGGTACACGGGCCTCTCACTGTTGTGGCCTCTCCCGTTGCGGAGCACAGGCTCCGGACGCGCAGGCTCAGCGGCCATGGCTCACGGGCCCAGCCGCTCCGCGGCACGCGGGATCCTCCCGGACCGGGGCACGAACCCGTGTCCCCTGAATCGGCAGGTGGACTCTCATCCACTGCGCCACCAGGGAAGGCCCTCGTATGTTTTTATTTTATTTTTTTCTTCCAGTTTTATGGAGATATAGTTGATAGTCAGCACCGTATAAGTTTAAGGTGACCAGCATAATGATTTGACTTACATACAGCATGAAATGATGACACATATTTTTAAATCTTTTATACCAACTCAGGGATGCAAGAGGGGTCCCTTGTTTTCTTTTCCATAACTTAGTGTCTATTTCATGTGTCTGTTCCAGCAGAGTACGGACCTTAATGCATTCTGATTCCTTGCTGGTCACGGTCTCTGGCTTCAAGTTTAGAGGGTGAGAGTGAGTGTGAGAATGTGTGTGTTGTGTGTGTGTGTGTACGTGTGTATGAGAGATCAATCTGGTCTCGGGTACCATCCGTGCCCCTCAGAGTGAGGCTCCCTGTCACCGTCCCCAGCATCCTTCGAGTCCCAAGCTTTCCCTACAGCTTCTGTGCCACCTAGGGGGTGGGCAGGGAACTCAGGGAATGGTTAGCACTCAGACTGCAGCCCGTCCCTCCCCAGAGCTCTCCGTGGAGGGTGGGCTTAGGGCCCTTCTGCCCTTGGGTCCCTAGAGGCTATCTTGGGATTCTCCGTTCGGGACCGCTATGTCCAGCCTCTTGCCTGGTCTTGCTGCGGGGCTGGGGGCGTGGAAAACACGCCCGCTGGTCCTCTCCAGCGTTTATCTGACCAGGCGTGTGCTCTCTGCCCACAGGAGACATTTGGAAGACCAAGACCAAGAAACAGGGGTGTGGCAGCTACCAGGGCTGCGGACACACTTTGGCTGGTTGTCCCAGCGACTTGGGGCTGTGAGTGGCTTTTAGAGGGTGGGTCGGGGATGCCAAGCCTCCTGCGATGCAGAGGATGCTTCTGTCCACAGTCATGGCCTTCTCCCTGGGTCCCGGCGCCCCCCTAGGGGACCAGAGGACACTCCCACAGCATCCCTGCCCACAGAAAGAAGGGGTGAATTTAGCTGTCGTGAAAACGCGCCGCGCTGCCGATGGACAGGGATGGGGTCAGGGAGTGCGGGAGGGGCTGCTCTGGGGAGATGTGACGAGTGGTCCCAGGTCTGAAGTCTGCTCTCCTGGAGGGAGGGGCAGGTGACTGAGAACCTCTGAAATCGGGACGTGGGAGGGACTGAACAAGCCCCCAAGCCGCCGGGCCAGGACCCGGGAAGGCCTGGCACGGAGAGAGGAAGCGTCCAGGGAGGAATACCGGCAACCCCAGCGCTCTTCCTGCCTTCCCCTGTCCAGGCTGAGAACTGCCTCTGGGCAGTATGTTCAAACACATTTTATCTGGGGGAATCTCGAGCCCACACCACAGTGGACAGAACAGTATTATGAACACTGGTACCGACGCTGCAGCCTCGCCAACCATTAACCTCTGGCCACCCTGCCTTGCCACACTCACACCTCCTGCAGCCCCTCTGTTATTTTAAAGCAAATCGCAGGCATCATATCCTGCCATCTGAAAATACTTCGGTACGCATCTCTACAAGATGGCAGGGCCACGGCTGCAGCAGCAGACGCCCAGGGTCCGATGTCCAGTTATCTGAGAGGGGGCAGAATTTCCTTTCCAGGTTGAGTCAGGATCCACCCAGAGTGACCGAGTGAAGCCCCGCTAGGACTTCCCTTTTCAACTTTTCGTTTTGCAATAATTTGAGACTTACAGGAAAGTTGCAAAAATAGTACAAAGAATTCCCATTATACTCTTCACTCAGATTCTTCAAATGTTAACGTGTTGCATAACCACCACAGTACAATGATCAAAATCAGGAAATTAATGTGCTTGAAATACTGTGATCTCATCTACAGATATTGCTTAAATTTTGCCAATTCAATTGTCTTCTTTAATCTGGAAGCATTCCTGAGTCTGGCGTTATCTTTTTTTTTTTGGAAGAGTAGCTGCCACTTATTTTGTAGAATTTAGGTTTGTCTGGTCTTTCCCCGTGATTCAATTTGGGTTATGCGTTTTTTGGCGGGGATGCTGCATCCTTTCAGTGTAGCCTTTTGGGGGTGCATGATGTCTGATTCCTCTACTATGAAGTTACCACTTTTCCCTTTGTAATTAGTAGGTCCCTTTGTAATTGTAGGTCCAAACCTGTGAGGAGATAATTTAAGAGTGAGTAAATATTTTGTTTTTCGTCATATTTTTGCCTACTCGTTTTAGCATCCACTGTTAATCCTTGCTTGAAACAATCATTACTGAGGTTTTAATTAAATAGCCATGTTTCTGTGTCCATCAGTCCTTCTACATTTAATACTTGAGATTTCTCTGTGAGGAAGGGCGTCCCTTTCTCCACCACTTATGTATTTATTCACTTATCTTTATATCAGTGTAACTCATGGATTCTTATTTTATTCCATGGTTTACAGGCCATTACTATCATCCTTTATTTTCTTGTTCCAATTGTCCCAGATTTAGCCATCGGAAGCTCCTTCAGATCGGCTTCTGTATCTTTCTGATGTGTCCTTATCATTTTTTGAGTGTTTCCTTCCTCTCTGCCATCACAAGGTGTTCCAGGCTCATCTTGTACCTTTGCTGAGCCAGCCCTCGAATGAGCTGTTTCTCTAAGGAGCCCTGGTTTGTTCCACTGAGAATGGTTTGTAGGAACCAATATCTGGGTGCTGGGTGTGCTCATTGCTCCTGGGCTCTCTCACCAGATAGAGCTAGGAAAAGTATGTATGTAAAAAAAAAATTCTATACATACACACACATGCACATATATCAATATAATATCTGTATATCTATTAAAAACTATGAGTTATATGTATTGAATATTATATGTATATATTATGTTATATATGTATATGTATTTAAAACCATGAGTTATATGTATACACTATTATATTTATTATATGTATATAATATATTATATATGCATGTATGATATGTATATCTGTATATATATTAAAAACCATGAGTTCATGCTGATACCCTCAACTCCAATCCAGCACCACAGGGCTCCTTTTAGCTTCTCCTCTCCTTATTTATAATTCCTCTCTCCAATTTGGAGTGACTTGGATCTCATTATCCACAATGTATTGACTCATTGGCTCAATTCTGGGATGCACATAAACTAGTTTTAGAATTGCTTTCCCGATGGCCAAGAGGCACATGAAAAAAATGCCCAACATCACTAATTATCAGAGAAATGCAAATCAAAACTACAGTGAGGTACCACCTCAAACCGGTCAGGATGGCCATCATCAAAAGTTCTATAAAAAAACAAAACAAAAAAAAACAAAAAAAAAACGGGCTTCCCTGGTGGCGCAGTGGTTGAGAGTCCGCCTGCCGATGCAGGGGACACGGGTTCGTGCCCCGGTCCGGGAAGATCCCACATGCCGCGGAGCGGCTGGGCCTGTGAGCCATGGCCGCTGAGCCTGCGCGTCCGGAGCCTGTGCTCCACAACGGGAGAGGCCACAACAGTGAGAGGCCCACATACCGCAAAAAAAAAAAAAAAAAAAAAAAAAAAGTTCTATAAACAACAAATGCTGGAGAGGGTGTGGAGAAAAGGGAACCCTCTTGCACTGTTGGTGGGAATGTAAGTTGGTGCATCCTCTACGGAGAACAGTATGGAGGTTCCTTAAAAAACTAAAAATAGAGCTGCCATATGATGCTGCATTTCCACTCCTGGGCATATATCCGGAATTGCTTTCCTGTACCCCTGTGAAAAATACACCTACCACCTAAGGCATAATAGAGGTATACAGGTTTTTATGTTTTTAGCCTCAGAGAATATAATAAAAATACTGTTTCCCAAGGCTTCTTCAATGAGTTTTCCCCTCCCTACCTTTCAGTGTATGTATATAATTCATTTGTAAAACTCTTTAGTTTCGTTGACTGCTGGTTGTATTCCATTTTGGGATTCTTTCCATCCTTGTTATTAAAAAAAATGTTTTGGGGCTTCCCTGGTGGCACAGTGGTTAAGAATCTGCCTGCCAATGCAAGGGACATGGGTTTGAGCCCTGGCCCGGGAAGATCCCACATGCCGCGAAGCAACTAAGCCCGTGTGCCACAACTACACAGCCTGGGCTCTAGAGCCCGCGAGCCACAACTACTGAGCCCACGTGCCACAACTACTGAAGGCTGCATGCCTAGAGCCCGTGCTCTGCAACGAGAAGCCATGACAATGAGAAGCCCACGCACCACAACAAAGAGTAGTCCCCGCTCACCACAACTAGAGAAAGCCCATGCGCAGCAACGAAGACCCAACGCAGCCATAAATAAATAAATAAATTTATTTTAAAAAAATGTTTTGAGTGCATGCACTCTTAACATGATTCTAAAAATCAGAACTGTTCAAAAAGGTGCATTCAAGTGTCACCCCCTCTAGCTCCTTTGTCCTGTTCACCCATCTTTTCCACTCTGTTCCCACCCCTGTCGCTAACCAATCTCAGTGGTGTCTGTTTATCCTTTCTGTGTTTCCTTTGCAAAAATGAGCAGGTATATGTATATTGCCCTTTTCACTCCCTTTTATCTCATGTGGTAGATACGTGTTCCCACTTTGCATTGTTTTTTACTCAACGATATCCCCTGGCAATCGCTCATTCTCAAGTCTCTTTTAACCCAAATGTCCCTCTCCACCTTTTCATTTTTCCTGCACAAATTATTTGTTGGAGAAACTGGCTGTTTGTCCTGTAGAGTTTCCCACAGGAAAGTCTGGGCTTTGTGGGTTGCAGCCCCGTGGTGTGTATTTTCTCCCCCTGGTCACTGCAGCTAGAGGCTTGATCAGAGGCAAGTCTGGTTTCTTGGGCAAAGACTCAGAGTTGAAGGGAGTCCCTGGCAAAGCAAAGGTGGCCTCTGTGTAGGTCCAGACGTGTGTCCGACAGGCCCGCTCTAGGTGTGCTCCCCGGATACTGTCAAGCAGTGGGTCCATCCACACGAGCTTTGGCCTCTGTCTAAAATTGGGGTTGCTTCCCTCTGGGAGAATTTTTGGTGTCTGGAGATAATTCTGGGGACTTACATTTCTTATTCCTTAAGGCGGGTGGGTAAGATTCACCCTTGCTTTCATCCTTTCCAACCAGAGGTGCTAAGGTAGGGATGTGTTATCAGCTATCAGTGATGTGAAAACGCAGCCATCTGAGGGTTCAGGAGTCCTGCCTGCAATACCCGAGGTGACCAGTAGAGGGGGTTGTTACTCAAGAAAATTCGCTCTTGCCCCGGCTGCCCCGGGACCCTCCCCTCTGCCTGGGTTTATCTGGGCCTGGCAGCCAAGCTTTCCTCCGGGCTCTCCTGGGACGTGCCTACACCACCTCACCGGGGCAGCCTCCCCCTCCTTCCCCTGCCCCAGCCCTTCTTAGTAAGCCACCCTGCAGGGGCTGATCACATGCCCTCAGCTCCCAGTGAAGGATGCTCACAGCAGGTGCTCAGACCGGCTTGGGGGCTGGCTGGACCGACTGGTTTCCTGCAGACTAAGGTCAGAATGGGAAGAAGTGATGCACTGTAGGTCATGAAGAGAAACGTACGGCTTTTAAAGAGGAATGAGTGGGGCGTCTTACATTAAAAAAAAAAAAAAAAACCAAAAGGGCTTCTCTGTTGGCGCAGTGGTTGAGAGTCCGCCTACCGATGCAGGCGATACGAGTTCGTGCCCCGGTCCGGGAGGATCCTACATGCCGCGGAGCGGCTGGGCCCGTGAACCATGGCCGCTGAGCCTGCGCGTCCGGAGCCTGTGCTCTGCAACGGGAGAGGCCACAACAGTGCGACGCCCGCGTACCACACACACACACACACAAACTATAAAACAGAATTGATTTTCATTTTGCAGACCCCTCTGGGGGAGGTTGGCTTTTTACAGAAAAAGTCAAACATATTTATAAAAGAAGGATCAGACCCCCCCACCCCCAATGGCCTAAGCTCCATCAGAATCAGCGGCCCTTTTCAGTGGGTGTGGCTGTTTTCTTTCATCACATGAGATCATTGAACAAGCAACCCCCAGTCTCCCGACCCCTTTTGCACCTTATTTTTTTCCCCTTTAGAGCAGAAGCTCTGTGAGGGCAAAGCTGGACGGGGCCCAAGTGGAAAACAGCCAAAGGGAGGGTCCAGGGACCCCTACAGGGAGGCACCCATTTCACCTACTGCCCCTGGGCTTCAGGTCGTGGGCGCTCCAGGTGTGCCATAGTGGCCTGCTGGTTTGTCACCCACGAGCCACCTGATTAACATACAGCGTCTGCCAAGGAGCCTGTCTCTGGCCTTCACAGTCTCTCTGGGTGAGAAGATGACCCTCCAAGGCTGCTTGGTGAGCGAGGCCCTGGGGGGTGGGGGGTGGAAGGGTCGGAGGCTCCTGGCCGCAAAGCCCTCATCCTCCCAGGTGTGGGGCTGGGGGCCTGCGCTGCTCTCTGTCAGCTGCAGCTGACCTCGCTGACTGCCTGTCTACCCCCAGGGGAGGGGCTTCAGCAGGGCATCCCCTTGACACCCAGAGACCACAGATGGGGAGGCACCGTCCTTCCAGAGTGCCAGCCGCATGAGGCTGTGATGATCCTCAGGGTCTCATCTGGGCAGTGGGCATGTCAGTGGGACCCACCATCCACGGGGGTGTTGGGGGTTCCGGTCGGGAGCTTCAGATGTGAAGCTGGCCTCCGCTGAAAGCTTGGTCTGCAGGTTCGGCGTCTGGGGTGGGCGGCACTCTGCTGGCGGTAGCAGAACTGACGGGCAGTTAGATGATCTGGAATGCTGAGAACTGTCATCACACATTAAATTAAACTTACAATTAAATAAATTGTTATAACAGAGGTAATAAGTACCGAAGCTCAGCCCTTCTGGGTCACAGGGCTAGACCATGCCATCCTCTGTGCCCTTGTAGCTTTTGTGTCTGTTTCCTGTGTGCTGGGAACACCGATTGGTGCTGGGCGGTGTGTGCCTTCAGTGCCGTCACTGTGGTGCCTCAAGGTTTCCCGGCACAGTGCGGGCGGGGGTCACCTCTGCGCACCTGGAGCATGGGCCTGACCTGACTGCCCGGCCAGGGAGGGGCTGAGCCCCGAGCACGCAGCCCTCCTGCGCTGAGTCGGCGGCTGGTGGCGGGGGCCCTGGGGCTGGCTCTCAGGAGCTCCTTCTGCAGGGGTGGGCGAGGTGCAGGTCCTGCTTTTCCTTCCACTCTTTTCTGCTGAGGCTCTCAGGCCCCCTAGGCTCCTCCTAGGTCAGCAGAGGATGGGTAGGGGAACCGGGGTTCTCAGATGGGGGGGTACTCCGAGGGCCTGGCAGGTGTCCTGGGCAGACCAGGACTCGAGCGCCGCTCGGCTGGACTGAGGGTCAGGGCCATCCAAGCACCTGCGCTGGGCCTCGAGCCGCTGAGTAGTGCTGGGTGGGAGGCACCTCCAGGGCACGGCCGAGGCCCCCTAGGCTGACCCCTTCACCCTGGAGGGAGAGACGGACTCCTCGGGGTGTGCCCGGCCCTTTCCTTGAGTCCCCTTGCCACACATGTGCCCCTGACATCCTACGCGGGGCCCTGTGGGGAGAAACCAGCAGCGGACGAGCCTGGGTGGGATGGGGCCCCATGGGGAGGGCCGCCAGCAGAGCAAGGCCTGTCGATGCCCCGCAGCGGCCACCTCCCACGGGGCCAAGGGGGCAGAAGCCCCTCACCCGGCCTGTCTCCCTGTGCTGCCCCGGTGGGTGGGGAGGGCAGGGTGTGGGCGAGCCCCACCAGGGGCAAGAATCTGCTGGGCAGCCCTGGCTTCAGAGCGCAGAAGGACCTCAGCGGATGGAGGGACGACGAACATGTGGTCCATTCACACAGCGGGATGTTATTCATCCTCGAAAAGGAGACGTATTCCGACACCTGCTACTACGTGGATGAACCTCGGGGACCTTGTGCCGAGTGAAGGAAGCCAGTCACAGAAAGCCAAACGCTGTGTGATGGCGTGTAGACTAGGTCCCTGGAGTTGTCACAGTCCTAGGGACAGAAAGGAGGACGGTGGGTCCAGGGGCTGGGGCGGGGGATGGGTTCAACAGGGACAGGGTAAGTTTTACGGGATGAGGATGTCTTGGAGGTGGAAGGTGGCAATGGCGGCACAGCCACATGGATGTCTCTGTCACCGAGCTGCACTGGTAATGGTTAACAAGGTAAATTTCATGTCATGGAGAGCGTACCACAAGTTAAAAAACAATTTAAAATTGTGTCTTTAAAAATGCAAGGAGTTGAAGCCAAACATGGAGGTGTAAAGAGAAAATCCCCGAGGTGGGGACCAAGGGGCCAAGTGGAAGGACCGTGAGGGACCCCGAGGGGCGGGTGCCGGGTGTCTGGCTGTGGGCATCCGTCTTCTCAGCTGTGAAGGGGCTCCCAAGGATCGGCAAGCCGCCAACAAGGCCGCTGTGAGGACCCCAGGCCACACAGAGGGGACACCTGGGGACTGGCCCAGCGGTGGCCTGAGGCCTGGGAGACGCCCCCTGGGTGGTCGAGAGCAGCTCCGGGGCCAGAGCCGATTGGGGCCCGGACGCTGCCCCTGCTGCCTGGGCAGCCTCAGCCCTGGGAAGGTAGGTCACCGTGCGTCAGGAGCCCTGGCGGCCTGGGGACAGTATGAGAGGGGCGGGAAGACCCTCCAGGAGAGGAGGAAAGGGCTCTCAGGGTGGGACTGAAGCAGCGCCTAAAGGAGCCCCCCGGGACCAGCAGCGGCCCCTGATCACATAGTGTTTTCTCTCTTTCCTTTTGTATTGGGGTAGAGTTGATTTACAGTTGTGTTAGTTTCAGGTGTACAGCACAGTGATTCAATTTTATATATATATTCTTTTTCAGATCCTTTTTCCCTTATAGGTTATTACAAGATACTGAGTATAGCTCCCTGTGCTGTACAGCAGGGCCTTGTTGTTTGCCTAGGCTGTGTTCAGTGGTGTATATCTGTTAATTCCAAACTCCTCATTTATCACCCAATGTTTATCACACATTGTTTTATTTGTGACGACAGAGTCCTGTCTTGCTCCCAGAAGGACCTAGAGTTATTTGCAATGATACACAAAACGAAACTTGGGGTGTAACCCCACGTGCCACTTTGGTTGACCCCGTGTCACCAGGATCCCCCTTTACAGAGATGGGAAGTGGGGATCAGCAGGGAGACGTGACATGCCCACTGGCGTACACTTGGGGTGAGGGCGTCTGGGTTGCTGAGGCTTCAGACCCCCAGTTCATGCCCAGCCTCGTTGCCACTCCCCCCCCTCCAAAGACGACCAGGACCAGGCTGTGTCGTCTGCCTGAGGAAGTGGCTCAGTGTCCTCACCCAGGAAAGAAACTGCTCTTGGGGCCTTTGTATTTTATTAGATTTTTCAAGCACAGCCTGCCTTGTAGATTTCTCCATGGCCCTAGGACCCCTGAGCCTCCCACTGGGGGTTTTGTCCTTTCTCCCTCCTTCCTTCCTTCCTTCCTTCCTTCCCTCTCTGCTCGGGTCCTGGGTCCCCATCTGGAGGAGCGGGCAGTCTGATGGGGAGACAGGAAGTGGGCAGGGGTTTGTGCTGGGATACAGGTCAGACTGTGGGGCTGTGGACACCTCTGGGGGACAGCCGGCCGGGGCAGGAAGTGGGCACTCCTGTTAGGAGACAGTGAGGGGCACCCGGGAAGAACTGTCAGCCTGCAGTCTCGCCCCATCTGCGGAGGCCACACCCATCTCAGCTCGGGCCCAGCAGCCCACGTCCCTCTTGGGGCTCAGAGTCCTTTCCTCAGGTGCCCGTGGACCGGTGTGGAGGCGGCCAAGCTCAGCACCACATCTGACCTCTGCCTCATGCTCACCATGTCCTTGGGCAGTGGGTTTCAGTTCCTCAACTTTCCCATCCAGAAAATGGGTCCAGGACCCACCTTGGGGAGCAGAGGCCAGGGGTGGGGGGTGCAGCAGGAGGAAGCCGCTGTCTGCCCATGGGTCTCATCCTCCCTTTGGTCAGTAGCGGGGGGCAGGGAGGTGGCCCGAGGGTCCGAGGCTGCGTGGGGCTGGGGGACGGGTCCTCGTCTGCCCCCAGGTCAGCCCGCACGCCAGCCCTGGCGCACAGCCCCCCGTTTCTCAGGAAGGCCGAGTTACCAAAACAGATAAATCAATCTGTCAGGAAGAAGCCTTGGAGAAAGAATCTCTCAACTCTTGCAGCCAAGAAGCTCAAAAGGGGAATTGTTCCCGGAGATGGAGGAGACAACAGGCACCTTCTTCCCGGGCCCTTCGCCTGGGGCTCCCCTCCTGCCACACGTCCCGGGAGCACCTGGGGCCCGGTGCACCCCCGCGAGAGCCGCCTGCCCGAGCCGTGGGGGCCGAGAGCCACTGTGTGGCCCCGAACTCAGTCCCCTGCCCAGTCCGAGGGGGCCTGAGTCTTGAGCCTCCGGCTGGGCCAGCGCCAGAGGAGCGTGGGGAGTGGGTGCCCGGCCCAGCCAGAGCCCCGTCTGTGCGTCCGGCGGAGCCAGAAGGTGGTGGGGACTGGGGAGACGGGCCACGCGGGGCGATGAGAGACCAGAACACGTTTCTCAGAGAAATGGGGACGGCTCCCTCCTGAAGAGAAAGGGGCAGATGCCTGGGCTCGCCAGCTGTGTGACCCTGTGTGGTTGCGTGACCTCTCTGGGCAGTGATCTCCTCAGCTGGAGGACGGGCACCTCGTGGGATCTTGCCGTGCAGATTGGATGAGTTCACCGGTGCTCCGCGTGTCCCGTGTGTGTTCAGCATGTCGAGAACGTGAGCTGTGATGGTCTGGCTGCGTGATGATGCTGGATTGGAAGCCATCCCTTCAGACGTCTCTCCTCACGTAACTCTCATGGCTATTGTCCAGGGTGGGCGTTGGTGAGGAAGCGGAGGCCCAGAGCAGGGCGAAACTGCCCAGGGCTTCCCAGCAAAAGTCTGCACCCCTATGAGAAGGGTGCTTCCTGGCTCCACACTGTGGCTGGTCCTGCTCTGCAAGCGGAAGGGCGGGCAGTGCAGCAGGAGCAGGTGAGGGGCAGGGAGGGGTCAGACGGGAGCCCAGCCGTCATCACAGCCCCCTCCCTCCCCGTGGGGCCGATCACAGCTTGGTCGGAGGGACCGTGACCTGAAGGGGTCCCTTGAGGAGGAGGCTGGGGGAGGGGGAGAAGGGGGAGGGGGAGAAGGGGGAGGGGAGAAGGGGGAGGGGGAAGGGGGAGGGGGGAAGGGGGAGGGGGGAAGGGGGAGGGGAGAAGGGGAGGGGAGAAGGGGGAGGGGAGAAGGGGGAGGGGGAGAAGGGGGAGGGGAGAAGGGGGAGGGGGGAAGGGGGAGGGGAGAAGGGGGAGGGGGAGAAGGGGGAGGGGGGAAGGGGGAGGGGGAAGGGGGAGGGGGAGGGGGAGGGGGGAAGGGGGAGGGGGAAGGGGGAGGGGAGAAGGGGGAGGGGGGGGAAGGGGGAGGGGGAAGGGGGAGGGGGAAGGGGGAGGGGGAGGGGGAAGGGGGAGGGGGAGAAAGGGGAGGGGGGAAGGGGGAGGGGAGAAAGGGGAGGGGGGAAGGGGGAGGGGAGAAAGGGGAGGGGGAGAAAGGGGAGGGGAGAAGGGGGAGGGGGGAAGGGGGAGGGGGAGAAAGGGGAGGGGGGAAGGGGGAGGGGGGAAGGGGGAGGGGAGAAGGGGGAGGGGGAGAAAGGGGAGGGGAGAAGGGGAGGCTGGGGAGGGGAAGCAGGGGGAGGGGGAGGCAGGAGAGGAGAAGGAAGTAAACATTAGCTACACTAATGAGCCCCAAACCAGGGGATAGTCTGAGGGTCCCACTGGAAGACCTAGGCTGTGGTTCCAACCGTAGCAAGAGGGTGACACCCAGCACCCACCCCCACCCGGGCTCTGCCTCCCCTGAGGCCCCAGGAGAGATTCAAAACCGGGAGGTTTGCCCCAGAGACGCAGAGCAGGCAGCGCCTGTTGGTCGAGGCGCATCAGAGGGTCGGGGTCCTGAGGAAGCAGGGATGGGGCTCGACCACCTGGAAACCTGTGCGGCAACCTCTGCTCACACAGCAAAGGTGACTACAGAGTGTCCTCGGGCTGGGCGTGCCGGCATAATGTCACCGGGGGAGCGGGGCCATGGGGGGCCGGTGCTTGTCCTTAACTTCCCTGGGGAAAATACTGGCCACTTTCAGGCACATGAAAGAACTGTCAAAGGTCCATGAAACGAGCTGCCTGAATTGTGAAACAGGAAGCTCACTTCTGTTTGCTCTGTGACAACGTGGAAGCCACGGTTGTTCTCTCCAGACGAAAGGAAGAACTACTAGCAACATCTCCTGGTGTGACCGCCATCTCCTCCTCCACGTCACCTGTCCTCATCTCCTGCTAATCTCCTCCTCATCTTCCCCTAACCCATTCTGGGGTGGCTGCATCCACGCCTGGAGTTCATGGGTCAGGGGTCACAGGAGGGGAGGGGCCAGCAGGGAAATCCCAGGGGGGAGGAGCAGGTGTCACAGGTCGGAGATCAAAGGTCAGATGGGCAGTTATATCGATGCAAAGATATGTGGCTATTAAAAGCTGGAGGCCAAGGACTGGCCAGTCCTTGAGCAAAAAGCCAGGGTCATCAGGAGGAGAGAAGGAGGCCCTGCCACCTGGAGGGCTAACAGGAACCAGGCGAGGTGCCTGGGCCACCCTGCCAGCCGTGCCATTAGTACTTCCTCCCCCTGACCTTGCAGGTGAGCATCTTTATACTGATGTTGCAGGTTTGGAACTGAGGCTCAGAAAAGTTGGGTAAATCACCAAAGGTCTCACCGTTTCTAAGTGGTGGGGTTGGGACCAGCAGTGGTCTGTCTGACCACACAGGAAGGGGCCGGGTCACAGAAGAGAGGGTGGTCTGTACGCTGCGGCTCATCTCGGGAGAGGAGAGGCTTGTCTGAGGCCTGGATGGAGTCATTAAGGCATTTGATCAGAGGAATATGGAATCCATCGTGTTCTGGACCAGGGATTTCCAAAGAGGCGCCGGTGAGGATTCATGATCTCAGTGACTAGCAAAGCCGTGCTTTAGAGAGGGGATGACCCATTTGGGAGCTCACTACTCTAGAAGGTGGTTCAAGCTGAAATTAGAGAAAAGCTTCAAAGTAAATCTGTGGATGGGAGATACCAGAGAAACCATAAAGTGTCCTTGGCATGGTGAGGTGGGGGTGGGAGGCCCAGGGAGGCTGAGCAGGGCATGGTGGGCTGAGCTGCCCAATGGGAACAGGTTGGCTTTGGGAACTGGTGGGTTTCTCTTTGAAGAGGACAACTACTATTTCTGCCTGACAGCATCCATCCCCCTTCTCTCGGGAAAGCACCCCACCTTCCTTAGGGACCACCTCTCCCCCACTCTCAGACTGTGCAGCTCTGTGGGGCTGCCCCTGTCCCTGGCTGCAGGGGAAGGATGTGACCCAGGCGTGGCCAGGCAAAGTGACCCTGCTGAGTTCAGGGGAAGGCCTGGGGTCTAATCCGGCCAGCGTCTCAGCCCCAGTGCTGTAATGAGAACCACTGGGAAAGGAGCTTTCTGGGCTGGGCTTGTTCATCTATCAAGACAGGGGATGGAGCTATCTCGGTGTGTGCATTTGTGTGCATGTGTGTGCATGTGTGTGTGGAGAAGGACAGGTGCAGAAGGCAAACCCATGAGTCAGATAAAAGTCAGACTAAACTCATTCAGTCTTTCAACATTTAATGAAACTTACCCTCACCCACACACCATGCCCCCCAGCATCCATTATCCTTCCATCTTCCAGTGGCCCATTTGGTGATTGCCCTTCCTGCATACGAGGTGGACTGGTGGGGCCCCACCCCAGGCCAAGCCCGTCTCCTTCCGTGACCACAGTCCTTGGTGCGGATGTGGGCACACGATCTAAGCTGGACTAACCAGAGGCAATATTAAGACTCTTATAGGAGCCATAGGACCAGAGGTTCTCTCTTGCTGGCTTGCTGGCAGCTCTCTTGTCACTCATGAGGAATTATATGTCTGAGAATAGAGCCAACACAGAAGAAGTGGGTCCAAGAGACAGAAAAAAAAAAAAAAGGGAAATTAGGCCCTGTGTTTTGGTCCTGAGTCAAATTGTGACTAAAGACGAGATAACCCAGACTTTTCAGTTATATGAAACAAGTAACTTACTTTTGCTTAGGTCTGTTTTATGTGGGATTTTTCTGTCCCTTAAAATAGTCCTGAAGAGTCAATAAAGAGAAGATTCCTATTCTAAGAACTAGAAATAATTGAATAATCTAGAATTGAACAAAAAAAGACTGTAAAATAAGTATGATCAAAATATTTAAAAGGATAAAATAAGAAAACATAAAGTGAGACAAATGTGAACAATAACCAAATAGATCTCGAGAAATAAAAATGTAGTAATTAACACTCACAACTCAATGGATCATTTAAACAGAGAGAAATAGGGAGGTGGTAGATAGGTCTGGGAAAACTCAACAGGAAGAGATAAAGAGAAGAAAACTGTAACCATGATGTTAGGAGACTGGGAGATAGAATGAAATAGTCCAGATACACATTCTCTCCAGGAGGAGGGAATAGTGAAGAAAAATTGAAGAAACAAATCAAGTTCCAAAAAACTGAAATAAAAACAAATCAACACCTAGACACATCATTATGAAATGGCAAACACAGCAGGCAGAGTAGAGAGAAACGAAACAGGCATGCTAATTAGGCTGACAGCAGACTTCTCAGCAGAAACAACTGATACCAGGAGACAATGGGATAAAATCATCAAAAACCTGAAGAAAAACAAACTGTCACCTTGATCACTGGTGTCCAGCTAAACAATCATTCACGGCTGAGGATGAAATAAGACAGTTAAAAAAAAATTGAATGAGTTTATTACTCACAGCCTCTCACCTGATTATTCAATAAAGGATCTTCTTCAGTAACAAGAAAATTGGGTCCAGAGGAAGGGGTGTGATGAAAGTAGTGAACTAAGCAAAGAAATTAGTAAGCCTGTGGGTAAATCCAAATAAGCATTTATTAAAAAAATAATCTGTTGAAGGGGTTTAAATATGAGGTGGAAGTGAAATACTGTACAGCAATAACATGCTAATTGTTAATTGGTTGATTGAAGTTAAATAATTTAAGCTCCATGTATCATTTGGCTGAAGAATAGAGACACTGATTAGGCTTAGGTATGCATCTTAAAATATAGTGGGTTAGCGCTAGAATATATATTGAAACGTAAAAAAATAGAAATAGAATATATAACTTTCAAACTGGTTGAACAGAAAGAAACAATGAAAACTCAATCAGTAAAGTGAAGACAAGGAAAGAGAGGGGAAAAAAATAAGCTAAGGAAAAGCGTATACAAACAAAATACAAGGTTAGATGGTAGAAATAATTCAAATTACTCAGTGATCATAAAAGGTAAGAGTCCTAATAAACATAACATGTATCTCCTCCTGCAGGCCTGTCATCAGCCTTTGACCCAGATGTTTGCATCCTTGTCTGTCCACCATTACCAGAGAGTTGGTTTCTCCAGGACAGAGCCCTGCCCATTTGATTCCGTGGCTCCTGTCCCATGCAGCTCAGTGTTTGGCCCTCAGTCTGATGAGGCTTGTAAAAAAAAACACATTTGTTTATTGAAGTAAATTGAACAATGGAAGCAAGTGGGAAAAAATGGAAATCTAAGGTCTTGGGAAGTCATAGCCATAAGGTAACAATATACAACAGAGGAAATTAAAATGTTTATAAACATCTTAAAATCTACTTCACAGGAAATCAGAGATAGGAAAATTTAAAGTAAAGAGAAATTATTACTGTTTTGCCTATCAGAAGCAGAATTCAAAATGACAATACTAAATATTGGAGTGGGTGCAGGAGGCCCTTGCATATACTTCAAGATAGATTTGGTTTGAAACTTTCTAGGGAGAAGTTTTACTTCCAACATTTTATATCACTTAGGGCAGATTTGGTTGCAAGTACCCACAAACTGATTCAAACTGGCTTAAAAGGAATGTATTGCTCCAAATAATCAGAGATGTGTGTGTGTGTGTGTGTGTGTGTGTGTGTGTGTGTGTGTGTTGTTGGCTTCAGGCTTGCCTTAACTGGGTGATCTAATGAGAGAAGAGACCACTTTCTCTGTGTCTGTAGTGTTAACCACCTCCCAAGACTACTCTTGTATGCTCACAAAATAGTTGCAGCAGTTCCAGGCCTCACATTCTACTGTCCAGGGGAGGAAAGATCATCCTTTCTCACAGTTCCCTGAAGGCCCCAGAAAATGTTGCCTTCTAATTCACTAATGTTGCAAGGGGCCAACATCTGAACCCTAAATTGTCTCAAAAGGTACCCATTAGGAACAAGGGATGGTGGGAAATAGAATAGGGAAAGCAAAGACAAAAGAATCCAGAAACTCGAATTATTTAGAATGGATTAAATGGGAAGAGCACACACATGAAGAAAAATCTCAGCTCTTTCTTTTCAGAAGGGTCTCCTGCTCCATTTTCCCTCTTCTTCTTTTTTTAATAGTTTGGCAGTGTCTTTATTTATTTATTTATTATTTATTTTTTATTTTTGGCTGCATTGGGTCTTCACTGCTGCGTGTGGCTTTCTCTAGTTGCAGCGCGTGGGGGTTACTCTTCATTGCAGTGTGTGGGCTTCTCATTGTGGTGGCTTCTCTTTGATGTGGAGCACAGGCTCTAGGAACACGGGCTTCAGTAGTTGCAGCACACAGGCTCAGGAGTTGTTGCTCAGCAGCATGTAGGATCTTCCCAGACCAGGGATCGAACCCATGTCCCCTGCATTGGCAGGTGGATTCTTAACCACTGCGCCACCAGGGAAGTCCTCTTCTCTTCTTCTTAAATTCCAGTTATAGGCCTGGAATCATCACCATGTTTCACATGTCTCTCATGAGCTTTTCCATTTGTCCCACCCTTTTGTTTCATTGAGCTTTCCTCTGGATATTTTCTTTTGTTGCCCTTTCCAGGTCATTAATTCTCTCTGCAGCCAGGGCTAATTAGCTCATAAATCTGTCCACTGTGTTCTCAATTTCCCTTTTTGTTTCAGTTTCAGAATTTGAATTTTTTTATAGTTTGTTTTCTCCTGAAATTTTAACCTTCTCTTTCATTTCCTTGAGTATATTAAGCGAGAATTTAAAATCTGTGCCTGATAACTCCACTCTCTGGAACTTCTGTGGGTCTGTTGTTTCTACTGTCTATTTTTTTCTCCTGGTTTTTGGTCTTGTCATCTAACACCTCATTATTTTTTATTGCATGCCAGACACTGTATTCTAAAGAGTGTTCATTTGAGAGTCTAGATGATGTTAGGTTTTTTTTTAATGTATTACATTGTGGTAAGAACACTTAACATCAGACCTACCCTCTTAACAAATTTTTAAGCGTACAATCCATTATTGTTGACTATAGGTACAGTGTTGTATGGCAGATCTCCAGAGCGTATTCATCTTGGATGATGTTATAGTTTTTTTGTTTGCTTATTTTGCTTTTTGTTTCTGCTGCATTGTTGGGTCTTCGTTGCTATGCGCAGGCCTTCTCTAGTTGCAGCCAGCAGGGGCTACTCTTGGTTGCAGTGCGCGGGCTTCTCCTTGCGGTGGCTCCTGTTGTTGCAGAGCATGGGCTCTAGGTGTGCGGGCTTCAGTAGTTGTGGTGGTGAGTGGGCTCAGTAGTTGTGGCTCACGGGCTCTAGAGCACAGGCTCAGTAGTTGTGGTACATGGGCTTAGTTGCTCGGTGGCACGTGGGATCTTCCCAGACCGGGGCACGAACCCGTGTCCCCTGCATTGGCAGGCAGACTCTCAACCACTGTGCCACCAGGGAAGCCCAAGTCCAGTTTCCTTTGAGCACGTGGTGCAGATCTAAACTTCATGAGGAAGATTTAATTCTTTCTTTAGTTGTTAGTCAATCCTACCTATTTCCTCATGGGCTGATTTCGATATCGTGTTGATGTACTTAATGTTGACTGTTATGTCTACTGGTGACATTCTTTACTCATTGTCTATAAAGTAGGTAGTTCTCTTTCTTTCTTTGTCAGTCTACACTTGTGAACACTTTTGGGAAATGGTGCAACAAGAGGGGAAGAGAAAGGAGTGAGAGGTTAGTGTGGAGAGGAGGCCAAAAGGTCAAATGTGATGCAGATCCAGGAACAGAAGTGGGGACGGGGCTGAGACTGCTGGGTTCCAATCCTGTCGAGTTCAAAATGCACTGTTTCTGGGTTGGACAGCAAGCATCTTAGCCAAGTGGTGGATCCCATCCCTAACTGGTGGGGAGCAAGGATGGCCCAGTCTTTGGGGAAAACCCAGGTGGTCAGGAGTCTTGAGTGGAAGTAGGAGGGTCTAGAAAAGTGTCACACTGGTGCTGGGACAAGGATGGCTGCCCTGGGGGTGGAGGCTGTTACTGGCCCTGGGGAGCTACCGCCATGGTTCCAGCGGGAGGTGGCCTGCTTGGCGGAAACTCTGTAATCCTGCCCTCCCCATTTACCAGTGAGCGCGTTGAACAAGCTACTTAGCGCTGCCGCTTTGGTTTCCTCATCTGAAACACGCGGATGCCTTCCTCAAAGGGCTGCTATAAGAATGATGCACCATCACGTAGATAAAGTGACTGAGCAGAGAAGCCTCTGTAAATGGTGGCTCCTATCCCTAGTATCAGGGCTCCCAGGCAAAGACCAGTGCAGCAGCCTGAAGCTGGTCCCAGAGGGGCCCTGACCAGGCAGAGGCGTGGGTGTGTGGGGGGGAGGCGGTCAGCAGAACCGCTGTGGAGAGGATGGCTAGGCTGGGGGACCTGCTGGGAGGGAGCCTCAGAAACGTAAATGCCCCAGCTTCAATCTCCTCCCATCTCCTGCTGGGCTTCCTAGGGCCAAAGCCACAGGAAGGTGGAGGGCCAGGGAGCCCAGATGGGTCTGCGTCCTGGGGCAGAGAGCAGGGCCAGCGAAGGGTGGCCCTGGGCTGCAAACTGAAGGCGTCAAGCACAGACCCAGGCGTGAACCTTGCCCTGTGCCTGCCTGGCTCCGAGCATCTCCAGGCTCCGGGAGCGAGCCTCAGGTCACAGAGTCGGGTCGGTGCCGGGAAAGGCTCACTTTTCCCCAGCGGATGGGACTCAGTCATCCAGTTCCCCTTGGAAAGGTCAGGGTTAATGTATTCCTCCTCTTGACTCGAGGTACAGCCAAAGCTCACGCACCTGGACCCCTCAGCATTCCAGGCTTGGAACGATTCAGATGGGAGTTGGCCTGAAATTTATCTTTGCTGTATTTACACAGAAAGACCTTAAAAAGCTAGGTGACGGTGTCAACAAGGAAAATTATAATATTTCAGGAGAGAAGGCTTAACATACCAAAGGAGGGAAAAACAATTTTTTAAGCACAGCAACGGAACCCATTTCTGGACAGTGAAGGAATTAGAAACTGTTCTTTTTCACAGTAATCACCCAGATGTTATCCTATACGAGCGTAAAGATGATTCGGGGAGCAGGCAGATATCACATAGCCTTGTTTGCTTAGGGCCCTAAGAGTGGTACCCAGTGGTGGTAAACAGGGAGTTGGGTCCCTCTGGGGTCAAAGTCAGGCTCTTTCCACGTCGAAGCAGCGTGGGGTAGTGGTGGGAAAGCACAGTCCTTGGACTCAACAGGACTGGCCTGAAATGTGCATGTCTCCTGGGTCCTGCAACTCCAGTGAGGCTTTACTTCCCCATCTGTGAAATGGGTCAGGCAACCCCCAGCTCATGGGCTTTCTCTAGGGATCACCAAGTTCCTATGGGGATGGCCCTACTGCATAGTGGGTCCTCAGCTCCTCATTCCCTTTCTTCCACTGGATGCTCCCCAAGGATCCGCCCGGTTCCACATCCTGCATGTCTGCCTGGTGGAGGCCAGCCAGGGAGTGCTGGTTGGGGGCAGGGAGGTCGCCAACCCCCATTGTCTGGCTCAGGCTGACCCAGATCATCCCAGGCCTTGAATGCAGCCTCGTTTCTCTCTTAGATTCTGCCCCCTGAATCACAAGGGCAGTGTCACCAATGGGCAGAACCAGCCAGGGGTCATTTCGAATCCCAGCTCTGCCATTTTTGTACCACGTAGCAAGTTTCTTAACTTCACCAAGACTCTGGACAAGTGAGATGGCCAAACCCTTTGCAGGGGGTGTCCAGCGCCCGGGACTGCCCTTGGTCGTTGTAATGACTGGGTAATTGGTGGCTATCACTACTGTTGTTTGTGGAGTGTGTTCAGACATTTCTAAATTGGTCAGAAATCTGGTTTTGCCTCTGGGATTTTTCCCTCGATGGGAAGTTGCAGACAGTTGGGAAAATCTGCCGATCTTGGGGGGAGGTGATCGCGGCGAGGGGGAGATGGTGGCTGTGACGGGGCCACAGAGGCATGGAAAGGACCCTTGTCTGTTTTGCCCAAGCCCTGCATCCAGGCAGGGATGCAGAGGTAAAACATCCTGAGGCCCTGCTGCTGCATCCTTTCTTCCCCAGGCTGTGCGTGTGGACCCCAGAGCATGCGTCCCGGCAAAGCAGCCCAGGACACTCTCACGCCGTGATCTCCCCAAGGAAGAGATGAGCAATAAAGCGCACTGGCTTGCTCAAGGCACCACGGAAAAAGGCGTCCGCCATCTTAATGGTACCTTTTAGATGTCTGGCTGAGCTGTGGCCTCTTCCTCTCAAACAGCTCCCCTCCCAAAAGCACTGTGTGGGAGCTATTCCTGGCATGTCCTGTGGTACAAAAGCATGGTTCATCTTCTCAAGGACATGTGGGGAGGCTGAAAGTCGTAGCCATTGGAACAAACCTTGGCTTTGGAGACAAGTCAAGAGCTTGTTATGCAAGGGCTTGTTCTCCCCGAGAAGTCAGCACCAGGAGCAAAACAGAGTCTGGGGACTCGGCGCTAAAGATGAAAAGGGAACGAGATCGACACGGGACGTACCGTCTCCGTGGGGAGGGCCGTGGCCACCGCCTCTCGTGGAGGAGCTGAGTCTCCAGCATCAAGTAGGGCAAGCCAGCCAGGGAGGGGCCGTGCCGGGTCACTCTGCCCCATGAGGTCCTGGGAAGAGTTGGGGTTCAGCTTGGCTTGGCTTTGGAAGAGCAACGTGTGTCCTGCCCTCAGGCCCACTGCCTTCATGCACGCAGGGGTTGGGCGAGCAGCGTGAAGAGAGGCTTGACTGAGGCTGGAGAAATCTCTCCTGCTCAACCGAGACCTTGAACTTCTTTGGCCTCAGTTTCCCCATTGGCACCACAGGGATGATATCTACTCGCCTCTCCTCTGTCTAACAGGTGAGCTGATAACAACGTCTGTTGATAACAGTGTCTCTTGGTAACAGTGTCTCTTGCCAGAAAAGGTGTTCTAGCAACTCAGGGGAACTGGCTGGACCGCTGGTGTCTTTTATTTATTTGTTTGTTTGTTTATTTATTTATTTATTTTTGGCTGAGTTGGGTCTTCACTGCAGTGCACGGGCTTCTCATCTTGGTGGCTTCTCTTGTCATGGAGCACGGGCTCTAGGCACGCGGACTTCAGTAGTTGGGGCACACGGACTCAGTAGTTGTGGCTCCTGGGCTCTAGAGCGCAGGCTCAGTAGTTGTGGCACACGGGCCCAGTCGCTCCGCGGCATGTGGGATCCTCCCGGACCAGGGCTCGAACCCATGTCCCCTGCATCAGCAGGCGGACTCCCAACCACTGCGCCACGAGGGAAGCCCCCTGCTGGTGTCTTTTGATGAAGGAAGGTAGGGCGTCGCCAGAGGACATGGGGCCTGAAAAAGGGAAGAGCCTGAGTGTGCTACTTTCAGAGGCACAGGACGCCCCATCAGGATACCCTCTAGACCAGGGGAGCTTGGCTGAAGGAAGCCTGCTGTGACGTGTTTTGTTTTGTTTTATTGGGAAAAAAGAAAAGAGAGCAAGAGAGAGAGACACCTGGGAGAGCTGGTGGAGCCTCCTTCACTGCCCGGGGGCTGCTGCTGGGCCGGTGCGGAAGGGGGAGATTGCTCCTGCACCTTTTTAAAAAGAGAGCTACTACCACGCTTTTATCTCTTTTCCATATCAGAGTTCTAATCATGATTTCCAATGGACACTGAGCGAGTTCAAAGCCACTGCTTGAAACCGTTGGCCAGCCGGCCTGGGGAATTCCTTGCAAAGCTCTTGCTTCTCCAGACCGGGATCTCTGTCCCAGGTTTCTGTGCTGCATTGCAAAACACCCTGAAACACAGTGGCTTACAATAGGGAGTTATCATTTTCTTTCGGGAGTTGACTGAGCTCAGCCGGGCGGTTTTCACTTGGGGCTTCTCTTGTGGTTGTCCTGAGGTGGTGGCTGGAGCTGGAGTCCTGAGGCTTCACTGGGCATCTCATCCTACAGGGCTGTGTCACTGGCGTGCCTGGCATTCCAGCTGGGGTGGCTGGGAGGACTGGGGACCAGCCGGATAGCTCTCTCCCCACATGGCCTCTGTATATGGACTTCCTCCAAGCCTGGCGGGAGAGTCAGACTTCTTACATGGAGCCCAGCTACCCCGAGATGCATCACCCAGGAGACCCTGGCAGAAGCTGCAAGGCTTTTTAGGACTTCGCCTCAGAAGTCCAAGCATCACTGCCATCACATTCTGCTAGACAAAAGCTTCAGCCGGCACTGCAGGGGAGTGGACTCTGAAAGTGGGCGATACCAGGAGGCCAAGCTCTTTTGGAGGCCCTCTTTGCAGTCTGGCTACCAGTCCCAGAAGGAAGGAGGAGCTGCCCCCTCCACGCCCCGCCTCTGCAGCTCTGCCAGGAGCTGGGTTTGGGGACCTCAGTCCAGAGATCTGTGCAGCTCCAGAACCGGGGCTGGCAGAGTGGGCCGAGGGAAGCCCACCCCCGCTCCTGTCTCACGTTCTTGTCAGAGCGGATAAAGGCTTCTCTTCCGTAATCACTGAGATGGGAAAGGTCAGTCCCCCTTCGGGAGAACAAACCCAAGTCCCTGCCCGCAGCCCTCTGCTGGGGAAGGTAGGTCACTCCTCCAGACACGTGGCCGATATGATTAGACGGGGAGGTCCGTTCTCTGTCCAGGCTGAGGGTTCCCCTCCACTGGCTTCTTGTTTCTGACAACTGTCCCTTTGGCAAATGGAACAGCAGGAGTCAGCTCAAAGGGGAGCCGGAGTGAGAGGCGGGGTTTGTTCTGGTCTTCCTCGCAGGATGCAAGCTAGCTGGAGACTTCTGGCTTCCTGGAATTATTGCTAAAACTCAGGCTCTTGTCACGGTAAGTTTCAGACACTCGCTCCTCCCCAGTCCTGGGAAGGCCCTGTCTTGCTTTAGCTCCTATTTCGCAGGGATGGAAAGGCCTCCCCCAGACAGCCAGATGCAGCCATCATTTGGCAAAGCGGGGTCCCAGCGAGTGGTTAGGAGCATCAGTGGCCTCAGAGGTCTTCCCCGCAGACACACTTCGATGCCTTGGGGCCCATCCTTGGTGGGAAGTGAATCTGCTCAGGGTTGGGGAGGGGACTGGAAAACCAGGGAAGACGTCAGGATGGCTGCTTCGATGGGGGGTGTGGTTGGGGGCCAGGGGCAAAGGGGCAGGGCTACTTCCTCTCTAGCTGAACTTGCGGGCAGCTGTTGGTACATCCAGGGTTTCCACTTGACCTCTGGTTGCCTGGGGATCCACTCCTTCCCCTCCCATGGGGAAGTGGGGGAGTGTCCTTGCAGCAGAGAGGGGAGAGGGTGGGTGCGAGGGAAAGGGTCCCAGGGTCCACGAAAGCAGCCGCCACTTTATCCGTGGAGGGGACCCCAGGGAGCCCTTGAACTCGATGTCATTTCTGTCATGCCTAGGGAGAGGCGCAAGCGAGCGTGTGTGGGGAAAGGGAACCGCCGAGAAAACAGGTCGCCTCTGTTAATATTTGATAGGCAGCCAAAGCACTTTCGTTCCCAAGCCCGGCAAGCTACCCATGAAAAAATACATTGCTTTTCAAGAACATTCATCACAGCAAGTGGCTCGTTTCCTTGTCCTCAAACAACCCCATTCCTAGGCCCTTTCCCCCATTAAAAGCTCCTCCGATGTGGTGAAAAAATAAAGAAACAAAGGGGAGGTGTGGGGCGCCGGTGGCTCTGACGGAGGGAAGGTGGACCTGGGGGAGACCCTGGGGACAGAGAAGCAGCAAAACCTGGGCCCTGGGATGCGGCCCTGCCTGGATGGTCCTTCTGATGGACTTGCCCCTGAATTTCAGAAACACACCTGTGGAGCTGGGGACCCTCTGCTGTCTTGTGCAGTGTGTATCCCCGGATACAGAGTAGATTCTCAACACACGTTGTGGGATGAAGGACTAAATGAACGAACCCAAAATGGGATGCTTGGGGGCTTCCCTGGTGACGCAGTGGTTAAGAATCCACCTGCTAACGCAGGGGACACGGGTTCTAGCCCTGGTCCGGGAAGACCCCACGTGCTGCGGAGCAACTAAGCCTGTTTGCCACAACTACTGAGCCTGCGCTCTAAAGCCTGTGAGCCACAACTACTGAACCCACATGCCACAACTACCGAGCCTGCACTCTGGAGCCCGCGGGCCACAACTACTGAGCCCACGTGCCACAACTACTGAGCCCGGGCGCCTAGAGCCCGTGCTCCACAACAAGAAAAGCCACTGCAATGAGAAGCCCACGCGCTGCAATGAAGAGTAGCCTCCGCTCGCAGCAACTAGAGAAAGCCCGCGCACAGCAATGAAGAACCAACGCAGCCAAAAATAAATAAAGTAATTAATTAAAAAAGAAGAATATACCTTAAAAATAAAATGGGATGCTTAGGGCAAAAGGTACCATCCAATCCAGGATGCCATTTTTCTGAGTTTTGGGGTTTTTTTTCAGCCACGAATTCCATGATTAATTGACCAGGCAGACCAGAGTCCGGGGCCTGTTGTGTGATCTCCATGTGATATGGGTGAGCTAGCAGGTTTGAGGGAGCAGCTTACTGCAGGGGGAGGCCACTGATCTTTGGCTTTACTGTGTGACTTTGAATGAGTCATATCACCTCCCTGCACCTGAGTTCTACAAAAGGAGATTAATCATTTACTTTGTGCTATTTCTGTAGAGACTATAGTCTTTGTAGGGATGTTATGGACTGCATGCCTGTGCCCCCCAGATTTTTTATATTGAAACCCTAACTCCCAATGTGATAGTATTAGGAGGTGGGGCTTTTGGGAGGTAATTAGGTTTCCATGAGGTCATGAGGGTGGGGACCCTACAATGGAATTAGTGCCCTTATAAGAAGAGGAGGGAACAGAGCTCTCTCTCTCTGCCATGTGAAGACACAGCAAGGAGGTGGTCACCTGACAGCCAAGAAGTAGGCCCTTACCCAGAACTGAATTTGCTGACACCTTGATCTTGGACTTCCCAGTCTCTCAAACTGAGAAGTAAATATCTCTTATTTAAGCCAGCCAGTCTGTGGCGTTTCATTATGTTATCCTGAACTGAGACAGGGAGATGCCTGGTACAGGAACATAGCAAGCACTCAGTACGTAACAGTCACTTTTATTATTATTTTGACAAGTGTAGACCCTCTCAACTTAATAAAATATCAGCAAGATATTCAGGAATTTCTGGGCATCCCATCCACCACAGTTCTAGAAAATTCCCAAGGTCTGAGATGCTGGCAGGAGCTTTCCTCCTTTTAGCGGTATCGACGTGTTGGACCACAGTGTCACTTAATACAGGACCCCACGTGGTTCCACCACCAGTGATGAGCCTCCCTTCTAGTGAAGGTGGAGGACAGGGCTGTTGGTCAGACTCGTCAATCAGCAGCAAGAATGGTTCCAGGAGGTACTCCAGTGGCATTTTTGGATTCATTCATTCACTCATTCAACGTGTATTTGTTGAGTGTCTACTCTGTGTCCTGGGATACACAGTGCACAGGATGGCACGGTCCCCGGCCTGGTGGAGCTGCTGACACTAGCTGGGGAGTAGACAGCGAACAGATGAATTAATGATTCCATACTGGGATAAGCCCCGGAAAGGAGCTGCAGATGGTGTGCTGGAGAATGACGGGGCGGGAAGGCTCTCCTGCAGGTGGGTGGTCAGGGAAGCTGAGGCCGGAAGCAAGAGAAGCAGCAGCCGAGGAAGATCTTGCGGGGAACGTGGGGAAGGGCTCTGTGTGACGAGCCCAGGGGCCCAGGCGCAGGGGGTGGTGGGTGAGGCGGACGCAGAAGCAGCTGGGCCGGGGCAGGGCTCAGGCTGAGGCTGTGAGGTCCGCTGTGAGGTCCGCAGGGGCCACCGGCAGTCCCGAGCCCCCACCCACTTTAGGCCGGTCCAGAGGCGCTGCCGAGGGAAGGGCCCGGGGACCAAACTGGCGGAGGGCTGAAGCCGCCTGCTGCCAGGACCCCAGGGGATGCCCCAACCCTACAGATGATCTTTTCTCCTCGACAGAGCCCAGCAGAGCAGAAACCACTCGGATTTTGCCCAGGAGGCCCCTTTGGGCACCCAGCACCCCGGGCCTGCCCGGGCCCCACCGACACGGCACCGGGCAGACCACATCACTGTACTGTTTGGGTTTGAGAAATAGATACAAACCTTCGGCTTCCTTATTAGACAGAAAGGGCTCCCTTTCAGGCCCTACTAAGAATAGCTAATTTATTCGTGCTCTCCCGGGCTGGGAAGGGGGTGGAAGCCTGTGGCTGGCCCGGCGCCCTGCCGCATCCCCACGGACAGCGCAGGCCGGCAGGGAGCCCCCGCGAGGGGCATCCAGAGGACCCGGCCCCGCCCCACCTCGCGCCCATTGGCTCCCTGGAGGCCTTCTCGCGCTCTCATTGGCTCCCACTGGCCCTTGGCCCAGCCCCCTTAAAGCCGCGCCCCCTGTTGCCAGGGAGATGGGGAAGCCGAGGGGGCGCCGTTCTTTGGTGAGCTGGGCCTCAAGGAGATTTGGCTGCGGAGAGGAAGTGTAGATGCTGACCCAGCGCAGAGCTAGGCATGTGGGCGCGGGAGGGGACAGGGACCCAGGGAGAGGGACAATTGCCGTTTGCAGGTGTCTGCCTTGTACACCAGGCTTCCTGTTGTTTCATCCATTGCTTACAACAGTCCTGCAAAATCGGTGCAGCCAGACCTCGTTTTATGGTACTGCACAGATACTGCACTTTTTACTAGTTGAAGGTTTGTGGCAACCTTGCCCTTGAGCAATCCTATCCACGCCATTTCCTCAACAACATTTGCTGACTTTGTGTCTCTGTGTCACATTTTGATAATTCTCGAAATGTTTCAATATTTCTTTTTCTGTATTCTCCTATTTGTTATGGTGGTCTGTGATCAGCAATGTTTGATGTCACTACTGCAACTCCCTGAACGCTCAGATGGGGGTTAGCGTTTTTTTTTTAGCAACTATTTTTAAATTAAGGTATGTGCATTTTTTAAGACAATGCACACTTAATAGACTTTGTATAGTGTAAACAAAACTTTTAACACTTTGTATAGTGTAAACAGAACCTTTATGTGCACTCGGGAACCAAAAAATTCATATGACTCACTTTATTGTGATATTTGCTTTATTGCATTGGTCTGGAATGGAACCTGAGGTATCTCGGAGGTGTGCCCGTATAATTACGTCCCTGGTTTACAGATGAGGAAAGTGATGGCGGAAAGTTTAAGGGACTTGCCCAAAGTCACCCAGCTAGTAAGTTGCAGAGGTTTGACTTGATTGCTGGTTTGTGTGAGTCCAGGCTCTGCACCACTGTGGCAACCTAATAGGGGAGGGTGAGAGTAACCCAGGGATTAGATGGGTGACAGTAGCCCACCGGGCTCTGAAGTACCAGCACACTAGGTACCAGCTGGGTCCCCTGCAAGGAGGCTTCCCACGGGAGATGACCTTTGGCTGTTCTTTGAAGACGGGGGGACTTGAGGATTGCACTGACAGTGAAGAGCCTGGAGAAACAAAAATCAACCAGAACAGCCTTTGGACTTTGCTATGAGATAAGGCACTTGGTGCCTCAGCCACCAAGAGCACCAAATCTTTGTGCATAGTATTTTCCATTTGCAAATGCCTTCACTGACATGGTCTCTCTGAGCCACACAATCAAAACAACTCTGCACCGTTGGCACCACCTTAATTTTGCAGAGCAGTAAGCTGAGGACAAGTGAGGACCGATGAGGACCATGTATAGATGTTTCCTGTGGGTGGGGGGACTTTAGACCCCACATAATTCTCACAACAACCCTGGGAGTGGGCATTGTCTGTCTTACTTAACAGAGGAAGAAACCAGAACTTAAGAGAGGTTAAGTCATTTCCTTAAGGTAACACGGGGCTTTAAGAGCAAGTCTGCTTGACTCCAAACTCACCCTCTTTCAGTTATTCTACTGTTTCTTCAGATCCTGAGCCAGCCCAAGGAGTAGATGCAGACAGTAGTTGTGAAGCAAGAAAGATTTAAAGGATGACCATGAGACCTCATGCCTGAACTTACCTTCTTTTATTCTTCACCTCATTGCAGATGGATGAAACACCACCACTGACACTTATTTTTTTGAGTTAAACATTGCTTGAGCCATGAGAATCTTAAAATTCAAGTCTCCCTGTATGAGAGGAAGGCATTAATTGCCTAGCATGAGTGAGAAAGAAAACTATTTGGAAATTCCACTGGAGCTGTTCCACTAGCTAAAACATCCACCAAGTTGTATTATTGTCTTGACCACATTTTCACACTTCTCCACCCCCTACATAAGGATGGTCCCATGATAGGCAGCAGTAAAAATGAAGCAGCCAGAGAGGTTCTACTTAGGGGTAGAATGTAATAGGTAGCAGTCAACCTTTTCTCATGCTTCACCAACTAGGAAAAAACTGAATAAATTACATAAATCATATTTTATAGACATTGGAGCTCTGTGGAAGGTAAGAGGGCAAAATGAAACTAAAATTCCAGAGATGGAAGACTTCTTCCTAGGTGAGTTGGGTTCCTAGTCCTTTTCTTCCATGAGGACGTTGCTGGGTCAGGGTCCACACTGCGTGTTGGGCAGAGAGGTCTACTGGCGGAGGGTAGAATCCAGCAGGACTTTGGACAGCCACGTGGACGAGCCTGAATGACTAGAGAATTCTGCTGCTCTACACTTTCTTACTGGACACTGTGTGCTAGGGTAGTATAGGATGCTGGGGGCTGGGCTCTCAAGGTACAGTTTTTCAGTCCTTGGGATGCAAAATACAGCCAGAGGAAAAGGCTGTCAAGAAACATATGATAATAACACTGTTTACAGTAGCCAAGACATGGAAACAACTTAAATGTCCATCGACAGATGAATGGATAAAGATGATGTGGTATATATACACAGCACAATATTGCTCAGCCATAAAAAAGAATGAAATAATGCCATTTGCAGCAACATGGATGGACCTAGAAATTATCATACTAAGTGAAGTAAGTCAGAGAAAGACAAACACCATATGATATCATTTATATGTGGAACCTAAAATATGACACAAATGAACTTATCTATGAAACAGAAACAGACTCACAGACATATAGAACAGACTTGTGGTTGCCAAGGGGGAGGGGGGTGGGGGAGGGATGGATTGGGAGTTTAGGGTTAGCGGATGCGAACTGGTATATATAGAATGGATAAACAACAAGGTCCAACTGTATAGCACCGGGAACTATATTCAGTATCTTGTGATAAACCTTGCCAGGGGCCCAGGTTCGATCCCTGGTCAGGGAACTAAGATCCCACAAGCCATGCGGCGTGGCCAAAAAAAAAAAAAAATTACAAGTCATGTGAATAGGTGGAAAACATGAGACTAATAGACACGAGAAAAAATACAATAGCAGCAGACTTACAGAGTGTCTCAGTTAGCTCAGGCTGCCATCACAAAATATCACAGCCTGGCAGGCTTAAACGACAGGCATTTATTTCTCAGAGTTCTGGAGACTGGAAGTCGCAGATCAAACTTCCGTTTCTGGTGAGATCTTCCTTCCTGGCTTGCAGATGGCCACTTTCTCTCTGTGTCCTCACCTGGTGGAGAGAGGATGATTTGTGTCTCTTCCTCTTCTTACAAGGGCACTAATCCCATCATGAGGGCACCACCCTCATGACCTCATCTAAACAGAATTACCTCCCAAAGTTCCCACCTCTGAATATATTGAGGGTTAGGGCTTCAGCATATAAATTTTGAGGGAACACACACCTTCAGTCTATGGCACAGATTGTAATAAAGAGTCTGGCTCCATTGTTGATATTTGACTGCTGTTGTCTTTCAAGCCCCACCACTCCCTCTTCCCTCCTGTCTTAGATCCATCCAGCTGATCAGAAAGCTGGTGTGCTGCTTCATCAGGAAGTTCCAATCATGCAGGCCCTGGTCCATGCATGTGACCCCTCAGCCCCAGCCCCACCCTCTAATGACCTCAAAGCCAGTCTCCTTTCCCTCCTCTCTTAAGCCATTTTTGGACATGCTTGGGAAGTTTCCAGGTTCTCCCCAGAAACCTTCATATGTGAGTAATACACCTGTTCATATTCTCTTTTCATATCCTCCTTTTTTAGCTCTATATTCTTAAAATTTTTTTTAATTTAAAAAACTTTTTAATTGAAGTATAGTTGACTTACAATGCTACTTTAGTTTCAGGTGTACAGCAGAGTGATTCAGTTATGCATATACATATACATCTATTTTTTAAATTCTTTTCCATTGTAGGTTATTATAAGATATTGAGTAGAGTTCCCTGTGCTATACAGTAGGTCCTTGCTGGTTATCTATTTTATATATAGTGGTGTGTATCTGTTAATCCCAAACTCCTAATTTATCATTGTGCCACCCCCGTACCCCTTCAGTAACGATAAGTTTGTTTTCTATGTCTGTGAGTTTATTTCTGATTTGTAAGTAAGTTTATTTATATCATTTTTTAGGTTCCACATATAAGCAATATATTATGGTATTTGTTGTTCTCTGAAAAACAGACTAAATTTTTTTTATTAGTTTCTGCTTTATAACAAAGTGAATCAGTCATACATATACATCTGTTCCCATATCCCTTCCCTCTTGCGTCTCCCTCCCTCCCACCCTCCCTATCCCACCCCTCCAGGCGGTCACAAAGCACCGAGCTGATCTCCCTGTGCTCTGCGGCTGCTTCCCACTAGCTATCTACCTTACGTTTGGTAGTGTATATATGTCCATGCCTCTCTCTCGCTTTGTCACAGCTTACCCTTCCCCCTCCCCATATCCTCAAGTCCATTCTCAAGTAGGTCTGTGTCTTTATTCCTAAAACAGACTAAATTTTGATGGAATCCAATATATCTATTTTTTCTTCTGTTACCTGTACTTTTGGTGTCAAATCCATGTGATTGTTGCCAAATTCAATGTTGAGACTTCTCTGCTTTCTTAGAAGAATTTTAAAGTTTTGGCCCCTAAGTTTAGGTCTTTGAAGCATATTGAATTAGTTTTTGTGTGTGGTGTTAGGTAAGGGGTCCAACTTCTTTTGCATGTAGGTATCCAGTTTTCCCAGCGTCATTTGTTGAAAACATTTTCTTTTCCCCATTGAATGATCTTGGCACCTTTGTCAAAAATCAGTTGGCCAATAACTAATAAGGGCCTACTGTATAGCACAGGGAACTCTACTCAATACTCTGTAATGGGAAAAGAATCTAAAAAAGAGTGGATATATGTATATGTATAACTGATTCACTTTGCTGTACACCTGAAACTAACACAACATTGTAAATCAACTATATGCCAATAAAAAAAGGGGGGTTGGGAGGGTTTAGTTCTGGGCTGTCTATTCCATCCCCTTGGTCTATATAACTTATGCCTGTGCCACACTGTTTTAATGACTATAGCTTTGTCATAAGTTTTGAAATCAAAAAGCATGAGATGCCGCCCCACCACCTTATTCTTCTTTTCCAAGATTGTTTTGGCTATTCAAGGCCCCTTGCAATTCCATATGGATCTGAGGATCAGCTTTTCCATTTCTGTGAAAAAAGCTGTTGACATTTTGATAGAGATTACACTGAATTTGTAGGTAGCCATAGGTCATGTCTGTAATCTATTGTTTACAGAAGCACATGTACATGGAAAGAATGTGGACACACTCTTTTTGGACACATCCAAGCCAGGAGAGTGGTTTCCTCTAGGGATGGAAGGGGTCAGTATAGGGAGGACAAAGGAACTCAGGAGGGACACACAGGGGACTTCAATTATACCTGTAGTGTTTTATGCCTTAAAAAAATTTGGAAGCAAACTTTGTTAAAATTATCACCACTGAACAGGTGGCAGATGGATGTGTGCTATTTTGCTCTTTGCACTTGTCTGTAGCTTTGAAATTTCTTATTATAGAGGAGAGAGATGAAATGAGTGTCTTTGTCACGTGGGAAGAGGGTCTGCTCTGGGAGGGAGCCGAAGGGTGGGCAGTGGTGATTGGAGCAGAGGAGGCGGGGACATCAGGGTCCAGCAGGGGCTGGAGCACAGGGGTGGCCCAGCCTGAGTGGGGCGCCCCGGGCAGAGGCTGAGGAGGCCTCCTCCTGAGAGGATCTCGCCGTTCACCTCCCTCATATTGTCCCCTCGCTGACCTGTCCATCAGGGACCTATTAACAGAGCTGAATTTAAATACAGGTGGGACTTGGCTTTGATCACCTATTCCAGCTTGTGTCACCTCTCAGGTTAAAACCTAAAGAGGGTCAGTGTGTTACCCAAGGACTCACCAAATGTGTAAAAAGGGCCCTGCATCACAGTGCCGTATAGATTCTCGGGACTGGGCCAGGCTCATGAGAGACCACAGAGCCGTATTAGCTCAGAATTCTGGGAGCAGAGAGCAGGCTTGATGCCCAGGGAGGAAGGTGTTAGAGCTGATGCCAGTCCCGGGGTGGTCTATACGTGGTGAAGGATGCTTCTGGCTGGAGGGTGGGCACCCCAGGGATAAGGGTGAAGCGTTCTTAGGTCCACTGGAGCAGCCCCTCAGGACTGCCAGCCAAGAAAGACACGTACAAGCGGCTCTACGTATGTGAGTGTAGGGGACGGAATAATGTCCCCCCTGAAGATGTCTACATCCTAGTCCCCAGACTTTGTGAACATGGTACCTTTCATGGCCAAAGGGACTTTGCAGGTGGCGAGACTTACTGAATTATCCAGCTGGGCCCAAAGTCATCACAAGGGTCCTTCTGAGAGAGAGGCGAGGGGTCAGAGGCAGAGAGGATGTGGTAGTGAAAGCAGAGTGATGGGCTGTGGAGGTAGAGGAAAGGACCAGAAGCCAAGGGAGCCAGGGAAGGCAGGGGCATGGGTTCTCCTGGAGCCTCCAGACGAGCTGAGGCTGTGCCAGCACCTTGATTTGGCCAGCTGGACCTCTGACGCAGTTTGGAGTTTGGCCTCCAGAGCCATATGATAATAAATCTGTGTTTTTAAAAGCATCACGCTTGTGGTGACTGCAATAGGGAATGAATACAATGACTTTTCGAGGACGTGGTATACATAAAAATTAGGATAGTGTGTATCAAAAATAGCTATCAGTAGGACAATCAGAAAGCAGATACAATCAGGACAGTATTTCCTGTCCCACAAGCTCCGTGAGAATTCTACACTCTCCTGTCAAGAAGTGGGGTCGGGCTTCCCTGGTGGCGCAGTGGTTGGGAGTCCGCCTGCCGATGCAGGGGACACGGGTTCGTGCCCCGGTCTGGGAAGATCCCACAGGCCGCGGAGCGGATAGGCCCGTGAACCATGGCCGCTGAGCCTGCGCGTGCGGAGCCTGTGCTCCGCAACAGAAGAGCCCACAACAGTGAGAGGCCTGCGTACCGCAAAAAAAAAAAAAAAAAAAAAAAAAAAAGAAGTGGGGTCTACTCTCCTTCCCTTAAACCTGAGTGGGCTTTTGTGCCTGCTTCAAGGAGAGAAATGATGGGACTTCCAAGGCTGCGTTGTAAGATGTGATACAGCTTCTGTCCTGGATCCTTCTTCCTCCTGGACTCGTGCTTTGGGAACCCTGAGCCAACACGTAAGAACACCTACCCCGAAGCTGCCGTGCTGGGGAGAGCACACAGAAACACACGGAGGCCCAAGGAGCTGCAGCTGTTGGAGCTCCCACTTCTTGGAATCTCCCCAGCCCAGATGCCAGACAGTGAGCAAGCCTTCATCCCCCAGCCTTAGAGCCTCAATCCAGTAAAGCCATTCAGGCTCATCCACGTGGCTATCCAAAGCTCTGCTGGATTCTCCCTCCCCCTAGCAGACCTCTCTGCTCAACACTCAGTGTGGACCCTGACTCAGCGATGTCCTCATGGAAGAAAAGGACTAGGAACCCAACTCGCCTAGGAAGAAGTCTTCCATCTCTGGAATTTTAGTTTCATTTTGCCCTCTTACTTTCCACAGAGCTCCTATATCTTTAAAATACTGTTTTTGTAATTTATCCAGTTTTATTTTCTGGTTGGTGCAGCACGAGAAAAGGTTGGTCACTGCCTACTACATTCTACCCAATAAAGCCTAAGAACTTCCAGTCAATTCTTGAATGTTCCACTCTTTTTTTTTTTTTTTTGCGTTATGCGGGCCTCTCACCATTGTGGCCTCTCCCGTTGCGGAGCACAGGCTCCGGACGCGCAGGCTCAGCGGCCATGGCTCACGGGTCTAGCCGCTCAGCGGCCTGTGGGATCTTCCCGGACCGGGGCACGAACCCGCGTCCCCTGCATCGGCAGGCAGACCCTCAACCACTGCGCCACCAGGGAAGCCCGAGTGTTCCACTCTTAAATACCAACCAGTAAACCAAGATCGTCAGACATCTGAGGAAAACTCCAACATGAGGAAAGAGAGAAAGGAAAACAAACAAAAGAAAACAACCTAAAAGAACAGACTATGCAGAGAGAAGAAAACTGATAATTTGTTAGAGCAGTAATAAGAAGTTAGTGCACTATGCTACAAATAACAAGTGCTGGAGAGGGTGTGGCGAAAAGAGAGCCCTTCTACAATGTTGGTGGGGATGTAAGTTGGTACAGCCACTGTGGAGAACAGTATGGAGGTTCCTCAAAAAACTAAAAATAGAGCTACCATATGATCCAGCAATCCCACTCCTGGCCATATACCCTGAGAAAACCATAATTCAAAAAGATACACGCACCCCAATATTCATAGCAGCACTATTTACAGTAGCCCAAACATTGAAACAACATAAATGTCTATCTACAGAGGAATGGATAAAGAACATGTGGCACATATATACAATGGAATATTACTCAGCCATAAAAAAAGAATGAAATAATGTCATTTGCAGCAACATGGATGGACCTAGAGTTTATCATACTAGGTGAAGTAAGTCAGAAAGAGAAAGACAAATACCATGTGATATCACTTACATGTGGAATCTAAACTATGACACAAATGAACTTATCTACAAAACAGAAACAGACTCACAGACATAGAGAACAGACTTGTGGTGGCCAAAGGGGAGGGGGCGTGGGGGAAGGATGGATCGGGAGTTTGGGGTTAGCAGATGCAAATTATTACATATAGGATGAATAAACAACAAGGTCCTACTGTATAGCACAGGGAACTATATTCAATGCCCTGTGATAATTCATAATAAAAAAGAATGTATCTATATGTATAACTGAGTCACTTTGTTGTACAGCAGAAATTAACACAGCATTGTAAATCAACTATACTTCAATAAAAATTTTTTTTAAACAGAAATGAGTGTACTATGTTTGAATTTTCTTATCAATTCACGGAAGCCTGTTGTAGGTTAGGGATATAAATGCTTTATTTCCTTACATCCATGCTACCCTCACCATCTGGTACAGGAATTACTGGTTTATAACCTCCCTCCTCCTTGAGGGTCTGTACTTCATCTTGGTATTTCTAGCAAACCAGCACCTGGCAGGTGCACCAACAATGTGCAATGATTGAAAGAACTGGTGAACTATAGAAATGTCTTCACGTTCAGTCACCTCTGCATCCCCCCCATGCCTCTGCGCCACAAACACCGAGCCTTCGGATAATGGGGAGACCTGGGTGTTGTCCCACTTCTTGGGGGTTTCCTGGGCTTAGCTCAGAGGTGAGGCTGCTCGTCAATTCCCCGGATGACTGGGTTCCCGCCTCTCACTTGCCAGGTGGGGTTTGGACAGGCAGCGTGCTGGGGAGGATCCTTGCACTCAGCCCCATGAAGAGGCTGCAGAGCTGATGTGGCTTTGGGAAGTGGGCACAGATGGAATGGGGAGGATTCCCGAACCCCAGAGGACTCCTGCCTGTCACAGGCTGCGGCAGGACCTTCTCCCATGAGGGCAAGAACGTGGTCACCGTGACTCTGTCATGTGCTTCAGCGGTCCTGGAGTGGTCTGGAGTCTGGGATACGGCAGAGGTGATGGAATATCTCCTCCAAGATTAGACGATAAGAGACTGTCTTGGGCTCTCCCGATCTGCCGGATCACTCACGCCAACAACCACATGAGCGAGCTTGGAAGCAAGTTTTCAGCTCCAGCTGAGCCTTGAGATGCCTGCAGCTCTGTCCACTGCTGAACAGCATCCTGTGAGAGACTCCAAGCCACAACCACACAGCTAAGCTACTCCTGGATGCCTGACCTCCAGAAACTGTGAAATAATAATGTGTATTATTTAAAGCCATGAAGTTTTGCAGTAATTTGTTATGAGACAAGAGTAACAGATAGCGTTGGAAATCCTTTTCCTTGGCAGTTCTGAAAGCTTTGCTCTGAGGCTAAGGTTCTAGCTTAGCAGTGTTTCTGCTGAGAAGTCCGCACACAGCCCACTTTGCCCCGGAAGGTGTGGACCTTCTCTTTACCCTGTGTATCCTGAAATTGCATGATGGTTTGCCATCTTGGGTCTCCGTTTTCCATTGGGTTGGGGCCTGATGGGCCATTTCAGTCTGGAAATTCATTTCTTTCAGTGCTGGGGTCATCATCTTTCTCAATAGTCAGGAAAATGAAAGAACAGCAAATGAGATCCCTTGTACACCCTCCAGATGGCAAATATTAAACAGAGTAACACGTGTCCAGAGCCAAAAAGGGTGTGGGAAATGCGCACCCTCACCCCCGCTGGGAGGAGGGCAACGCTAGAACATTTGAGGGAAGGTAATCTGACGGTCTGTTAAAATTAACATGCACTTACATTTTAAGTCCGTCAGCTCACCTCTAGGAATCTACTTCTTTCAGACGTAACACATTGTCACTCCATTCCAAAAATGACAATGTGTCAGGCCCTGAGGGTGTAGCCAACGAACTGGACAGACAGGGCCCTGCTCTCATGGGGCTGACTGTCTTGTGGGAAAGGCAGACCACAGATAAACAAAGAAACTAGAAACGTACTGGGTCGGGATTAGGGCTGTGTATTAGTTTCCTAGGGATTCGTAACAAATTACCACGAACTGAGTGGCTTAAAACAACTGGGATATACGCCGCCACAATTCTGGAGACTGGAAGTCCAGAATCAAGGTGTGCAGCGTTGGTTCCTTCTGGAGGCTCCGAGGGAGAATCTTGCCTTTCTCCTCACTCCTGGTGGCCACCAACAACACTTGGTGGCCTTTGGCTTGTGGATGCATCACTCTGATCTCTGTTGTCACATAGCCTACTCCTCTCTGTGTCTTTGTGTAAATGATCTCTTCTTATTTGGACACCAGTAATTGGATTAGGGTTCTTCTGAGTCTAGTCTGACCTCATCTTAACTTGACTACATCTGCAAAGAGTGTTTCCAAATAGTCCCTTTCACGGGTACCAGGAGTTGACCTTGAACCACACTGGTCTGACCTGTGTGGGTCCACTTATACGTGTGTTATTTTCAATAGTAAAGCACAGTAGTACATGATCTGAGGTTGGCTGAATCCATGGATACAGAATCTTGGATTTGGAGGAGCCACGTATAGAGAGGGCTGACTGTAAGTTATACATGGATATTCAACTTTGTGGAGGGTCCTGGCCCCCAGCCTCTGCATCATTCAAGGGTCAACTGTATCTTTTTCTTTTAATTTTTTTTTATTTTTAATTTTATTGGAGTATAGTTGATTTACAATGTTGTGTTAGTTTCAACAGCTGTATCTTTTTAAAGGACGCAATCCAAGCCTCAGAGGGCTGTGTGGAGAATTAATATCAATATAATATAAGAGAGTGAGGGTGGGTACTTAAACTTGACCAAGCAGGAGGGCTTCTCGGAGGAGGTGACATTTAACCTGAGCTCTGAACGGTGAGGAAGAAGTCACTGATGATCAAGGAAGAGCCTTCTAGGAGAGAGAACAGCTGGCACAGGGGCCTCAAGGCAGGATTGGGTTTGGCAAGGTCAAGGTCTTGCAACTGAGTGGGTGTAACTGGTGCTGATGGGCACGAGGGTGATCCAAAGTGAGCTCAGAGAAGGCGGCAGGGTCAGATCATGCTTGGAAACCCAGGCTGAGGAGTTTGTGTTTTATCTTGGAGGAGGCGAGTGATGTGATCTGACCTGTGGGCTAGAAACCACAGTATGTGAGAATGTATGCACTAGGCTGTCTGTTACATCACCATTGGCAAAACAAGCAAACAAACAAAAAACTGGAAATAACCTCTATGTACATTATGGGGAACTGGTTGAATAAACTGTGTTATATCCGTTCCATGGATTATGAGCTTGAGCTCTGTGCACCCCCCCGAGGGAGGCTCCTGACATCCGAAGTGAAGAAGAAGGTTGTGTGGTGAGGTGTCGAGTTTATCCGTGTGTGTGTGTGTGTGTGTGTGTGTGTGTTTTCTTCGAGCCATAAAAGCCATCTGCAATGCTTGACCATGACAAGTACAGCCCACAAGGGCAGGTCTGAGGTTATCTGGGTTCTATCAACCGAACCCTTGCTAGCCACTGGGTCTTCCTGAAAGGCTCTGGTGTATAACACCCAGCCCTGGTCATAAAAGTCTTCTCATGTTGTACAGGCTCAGTTTGGAGGCCTTCTCCCCACCAGAGCATGTATAGAGTCACAGGATGTTGGAGAGTGAATGGCCCTTAGAGGTCTCCTACTCGGCCCCGCATTCTACAGAGCGAGGCACTGAGGCCAGAGAGGGGGACGGTCACTCCCAAGCCACAGTCAGAGGTGGGACACAAATCCAGACCGTCTCTTGAATGTGTCCCTCTGGCCCTGCAGGATCTTTCAAGTCCCCATCCTATAGCTGTACAGAGCACATCCCACGCGTTTACACGCAGCATCCATAGAGCCCAGCCTGGGAACGCGATCCAATTCCCATCTTTGAACCCAAGCACCCAAACTCTCATCTACAGGAACTCAGATTGGACAGCAGCGTTGCAGGAGGTTCACAAGCTGGTTTGTTTCGTGCACCATCTTCTCTGTGGAGGCTGCCAGGTGACAAGCTCCATCCTGTGTGGTCCCCACCCACAGGCCCCCAGTGCCCTCAGGTGCAGACAGTGGGCTCCAATGTCCAGATAGGTGTGACCAGCTGCTCCTTTGGACGGGGATGGAGAGGTTTCCGCACCCACCTGGCTTGGGAAGACAAGGAAGCCAGGAGACTCAGACGTTTCTAGGGGTTTCCGTACAAACGACTGAAATAATTTCCAGGTTACTCTAAATGAATCCTCCTTCTCAGCCCATCCCAAAGACTGCTTCCTTTTGGAAGCCGGAGGTCCTGTCCTCCTTGGCCTCCTCTCCTTCTTTTCAGACTCCACGTGCTCAAGAAATCTGTGTTGATGTCTTGGCCCAGAAAGTGAAATGAATCTGAATCTCCATTCCCTAAGAGGTCCAGGATCGGGTCCCTCAGAAGGACCAGGATTTCTCTGGATTTCCCCACTTTCAAGTTAGCTGCTGTTTCCTCATGTTCAACTTGCTTATTGGTGGTAAAAATGAGAGCTCTTCTTAGGACACCTACAGAAATTTGGGTGGTAGGACAGGAAGGGAGATTTGTAATAGTCTCCACCTGGAAACAACTCCCACGTCAGTTGACAGGAAGACGGATGCACACGTTGCAGTGTGGTCCATGGAACCATCCACAGCCCTGAGAACGAATGAGCTAAACCACAGGAAAAAAACCCGTGATTTAATCTCAGAAACCATTACACTGAATGAAAGAAGCTGAACTCAAAAGAACACGTAGGTACAATTTATTTCTGTAAAGCTGAAAAGCTGGCAGAATTAAATTACAGTGTTTAAGGTCGCGTGCTTGGGTGGCTCTATAAGATAATAAAGAAAAGCTGCAAGGCCCAATGCTGGCCACCTTTGTAGGGACGGGGGATGCTGACCGGGAAGGGCTCGCTGGGGCTGCAATCTCCATTCTCCAGCTGGCCTATGATTTAGCTCACCAATAATTTGTTAAGCTGAAGTTATTTTATGCATATTTCTCTCTATATATTATTTTTCAAAATACAAATGCCTAAGAGAATAAAGTCTATACTTTTTTTTAACATGGTAAGATTTCATGTAAGGATTTGTGGGGACTGGTACTGGGACCCCACGAAGGGTATTTTAGGGGGCTGGGCTCTCTCTCTCTCCCCTCCTGGCCCCCTTCCTCCCTCCCTCCTTCAGCGTCTCTTCCTCTCCCACAGAAAGCCCCTGCATCCCCTCATCCGCACCACTGTGCTAAGCAGTCCCTCTGCATCCAGGCTTTCATTTCCTGGAAAATTCTGTCGGAGCTCAGGTACGTAGAGAAGAGCTTATGACTGACTACTATTGGGAACCAGCCACCCTGGGTCGGCTGCCCTGGGTCAGGCAGGTCTGATCTTCTCTGGCCACGGGCCAGGGTAGGTGATGACGAGGGGCACCCCTGGCCAAACCCTGGTGGCCTCGGTAGAGGGGCTGAGGGTGGCCGGTTTCTCTGAGCGGGCTGAGCGGACAGGACTGTCCCTCCAACACAAGGACTGCATGGTGTGAGCTGGGCACACCATGGACAGGTAGGTGGCCAAAGGGAAGCAAATTATCTCAGGGCCCAAAAGGAACAAGAGGCCTAACCAGATGGGAAGAACCCAGGACCCCTGGCTGGCCAGCTCTATTCACCCGCTTTGGGGACCCAGGGCTGTGGAGCCCCCAGACCCCGTTTATCCCCCGTGACGTGGCCCTGGTCCCCACTCCAGGTCTAAGGGAAGCCAGGTCCGTCCCCCGCTGTGCTAGCGGCCATCTCCAGCAGCCAAGCCCCCAGCCCCTTCCTGGGGGAACAGATTCACAGGTTAGCAAACACTGGCATCTCCTCCAGACCTGTCATTTGTTTTGGTTTTTATTTTTTGCCTTTAAAAGATTTCTCTTGGGCTTCCCTGGTGGCACAGCGGTTGAGAGTCCGCCTGCCGATGCAGGGGACACGGGTTCGTGCCCCGGTCTGGGAAGATCCCACATGCCGCGGAGCGGCTGGGCCCGTGAGCCATGGCCGCTGGGCCTGCGCGTCTGGAGCCTGTGCTCCGCAACGGGAGAGGCCACAGCAGTGAGAGGCCCGCGTACCGAAAAAAAAAAAAAAAAAAAGATTTCTCTTCTTATTGCCTTGTCAACACCTCCCTCCCATCCTCCCCATTGCTGGGAGTCAGCTGGGCAGGAAAGGGCTTTCCTCACAAACCCTCGGTACCCCTCCGGGAGCTGCGCAGGAGCTTTTATCACCTCAGCCCCCTCAGCCCCTCTCTGCAGCCTGTACCCTCCAGGGCAGCCGCGCCTCCACGTTCATCGCTCTGACCTTCCAGACCGCGAGCCAGGCCTTCTAGACAAGGATCCTGAGAGCAGCAACGGGGCGATCACCGTTGCTGAGCACCCGTCCCACACCTGGAACCTGCGTCTACGTTCACAAACCCCTGCCAAGGAGCCACTTCCTTTCCCAGGTTTGCAGCTGAGGCTTGAGGGGGTCAAGCAGTGTCCTCTGGGTCCAGCAGTACCTAAGTAGCAGAGCCAGAGCTGCACCCTGTCCCTGTCTGGATTCAAAGCCTTGGGCTTGTCCACTCCGTGAACCATGGTCTTCTAGGCTGATCCTCCCGTTTATCCTTGACAGGCAGAGCCTGCTATCACCATTCCCTTTCTACGCAGAAGAAAACGGAAGGTCAGAGAAACTGAGTGGCTCAGACCACACTGGGCCCTCTAGGTCAAGCCCTGAGCCTTTGCTTTGCAGGGTCTTCCCGGCTCTCCTGTTCTTTCAGGGACGAGGACTGCCCTGGATTCTGCCTTCCTTCCTCCCGTGTTATCTGAGTCCTTCCTACTATCTATCTGTCTATCTATCAAATCACCATGCTGGGGTCATAAGGGATGAACAGCTGGATCTGTCTATCTATCCATCCTTCCCTCCATCCATCCGTCCGCCTACCAACCCGCTCACCTACCCAGTTATCTATCTACCCTATCTATCTATCTATCTATCTATCTATCTATCTATCTATCTATCATTTATCTCACAGCCCATGCTGTCAAGGAACTCAACAATCCAGTAACAAGGATGGGTGTGCGCATGTGCACACACGCACATGAATACTCACAAACGTACATCTTCAGATAACCGCTCATCTATAAAAGAGCTGTATATTCTGTTCAGGAGACTTTGACCTTGCACCCAGGGACAGTGAGTCAGAAGAGCTGCTTCAGCAGCCCGGTCCTGGTCCCTCCTCTGGCCAGACACAGCGCTGGACACCAGGAGGACGGAGAAATGAAGCAGGCAGGAGTCCAGCTCCCACGGAGCTCCTGTCTTTAAGAGAGACTCTCAGATCTGCGCTGTCCAGGGTTTTGTGGGGGAGGGGCAGGTGGCAGGGCTGGGGCAGGACCTGCCTCTCCTGGTGAAAGGCTGAGGACGCGCCTGCTCATGAGATGGTCCAGGCCCGCCCCCCGTTTGCTCCGTGGCTTGGGAAAGGGACACAGCATCTCTGGGCTGGGAGTGTCCCTTCTGCAGCATGACACGGTTTAGCAGCAGCTGCTCCAGAAGAGCTGGGGCTCCTGCCCTGAGGGGGACTTGGTCCCCTCGCAGTCCAGCCATAATGCAGGCAGACGAGGCACCCTGCCCTTGTGCTGGAGCATCACTGTAGCCGGGAGGTACTCAGCTTGCTGGAGTTTCCCCTCCGACGGGGAAGGAGGCCCAGTGCGGCCCTGTGAGCCCCTCTGCAGCTCGGGGCTGGAGGCCTGTACGTTTCCAGCTTCCTTCACCACCTGCTCGGCGCCCTCTCTCCACCAGAAACAGGAGCCAGGTGCTTCTCCCACAGGAAAGGGGCTGTGGTTTCCAAGTCACTTTACCAACGCCAAGGACTCTGGGTTTAGAGGGAAGAGCCAAGGGGTGAATGAGGAGGGGGAGCCCGCCGGCCTCAGGCCTGGCTCAGACCCAGCATGTTTGCTTCCTGTGTTCGCTGGTCGGAGCAAGCCTCCGGCCGGCCTGGATCAAGGGCTGGGCAGCAGACACCTCTCTCCCAGCCCCTGGGGGAAGACGCTGCAGCCTCATTGCATGGACTTGGAGACAGGACGGAAGAAAGCTTTCGCCTGCTGTTTGCGATCTACCTGTGGTCACAGTGAGGGCTCTGGGCCAACACCCACCCTTGCTCCCGTGTGCCCAGAGGGTCAGGAGCCAGAGGTGCTACACGTGGGGTGGAGGGTCGGGTGGTCTGTGCCAGGTCCTGGTGGCCCCAATCCACACTTGCCCAGACTGGAGTCAGCAGCTTCTTCTTGAGGATTAAGACACGGTGTGTTTTCATTTTCACTTTAATCTAAAAATGCATGTAAACGTGTTCTGAGCCATCTGCATGGCCCTGAGTCCCACCAGGAATTTCACTGTACTCAGGTCTGTGTTTCTTCCCCATCCATGGTGCTGGGGGCCAAGCAGCAACATGGTGATGGCCCTAGGGGACTGAAGGGATAGCCTGATGCCATCGGGGCACAGGGCACGCACATGGCACCTCGGGCATTCAGAAAGACGAGAGCAGAGGGAAACTGAGTCCTGATGTGGCCGAGGTGACCTGGGGGAAGCTTCTCTCAGCAGCTGGAAGAGTTTCCTGTCATCAGTGGTGATTGCACATCTGCCGACATCACCTGCTGCCTTGAAGTCGTGCTGGGGGCAACGAGGCTGGGAGCAAACTCTGGGTGGGCACTGAAGGTGCCTGCTGGGGTGGAATCAACCTGTGAAGGAGGGTGAAAGTGGTGGGTGGGTCTCCAGAACATCTGGGTCCCCAACAGCCTGACCAGATAAGGACTTTGTTACTAACAACAGCCACCTTTGCCTGGTCCTGGGTGCCAGGCCATCACTGTTTAACCAACAACCCAGTGGAGGAAGTATTGCTATTTCCACTTAGCAGATGAAGACTGGTTCAGAGAGGTTAAGTAAGCTGCTCAGAGCTGCACAGCATTCCAACCAGCCCTGTCCTCCTCTGCAGCCAGGACCCTTCCAGCCCCGCCTCGGCCTTCTCCTCTAGTCTTGGGGAGGGCGGCCCCCCTCCTGAGACTTCTCAGGGTCACGTGAGAAACAAATGCATTTGCCCCACCTTGGCCTTTGCCAGCCTGCCAGGCAACCCAGTTCATAATTAGGTAATTAAGTCTTTGAGTAAACACTGGAGAAGTCCAACCTGTTTTTGTCTTGCTTCAGGAAAACAAGGTCCCAGGAGCTTTCCAGTAAGTTCAGAGTGTTTCTGGCTTGGCGGTGAGTAAACAGGGACAAGCGGCTTCGGTCCTATCCACCCACTGCCCCCCACCCCGCCTTCCACCCAGCGCGCTGTTTGTTCTCCAGGGAGCATGAGCCCCGCATGGTGAGGGGCAGCTGGCCCCCTGGGGTCTGGTGTCTCTGGGAGTCCCCAGGCCGGGACTCCAGGATTTAGGAACGTCCGTCAGGGTGCGTGTGACCCTTCAGGCCTGGGCCCTCGCCAGCGCGGGGCTGGGGGCAGGCAAGGCCTGGGGCTTTGTGTTTCTGGATCCCCAGCGATGAGCTCATGGTCAGAGAAGGGTTTGTTGAGCAAAGTGTGTTGAAGATGCTTCATGCTGAGCACCGTCCAGGGCTGTTGTGAAAACCCTCCTGGGCTAAGACCTCGGACAGAAGAGACAGGGGCCCCTTCGGAAACCCTCCTCATTTGCCATCATTTCATTTCATTGGAGACAAAGTCTGCCTCACCCCACGGAGTGCTCAGAAAGGGAGTCTGGGCACAGAGTGGCCAGGACAGACAAGAGGCGGAGGGCACGAGAACGCCAGGTCCTGGCGCAGGAGGAGGGGGCAGCAGAGGGGCCAGTGTCCCCCACCCCCCAGGACCGCTCACGGCTGGCACCGCAGGGGGCTCTCAGCCCGCAGGTTCATTCCAGGGCCGTGTTGGAGGCATCTTAAGGGTCCGCTGAGAGCAGATTGGGGCAGGCTATGTCGTGGCCACCTCCCCCGTCTTCACCCCTCTGATGCTGCACGAGGGGCTGGCTTCTGGGCCCCAAAGGGGTCTGTGTTCGCTGTCCCTCACCTGGGGCCCTTGCCACCCCAGGTTGAAATTGTCTACGGACTTACCTGTCTCTCCACCAGACTGTGGGCATCTTGAGGGCAGGCCCACGTGCGAAATGGCCCTAAATCCTCACCATCAGGCCTGGCACCTGGAACGCAGGAGGGTCTTGGGATGCTCTGTGTGCAAACGTGTGAACATTGATGAAGGCATCTGTGCAAAGAGGGTGGGAGCAGCACCGACAGACGAATGGATGAGCTGTGGTACAAATACACAACGGAATATGACTCAGCCATTAAAAAAATGAAATAATGCCATTTGCAGCAACATGGGTGGACCTAGAGATGATCATACTAAGTGAAGTAAGTCAGACAGAAAGACAAATATCATATGATATCACTTATATGTGGAATCTAAAAAAAGATGCAAAAGAACTTATTTACAAAACAGAAACAGACTCACAGACATAGAAAACAAACTTATGGTTACCAAAGGGGCAAGGCGGGAGGGATAAATGAGGCCATGTGATTTCACTGTGGCTAGTGGATAGTAGTGGAAGTGTGCAAATGCGGACGTGTTCTCATAGGGAAGGGGCATACTCTTCTGTCAGCTCTTGCTTTATGACAAAGGGGCTGGATGAAATGCAGTGTGAGAGCTGGAGCTCCAGCAGCCATATTGGATCATGAGAGTCACTCTGAAGATGGAAATCACACGTGGTGGAGCAACGCTGGTCTGTGAGACCAGGGGGCACCACACAGGCCCTGGGCTGGCTCCTTCTGGACTTCAAGAACATGAGGGAGGAAGAAGCTATCTTGTTTGAGCCCTTGCTACTCAAAGTGTGTTCCAAGGACCAGCAGCATTGGCATCTCCTGGGAGCTTGTTAGAAATGTATAATCTCGTGTCCCACCCAGACCCGCTGAATCAACACCACAGGTTAATAAGATCCCTGAGTGATTTGTACGCCCTTTAAAGTTTGAGAAACACTGGTGTAAGCCACTTTTATTGGCTGAACCTAATTCTGACTGGTCATGGCTGCGATGGCCTTGCTGGTGGCCTTGCTGATGGCCTTGCTTGAGTTCCCCATTATTTAAGAGTATTGAGGCAATGGCTTCTGGGAAAGCCATCCATGACTAACGGGGACCTGTTTTCATCCTGATGTGGCTGGGAGAGCTCTGTGTGAAGAGTGGGCCTGTCCAGAGTACCGGGAGAGATCAGAACTCCCAAGCCTGTGTGTGCATATCTGTGCAAAAGCATGTGCGTAGCTGTGAGTGGCCCCGTGTGCTTGCCTGTGTTTGCAGAAGGGCTGGCGGGGCCAATGGACTGTGCTTACCCACTAGTTGTTGTTGCATCTGTCAGGAAGACAGAGGCAGACAAGAGCAGGGGTACATCCAGCCTATGGAGACATGATTAAAATCAGATTGGCCCTGGGAATTCCCTTGTGGTCCCGTGGTTAGGACTCTGGGCTTCCACTGCAGAGGGCAAGGGTTCGATCCCTGGTTGGGGAACTAAGATCCCACAAGCCACATGGCATGGCCAAAACCAAAAAATAAATACATAAATATGAAAATAAAATCAAATCAGATAGGCCCTGTGGTATGTGCCTAAATGCAACCGTGCTGGGAATCAGGCACCTGGGAAGGTGCCAGCGTGACAAACAGACCTGGGGACCCAGGAAGAGAAGAAGCCAGCCTGTCCTGAGGATGGAAGCCATGTGGGCTGAGGGCTGATGCCTGAGGCTCCCTTGTCCCCAGGCGTGGGACCAGCCACCTGCCTGCACAGACCGTGGGCGGTGGCATCCGGGTGAAAGGGGCTGACGTCAAGGCAAAGGTCCAGAGCATGGTTCATGAGGCCTGGCCCATGTTTCACTCCGTGTCGTCTACAGCTTTCTTGCCTCTCCCTGGTCCCCCTTGGAAGAATGCCTTCACGCCTGAGCCAGGAGAGCATCCAGTTCCGAGAAATGGGGGAGGTTTATTTTCTTGCTGCTGGAGGCCGTGCCCCACCGTCACCCGCCCTCTCTGGGATGGGAGGGCAGCACCTGGGGAAGCAGAGGCAACATCACCTGACAGGCATCACTGCCGTGCCCGCCACCTGGCGGGGGTTTGTGGGCCAGGGTGCACTCTTTGCTGGACAAACATCCCCTGGACTCTGGCCCAGAAAAGCACCGTGAAGCCAGGTGGGGAAGGCCCGCTGGCATCTGGACACCCTCCTGGGCAGGAAGGGAGTCAGACCTGTCAACAGTTACAAGAGTTTTCTGCTATAGAGGAAGTCGCTGTGTGACTTTGGGCAATGCACTTAACCTCTCTGTGCCTTGATGGCCTTATCTCGAAGATGAAGATGCTAATGTCTCTTTACAGAGTTAGGAGGAGGATAACATGAGTTAATATTTGATACCCTTATGACGCTCACATCAGGGTCTGGGAGAGACCAGAGGAGGGGCCCCCCATGCCGTCTGGGGAGGGGCACAGGGGAGGTGGTGCTTCAGAGAGAGGCTGAGGATAAGTTGGGGTTTGCCCGTCAGAGACGGGGAGGAGCATTTCGGACAGTACCGGCCAAGGCACCAAAGAAGAAAGCTGTGGAGGGGGAAGGGTTCAGTCGAGGCTGGAAGGGGTGGGGGGGAGGCTGCATTGGTGGGCGGGGCCTCGTCCGGAGCCTCCTAGACACGCAGGCCCGCCCGGGAGTCCTCCGGCACCGCACCCGCACGAGCGCTCCGCTAGGACCATTCCCTGGTCCGGGCTGCTGGCTCCTGTGTCTTCTCAGGAAGCTCCTGAGGGCGCTGTCCTGCTGGCCCCTTGTGGTCGCATCCTCGGCCGCAGCCCGGGGCCTGGACGCAGGAGACCTCCCTGGAGTTTCGGGCAGCACATCCCTGAGTCTCATCCTGGGTACCCCCGCCCCCGGTCTGCTCCCCAAGTCACCCTGAAACTCATCCTTCTTTGGGGCTCGTTGCCCCTTGCGTGAAGCCTTCGAGAAGACAGCTCCAGGCTCCCTGTTTGATCCCCGCCCCCCGCCACTGCTGTACGCACTCCGAGCCTGGGCGTGGCCTAGGCCGGCCTAGAGCCCTCGCTTGTGCGCGTGCTGCAGGGCTGGGCCCGGAATGGGGCGGCCCTGCCCCTCCATCCCACGCAAAGCATCACGACAGGAAGTGACGGAAGCTGCTGAGGACCACATCTGACTTTCCCTGCAGACCAACAGGCAGGCCAGCGTCTCTGTGCTGAAACGCGTGAAGCCTGGTTCCCACCCTCGGGCCTTGACTACAGGTGGCTGTGATCACAGTGCCGGCGCTGACTGCCGGGCCCTACGTTTAGGGCCATCGGGCCATGCAGCCTGGTCGGATGCCAGAAGGAACGAGCAGAATCCTCCCAAGCCACCAGCCTCTGACCTCGACTTCTGCTTCCTAGGGAAAGTGTTAGGTTTGGTTTTCTCAAACCCATCTCTGACGGACAGACAGCCGACACAGAGGACAAGGCTTAAAGAAGCAAGCCCTGGGCTGCAAACAGCGGTCCCGAAGGGCTAATTTGCTGGCCTGTGATGGACAGGCGCGCTCCGCGGTGAGCGCTGGGTGGTCCCGGACAGGGCTTCGCCATCTGGTCGCTGTCAGTGGGGTGGGAGTGCTGTCACTGAGCTCTGAGCCAGCATCCAGCATCTCCTCCTTTTCCTCTCTGCACCGGCCGCAGGCCTGGGGTCACAGCCAAGGCTAACAGGAGAGAATTGGGACCTGCAGGTTTCCCTCTACAGAGGGCTTGTGGGAAACAGCGTCCACCTGGGCGGGGCCGCGTGCCAGATCGTCTAGTGGGGAGTTACACGGAAGAGGGTCGGTTTAGAGAGGTTTAACTCTACAACGCATGGCTGTCGGCGAGCGAGTTTTGTTGAATCTTTAACCACGTGGCAAGCGGATCGAGCAACTTTTTTTAGTAGAAGATTCTGGTTTCAACCTCCCATCCAACCTCAGTACATCTTACTTTGCTCCCCGCTCAGACTTGACGTCATAGCAGGAACGCCGCAAAAGGGGTCTCTTCTGAGACATCCATTCCCTCTCGCCTCACCCCGGCCTGGCTTCTGGACGTGGCCACCCTCACGGTGAGGCCAGGGGAGGAGGACAGCGGGAAGTTGTCCCTGGTTTCTGCAGCTGGCAGGGAGCTGACGTGGTGGTCACACACCCAGCACAAGGGTATTTCCCGAGGACCGTTTCCCCTTCACGCGGATCCCTCCCTTATTACAGGACTTGGTCCCGAGATCAGGGAGGCCAGGAAATGCCATGATCTGCCACCTGCAAGGTGAGGGACCAGAGAGTGGAGTTCAGCCCGAGTTGGAAGAACTGCGGGCCAGGGGCGCCCGCGGTGGAGCTCGCCGTCTGAGGCTGAAGCCCTGCGAACCTGTTACGGGGGGGTGAGGTGCGGATGCTGTAAGGCCAGGGTCCACGGCCCTGAGAACCCAGGGAGCCGATGTGGAGGGCAGGATAAGATGGTCCCAGCTCAAGCAGAAAAAGCAGATTCACCCGTCCCCCATCTTTGTGTTCTATGCAGGCCCTCCGCGGATCAGGTGATGCCCACCCACGTGGGGGAGAGTGGTCTTCACCGGGTCAACTGATTCAAATGCTAATCTCTTCTAGAAACACCCTCCCGGTTCCCGGACACACCCAGAAATAATGTTTTTAACAGCTTTCTGGGCCTCCCTTAGTGCAGTCAAATTGATGTGTAAAATCAACCGTGGCAGGAGGCCACCCTTTTCTCCATGGGGAGGGAAGGGAAACACATTCCATCGCAGAGCCCTTTCCTCCCACCAAATCCACAAGCCTCGCGTCCGCTCCCGTCCCCCGGCCCAGCCCTCTCTCTAGGACCGGGCTGAGCAGAGGTGGCACTTGACTGGAGCAGGCCTAGGCCTTGGACCTCCCCATTAACCCTGGCAGCAGGGGTCTGGCCACTGCTGTTGGCTGCTCTCTTGAAGTCGTGGGGTGGGCCCTGGGCCCCCACCCCTGAGCCACAGGAAATGTCTCCTTGGCCACAGTACTCACCAGAGTTGCCCAGCCGCTGAGCAAGAAGCCACAGAAAGGACCGCGGACAGTTGATTTTGCATTATACCCGGGGAAGCAAACTTTTCAAAGAACTTTCACAAACTCTTTCTCTTTTGATCTTCCTAATAGCCTGGTGAGATAAAGCATAGGAGGTAGCACCAGTCATTGGTAGATTTAAGCAGTTAATTAGCATGTCTGCACTTCAGTTCCCTCATCTGGAATATTGGGGATGACTGAATCTACCTCACAGGGACGCAGAGAGCATTAAGTTTAAACAGTATGCGAAGTGCTTAGCTTGAATCCTCCAAACGCACCGTCTAGAGCTGGGCAGACCTGGGTAGGAGACAGCCAAAGAGGCGAGGGAGCAGGAAAGGGTGGCCGGGGGCGGGGTGGGCTCAATCCTACACTGTCGGGGCTTCCCTGGTGGCGCAGTGGTTGAGAATCCGCCTGCCAATGCAGGGGACACGGGTTCGAGCCCCGGTCCGGGAAGATCCCACATGCCGCGGAGCGGCTGGGCCCGTGCGCCACAACTACTGAGCCTGTGCTCTAGAGCCCGCGAGCCACGGCTGCCGAGCCCGCACGCTTAGAGCCTGTGCTCTGCGACAAGAGAAGCCCGTGCACCCCAGCAGAGAGTAGCCCCCACTCGCCGCAACTAGAGAAAGCCCGCGCATCAACAAAGACCCAATGCAGCCAAAAATAAAATAAATTTAAAAATCCTGCACTGTCACTTAGCAGCTGTATGCTCTCAGTCAAGTTGCTTACATCCTTGAGACATTTATTTCCACTTCTGCAAAGTGGGCATACCAGCAACACTGACCTCAAACCTGCATCCCTGTCACTTTACCCGTGTCACCAAAGAAAAATGCCATCCACCAGCTCCTCTTGACAAAACCCGGGAATCATCTCTGAAATCTCCTCTTCCTCAGACTCCAGGGCACACGATCAGTGTGTTTTGTGGGCTCTATTTCTAAGCACCTTTCAAGCCTTGGGCTTTACATCGGGGGTACCCCAGGGCCTTCCCGGAGATGTGGGTCCAATGTGCGTCCCAAGCAGCTGGAAGCAGCTCTCTTTTCTGGCTGGTGACAGAAGCCTGGACTCAGTGGTGGCCACCATCGAAACGCCAGAAGCTCCCCGTAAAATGACGCTTCTGAAGTGAGTCTGTTACACAGGAACCCTCCCTTAATTTTGTTCTCTAAGAGGCACCTCTTAGACCAGAAACACATTGGTGAGGGACGTGCTAGCATCTTTGGAAAGTGCTGCGATGCTTGTTCTCTGAAGACCAGGGATGCGGTCAGAGATGGTGTGGATGAACAGGCACTGACTTCAAGGATGGAGGAGCCTGAGGGGCAGAGGCCGGGCAGTGGCACTGGACCATCAGAGGCAATGGGCGTGGTGACCCTTGGAGAGGGTGGGGCTGGAATGATGATCGTCTGACCTGCGGGGATCTTGGGTGTGGCTTTGATTTCGGGGATCTTAGGCTGAAATAGACAGGTAGTCTGCTAACAGCCTCTCGGACCTGGCTTGGGCCATCATGACAGAGAGACATGGCCTCTTAACCGATCAATCCCTAGACCTGATTCTATGCACAGACCCAGAATCAATGGAAAGAATCCATCACCCTTAAAGCAGGACCTTGCAGGAATGTGAATCTTCCTCCTGACCTCCCACAAAGTGAGCCAGGTCATTGGCTGGGTAATTCTGCACTGGAGAAATGGCTATTGAACATTGGGGCTGAGACTGATTCCTGGAAACTCAAAACATCACTGTGGCCAGCTAGAGGATTTTGCGGCTAAGGTGATAATTGGAGTTTTGACTCAAATCCACCTCAGTGAAGGCAATGGGAGCCAGAATCTACCCCATGTTTATTTGCCAAGGTTTTGAGTGACTCATTTGATTGGACATGCTTGGGGATTGACAGAATCTCCACACGGACTCCTTGGTTTGTGGAATAGTGACAATTATAGTAGGGAAGGGCCATGGGGAAGCTTCCAGAATTCCACCTCCCTATCAAAGCCATCAGCCCATACAATGCCACACCCTTGAAGAATTTCAGATATTTGTGCCAACGTGGAACATTTGAGAAAAGTTCAGTGAAGTGATTTCAATTACACTCTCATACAGCTTGCCTGTTTAGTTGGTACAGAGCACAGGTCCATCCTGGAGAATACAGATCATGTAAGCTTATTCAAGTGGTCATTTCAATTTCAGCTGTTATTTTAGATGAGATATCTTGATAGGCATCAGAGCTGGTAAACCCTTTCCTTTTTGCAGTCCCTCTGAGCATAAAGGCATCAGGAATTCAGTAGAGTTCACCTGAAAGGATCGCAGTGCATCTTCACCATCTGCTGTCTGCGTTACCTCAGTCTCCTGGCTCTGTGGTACAATTCACTCCGATGCTCTCATCACCCCACACGATATAACGCTAGTGTACTGCCTTGCTGACCTCAAGCCCACGGGTCACGGGGGGTAGAAAGTAACAGGTACTTAAATGTTTTTGCAAGACATACATGCGCTACAGGATCAGCAATAAATCCCGTTAAAATTCAGGCTACCTCACTGAAGTTTCTGGTTTCTGGTGTCTCGGACATATTGAGATACTCCCTCCAAAGTGAAGGAGAAATTGATTCACTATATCTTCTACTACAAAGAAGGAGGCATGATGCTTTGGGAACTCCTTTGGGCTTTGGAAGGAACATGGAGAGAACCAAATGTTACATTTGGTTGTGCTCTTCTTTTTATTTTTTTTGCGGTACACGGGCCTCTCACTGCTGTGGCCTCCCGTTGCGGAGCACAGGCTCTGGATGCGCAGGCTCACGGGCCCAGCTGCTCCGTGGCATGTGGGATCTTCCTGGACCGGGGCACGAACCCCTGTCCCCTGCATCGGCAGGCGGACTCTCAACCACTGCGCCATCAGGGAAGCCCCGGTTTTCCTTTTAAAAAAAAATTTATCTTACATTGGAGTATCGTTGATGAACACTGTTAGTTACAGGTGTACAGCAAAGTGAACCAGTCATATGTACGTAAGTATCTATTCTTTTCCCATTTAGATCATTACAGAATATTGAGTAGAGTTCCCTGTGCTGTACAGTAGGTCCTTGTTGGTTATCCATTTTATGTTTTTAATAATATTTATTTATTTATTTGGGCTGTGCCAGGTCTTAGTTGCGGCGTGCGGGATCTTTGTTGCGGCGCGCGGACTGTTTAGTTGCAGCAGGAATATGGGATCTAGTTTCTCGACCAGGGATGGAACCTGAGCCCCCTGCATTCTCAGTGTGGAGCCCACCCACTGGACCACCAGGGAAGTCCCCTGCTTATCTATTTTAAACCTAGCAGCGTGTGCATGTCAATCCCAGACACCCAAACTCCCAAGGGCCCCCCACCCTTGATCTTCTCAATAAGACCTGCCCTCAGGAGAGACTATTTTACCACAGCCTAAGCTTCTGGAGTTTTCTCAGCACCTAACAGATGTGGGAGACAGGAAAGGAGTAGAAACGTGACGGATTCATACTTTTAAGTCACATCAGTGAATTTTCTTTTGTTTTAAATTAATTTTATTGAAGTACAGTTGATTTACAGTGTTGTGTTAATTTCTGCTGTACAGCAAAGTGATTCAGTTATATATATATATGTATGTATGTGTGTATATATATATATATATATATATATATATACATACACATTCTTTTTCATATTCTTTTCCATTATGGTTTATCACAGGATATTGAATATAGTTCCCTGTGCTACACAGTAGGACCTCGTTGTTTATCCATTCTCTATATAATAGTTTGCATCTGCTGACCCCAAACTCCCACATCAGTGGGTTTTCTATTTTTTTGGAAAACGAAAATACTTTTATCTAAATATTGGTCAGTCACAGTAGTGAAGAACATTACAGTTTCTGATTTTGAGCCTTAGCTTCTGCAAGTTCGACAATGATTTCATCAGAATTGACTTTCTTTGAATATTATGTTCGGTGGACAGTATGGTGAGGTTTGACAATCTTTGTTCACAGTTGATCAAAGAACACTTTTTGCTCATCTTAACTCCAAAAACTGTCTTACACATGAAGCAACATATACACAGATCATTTCTGTACAAACAGTTTTAGTGGTACACAGCCACACACATTTATTTACATTTTATTTATAGCTGCTTTTATGCTGTAACAGCAGAGTTGAGTAGTTGGGACAGATTATATTGCCTGCAAGCCTCAAATATTTATTATCTGGCCCTTTAAGAAAAAGTTGGCCAGCCCTGACCCGAAGGATTGAAAAGAAAGTGTAATTGTATTATATTTAAAGTGTATAAAATTTGAATATATTTCCATCAAAAAATCTGAATTATGATAAATGTAAGGAAAAAAAGTTTGTTTCATGTTTTCAGAGAAGTATTTTTTTCTCTAAAAAATTCAAAAGGATCTATTACAATTGTGTGTGTGTGTGTATGTGTGTTTCATATGTAGGCCTCTGAAGCATGGAGCCCAGGGCTGTGGCCCCTCTTGCTGGGTCTAAGGCACCTGGTCTGGCAATTGTCCTATGACCCATAGGCTGTTGGCTGTCATGACTGTCCTGTGGGACCCAACCCCAGGAAAAGATCGGAGAAAGGGCAGACATTTAACCCATGCTGCCCAATCACATTCTCTCTCTCAAAAAAAAAAAAAAAAAGATTATTTTTTTGGAAATTTAATCAAGGGACCAGAAACCAAATCAAGTTAATGACAGAGTTCTGGACGGAAGGCCATGAACTTCCACCTTTGGGGTCCTCGGAGCTGTCCCAGACATTCCTGGATTCTGTCCTTTGGGTCTTCCTGTTGGGATTTCTAGTTCCTTCCTCAGATTCCACCAGGCCTCCCAGCATCTTTCTAATGGATTTTTTTTTTTCTTTTGCTGGTTTGGTCTGTGTTACTTGAAATCAAAAGAACTCTAACACATCCCATGTGAGGGATGATCTGCGTGCCCAGATTGTATGACTCAGGGATAAACCAGCCGGGTGGAGTCAGATAGAGATGAAATTGTGTCCTGGCTGTAACCACCTACCTGTGGTGTGACCTTGAGCAAGTTACCTAACCTCTCTGAGCCTCAGCTTCTCCTGCTGTAAAACAGCACCATTCCTCTGAAGGCACCGCCAACCTATGGGGCATCTTTGTAAGAATGAGAAAAATGCCTTTCTGGGCACAGGGCTTGACCCGTGGACTGCAGGCTGGACCTGAGCCTCCCCACGCCCCCCCAGCTGGGCATTTTGGTGCAGTGCCCAGTCTGTATATTGAGGAGTAGTATCCTGGGTGCCGTGGACTCTTCATAAAGTCCACAGATCCCCTGTGTGCATTAACCAAGTCTCTCTTTTCCTTCCCCCTCCCCCACCCTGTCTCAGCCCAACCACAAACAGCACAGAAATCAACACGCAAGATGTGTTAGGACAGAGGGAATGAAATAATTATGGAGAGGAATGCCACACGAAGTCTCCTAACAGCTGGGCTAGATTCCGTGTCACGCTGATCCTCCTATCTGTCCGTGTGCCTTCGGGCCCTTGGGAGAAAGTGAATGGGTGCTCGCCGATCCTTTCAATCCTGAATTCATTCATGTGGCCAGCTTTGGTGAACACCTGTGTCCAGGCTGGTTCTGCTGGCTGGCGGGAAGCCCAGTTGCCTGAGCCCAGCCCTGCTGAGTGGTGGAAATCTGGAGCGGAGGACCAGACCCGCTCGTGGGAAAAACTTCAGCATCACTGTCATCGTAGGCTTCTGTTCTTGTGCACCTCCTCACGGCTCACAAAGCTTTCCTGATACATTTTCTCAGCGCGTCCTCACCCAGGTCCCGGGTAGGCAGGGTGGGGCAGCTGCTGCCATCTTAGAGTGGAGTGAACCAAGGCTCCGAGGATTAAAATCACTGTCTGCTTAATAATAATCTCTGAGTGGAGACGGAAACAATTGCGGTGGTCCCTGGGCTCAGCTTCAAATCAGAGGCTCAGAGGCGAAGCCGGCCTTCCACTGCCCCACTGGCTTCCTTGCTTCCTTCCATGTTCCTTCCAAGGGAAGAGAAGCTACTATTCTGCTCAATGGCAAAATGCACCAATGGGCAGGACCCTGACCCTCACAGATGTGCAGTGAATGGGGCTGCCTTCTTCCAGGGTCTTCTGTTTCTCCTGGCCCCGGAAGAGGGCCCCGGCTGGACTGTTTTATCCGTCTGCATGCTGACTAAGAGTGTGGGTTAGGGCGTGACTGTCAAGAAAGATTCGGATTCGTGTTTACAGGGAAATAGGAAGCCTCTCCGGCCTGAGGACCCACATGTGCTCTCCACCCAGCTCTCCGGATCTCTGCACGGAAAGATGGAAGAGACCGGTTTTTACTAAAATGGCCCTTTCTCCATGTCCTGCTTGGCATGTGTTGCAGGTGGGGTCCCCAGGGAGCCCACTGCCACGGAGAGGAGGTCTGCCTGTGGGATGTTTATTGCGAGCGCTCTGGGGGTACACCCCTATGGAAGGGAAGGGCAGAGGCAGGGGTGCACAGCTGCCAGGCAGCCCCCACAAAGGCCTGGGCCCACCCTGAGGGGCTCCTGAGGATGCAGCCCCAGCCTCTGTATCTCTGAGGCTGTCCCTCACTCAAGGCAGCGGTCCCGCTGAGGAAGGGGGCGTGTCCTCGGGGAGGGGATCCTGAGGGGGTTAAGGTAGAGAGAGGTGACTGCGGGCGGGCGGGTGGGCGGGGAGAAGGGGGTAGCACTCCCAGCGGCTGCAGGAGTCCTCCCTCCCTGAAGTGGGACCTAGCGAGGCATCCGCGAAGCCACCTTGTTCTCGTGCTTCTTTGCGCATCTCTCCTGAGGACCTCAGAGGAGGCGGGGTGATGAGCGGAGCCGGATCCTGCATTGCTGGGTCCTCTAGCCAAACGCCAGGACGGAGCAACAGAACCTGCCCTCAACTCTGACGGGGCACGGGCACAAGCCACGGGCAGGAGTGGCTGTTGTGAGCCCAGGGCTTCCTGGGGGACGGGGATCTCGGAAAGGCCTGGAGGGTGGTGATGAATTTGGAAGGAGCAGTTATTTAGGAGAAGGAGGACACGAGCCGTGAGGCAGGCTGGGATGAGAGCAGTGGGTCCAGGGGCTCAGCGGGGTCCTTCCATAACAGGAAGCCCTGCCCCCTCCTCCAGGGAGGCCTCCAGCTTCTGCCACCCAGGAGGGCTTGCTGCGGGCAGCACAGGCCTAGCTCAGGAGGAAGGCCTGGGGACAGTGAAGCCGCATCCCTGCTGGAGCATCCCTGCTGGACGGAGTGCGGGAGGCCCTCCTGCCCCCCGCCCCCTCATTGAGGCCCGTTGCTGTTGTAAGGATCCGAGGGGGTGGTAGGGCCACCGCCCAGGCATGGAGTGGGAGGGCCAGGAGGGCAGACACGGGCCGCGAGCCCAGCTGCGCTGGGGGCCGAGGTGTCCGGGAGAGCGGAGGACCGCGGGGATTCGGGGCAGCCCCACCGGCGTCGTCTAGCGCAGGTGTTTCCACAGCGGAAGGCAGAGAGGGATGGCGGGGAGCGCTGATTGCCTTTGGGGTCCCTCCGTGACTCAGAGCACCCTCCAGCTCGTTGAACCGGGGCCGTGCTGTGTGCCGTTCCCCCTGCGCTCTGGCGGGTGCATAATGGAGAAGGGATTTCGCCCATATGTGATCACTCCTTCACCCTGAGCTCGCCCGCAGGCGGCTTCTCTGGAGCCCGGGGATGTGCCGCGGACCCGCAGCCCTTTCACGAGCTGCTTTGCGCTCTCTCCCCACCCATCACTCCCCTTTGATGTTTAAGGAACGGAAGTTGTGTTTTCTAAATGGACTCAGACTTTGAACGGTTCAAGTCTTGAATTCTCTGCTCGTGGGACTCCGGCCTTGGCCACCTGGTCTCCTCCAGCCGGGGACCTGGCTTTGCACGCACGGGTCCCAGGCCAGGGTGGAGCGGAGCTGGGAAGGTCGGGACACGAGCCTCCGGTCCTTTGCTGCTCATCCCCCAGGCCAGGAGCTGGCCGAGAGCAGAGGCAGAGTGGGGGAGGGGCGGAGGGCTGGAAGACCCCGCCCCTCCCCCACCGCAGTGCCTCTGCCGTCAGCGACCTCACCCATTTTGTCCATTCCTTTGGGCCGAGGCACTTCTCCCAAATCTCTAGTAGCGCTGCAAATATTTATGATCTGGGCAACCCACAGCACGTTACGGTGGGTTCACTTTTCAGCTGGGAGACCATCTCGGGCAATGGGACCCAGGAGAGGAGCCCCTATTGGGAAAGAGAGTGCGGGGGACGGGAGGAGATGTCGGAGATTGAAAGCAAAGCTCCGGGGGCTGGGGGGTGGGGGGTTGGGACTGGCCTGGGGAGCAGAGTGGGGGTGGGGCGTCCACCGTGATTCCCCCAGGAAGAAGCTGGCCGCGAACGGTTTTGCGGCTTAGGCCGGGCGACACTTCCAGTCTGGAGATCCGGAGAGAGACCCCGACTGGAGATTCAGATCCAGGGGTTGTCCACACAGGAGTGGGACTGAAAATCCTGAGCTGGCCCTTGACGGTCGTCGAGGAGGCCCGGGATGCGGGTGGGGAGGGGCTTTGGCCGGGCCTCACAGATAGGGAGAGGAGGGCCTGGCGTTGGGAGAGACGGAGGGCCTTGAGAGCCGCCAGGGAGACACGCTGGAGTGAGCTCGAGGCAGCTTTTGTCCCTTTGGGATGATGGCTTTTTCCCCGGAGTCAAGGGCTTAAGGAAAGGAGCAAAGCACAGAGCACCTCTAGTGCTGCCTTCCAGACGGGTGGACCCAGAGGGGAAGGCTGGGGCTCCTGAGCAAGAGGGGAGCCCAGGGCTCATCCTTTTCACAGGTCCAGACGGGAGGGGCGCACGCCCATGGCAGAGACCAAGGCTGGCCGTGCTCTGGTGGCTCAGGTCCCAGCAGGCACCGGGGCAGCCCCTCGCAATGCGATACCAAGGACGCTGGAGCTGGGTCTTGCCTTATCGGTCCAAGGGAGCACATGTCCTTCAGAAAATCAGCTGCCCAACAAGCGCAGTGCCAGTAGGCTGGGCATCTTGGGGCTCTGGGCACCCCAGAGAGAGAGACTTTGTGTCCTTTCTGCTGATGGAGCCAAGTGGGCCAAGTCCTGCCTCGGTTATCTTTGACAAGGGAAGGTGTCAACCGGGCACAAGTGACTCCCCCAGTCGGTAGCTAAAATCAAAGCATCGCATCACCACCGAGAGTGTATCAGCCAGCCTTGTTCGTGAGGCTTCAACCAACGGAAGGGACAGCCTGGTGCCTTGGGAAAGAGTCTCATGAAAAGGAGGCATTGCTGGAGGGGGCCTGAGTGGAGAGGACAACCTTGGGCCCCCCTCCCAGTGCAGGGCCTGCTCACCCACAGAGCATCCTGAGTGGTGTAACTGAACAGCCCAGGGCTGGGAGGATTCCCTTTTTTTTTTTTTAATTTATTTTATTGAAGTATAGTTGATTTACAAGGTTGTGTTAATTTCTGCTGTACAGCAAAGTGACTCAGTTATACATATATATACATTCTTTTTCATATCCTTTTCCATTATGTTTTGTTTGTTTGTTTGTTGCGGTACGCGGGCCTCTCACTGCTGTGGCCTCTCCCGTTGCGGAGCACAGGCTCCAGACGCGCAGGCTCAGCGGCCATGGCTCACGGGCCCAGCCGCTCCGCGGCCTGTGGGATCTTCCCAGACCGGGGCACGAACCCGTGTCCCCTGCATCGGCAGGCGGACTCTCAACCACTGCGCCACCAGGGAAGCCCCCATTATGTTTTATCACAGGATATTGAATATAGTTCCCTGTGCTCTACAGTAGGACCTTGTTGTTTAGCCGTCCTATATATACTCGTTTGCATCTGCTAATCCCAAACTCCCAATCCATCCCTCCCCCACCCTCCTTCCCCTTGTCAACCACAGGTCTGTTCTCTATGTCTGTGAGTCTGTTTCTGTTTCACAGGTAAGTTTACTTGTGTCATATTTTAGATTCCACATATAAGTGATACCATATGATGGTATTTATCGTTCTCTTTCTGACTTGCTTCTCTTAGTATGATAATCTCTAGGTCCATCCGTGTTGCTGCAAGTGGAATCATTCTGTTCTTTTTTTCATGGCTGAGTAGTATTCCATTGTATATATGTACCACATCTCATTTATCCATTCATGTGTTGGTGAATCATTTAGGTTGTTTCCATATCTTGGCTATTGTGAATAGTGCTGCTATGAACATAGGGGTGTATGTATCTTTTTACTTATAATTTTATCCGGATATATAGGTCTGGGAGGATTCTAATATCAGTTCTGTCAGTCACCCAAGGTGGGACTTTGTAATTCATTCAATTTCCTCATCTGTCAAATGGGCATGAAAATCCCCAGGTCGCCTGCCTTACAGGGCTGTAAAGCGAATTAGATGGGCTCATCGATAAGAAACTCATCTGAAAATTAAAAAAAGCTTCAGCTTCCAGCTTTCCTCGACTCCTGCGCCTGAGTTCACCCTGAAATCTCTGAAGGCTGCAACATCATGGCCCGAATGGGGGCTGTTCTGTTGCCTTTCTGGGCTCCTGCGAAATGTCAAATGACACTGCAGCTGGGAATTGGGAAGAACCAGCCTTAGCTCAGCCCTGAGCTAAGAGCAGATGACAAGATGGGAAAACGGGCCCTAAAAGCATGTAGGTTCCTCCACGTGCTGCCTCCCACTCAAGGGTGATTTGACTTTCCATCAACAGCGGCTAAAGATGCGGGAAGATACGACCCCGGGCGGGGGGTGGGGGTGGGGGTCCATTTCTGCCCCTTTCCGTGCTGCGGAGCCTCATGGCGGGCTGAGGGCCTCCGGAGTCTCTGGGAAGCCGCCCGCCTGTAAAGGGCCGAGAAGATTCTCCGGCAGGAAGTGGATGCAGTCCCAGAGGGTGGGGTTTTTCCCTCACTGACCATCCGGGGAGGAGCCTGTCTTTCCTGGGAGCATGGGAGGTGCCCACAGCTGCCTGGGCTGGGTGCTTCTGGAGAGGTGGAGGCCCTGGTTTCTGAGTCGAGGCCAACCCCACCAGCCAGAGTTCATTCCCTTCCGTAGGCGCTCCTTTGACAAAAGGTTTATGGAGCCCAGCGCTCCACACCGGACAGCATCGGCCCAGAGGGTCGGGCGTCCAGTCTGATTCACAAGCTCCCTCGTCTGTTAATTTGCAGTTCCGGCCCTGGCGGGGGTCCACACGCATCTGTGCTGTCACCTGGGAGGCTAGGTGGTCAAGGGCTGCGTTTCCAGTCTTCCACACACCCATCGTGCATGGGGCCCTTGGGACTCTGTGGTTCTGAAGGCCCCCCTTGTTCTCTCTGCTCTGGAAGCCAGTCCCTTCCTCAACGGCTGTCCACCTTACTGGTACGACTTGGATTTGCTGGTGTCCATGCCTCCTCCACTTGTGGTTCAAGGGTAACCCCAACTATTCTCAGCCAAACATGGCAATCCCAAGCTCCTTGTCAGTGATTGGTGTAGAGTAAGCATGTGACACAATTCTGGCCAATAGGGTGTGAGAGGAAATGAGCTGGGGGAGGAGCTTCCGGGAGAGGTTTCGCACTGACTAAAGAGACATGTTAGAAGATGTGCATTCTCTCTCCCTCCGTGGTGTCTGTGTGTGATGCCTGGAACATTGGCAGCTGTGTTGAAACCATGAGGGGAGCTAGCCTGAGGACAAAGCTCACACACTGAGGAACCGAGTTGGAACACGGAAAGAACCTGGGTCGATGTCACTGAATTGCTGAATTGATCAACCTGGTGCTGTCCTTCCTCAAGCCTTCTTGTTCTGTAAAATTTTCTTCAGTGCCTTTTCTGGTTGGTTTTTTCTGTTCCTTGCAGTGGAAGCATCTTCACTGATGGGGTCCCTGTCTCCATGTGCTTACAGCCTCTTTTGACCTCTTTGTGAGCCGTAGAGATTGGAATCAAGTGGTCTCATACTCTGAAAAAACTGAGCTAAAGCTGCTGAAGTGTCCAGGCTGCATTGCTGGATTTTCCCAAAGCTGTGTGCTTTGGTGACAGGGGTACTGAGCCTGAAGGCCTTCCCCAGAGGTGAGGTGAGCCCGTGTCCTCGGCACCCCTGGCCCCCAGGGCATGAGGGCTGGAGGTCCTCATGCTCATCCCTTGCGTGGGTGGGGGTCATCCCTCCACTGCTGGCTCACACCGTGCCCCTCCCCCTCCAGGGCATCCACCCTCCAGGGGCCTGCAGCTGTTGCCCACCCGGCAGCCTGGAAGTAAGAAGAAGGCCATTTGTCAGGGCTGAGGTTCTGGGTCGGGGCCAGGCTGACAACAGAGGTGACCCCCGGTGCTGGGAGCTCCTGGGGGGTGCGGGGTGGAAAGCCGTGTCCTTTTCCTCTGAGCTGCCCTGTGCTGGAAAGTTCGGTAAGTGCTCAGGGGACGTGTGTCCAGTAGATGCAATCATTCATTCATTCATTCATTCAACAGAGACATTGTGCCGTTTTGTGCTAAGCAAAGAGATACAGTGCTGAGTAGGGCAAGCAAGGTCCCTGTCCTCTGGGTCCTACGACCAAGTTGGGGGGGGGTGCGGCGGACATAAACCAGGAACCGAATAACTGATTAAGCAGCCAGCTAACTAGCTAATAAGGAACGACTATTTGTAGTTAGTAATATGTGCGACAAAGCATGACAGCCTGTGTATAGTGTGGGAAGGGAATACTGGAGAAGGTGGACGGGGGTCTAGGAAGGGCCTCACCAGGGCAGAGCCGGGAGGATGAGAGGAGGCCAGTTGTCAAAACTCCGCAGGAGGGGTCCTGGGGGAAGAGGCGCCAGATCAAGGACCCCGGGGTTGGGGGAGGGGACCGGACAAGTTCAAGGCCGGGTGTCTGGGAACTTCTGGGGACCCTGGTGGAGTTGAGGGTGAAGAGGATGTTGTGGGTCACGGTCAGGGGGTCTGGAGAGACAGCTGAATGGTTCTGAGTTCTGGAATGTGCGTGTGGAGCATCTATATCCTTCTCTGCCTAAGGGTTTCATTAGTTCCAGAGACCTGAGCGGAAGTGCGTCCACATTCAGGGACAAAACGGCCCCGATGCAGAAGAGGAGACTTGCGTCCACACTCACGTGGACGCGACTTGCGAGGTCCAGGTCTGCGGCTCCTCCTGCTTCGCCTTTCTGCCCGCCCCCGCCCAGCCCTCACCTCAGTCTGTCGGCCAGAGCTTACGTGGTTTTGCCCCGGAGGCCCTGCCGCCTACCTCGCCCCCAGTGTCCCTTCCACACGGCCCTCCTGGTGGGGGGAGATGGTGGACTCCGGCCAGGGACGACACCCAGCCCCTCCGTGGGAAGCCGGCCCGAGAAAGCTTGGCCCTGGGACGTTCCTGTCCCCGTGCTCCCTCCCTCCCAGGCCCCCCACCTGCCAAGCGCATCTGTGTCTGCCCAGGCCTGGGTTCCCGGACCTTGTGCATCTGGCCTGGCTCTCTTTCTCCAAATGACCCCTGGCCCACGTACCCTGCTTGCTTCTGCTGCTAGCTGTACCCTTCCCTCCCGAGGATGGACAAAGATGGCATTAGGAGGCTTTGGTTTGGCACCTCTGAAGGACAAGAGTTAATAAAGAAATGAAAAGAGGCCCGGAGGTGAAGGCAGGCCTGGCTGGAATCTCAGCGTTCAGGCCCGTGGGACGTGGAGCCTTCCCTGAGCGACACCTCTCAGCACAGCCTGGTGTCGTGAGTCCTTGGTGAACTGTGATACTGTTTCCATGTTGTGGGGTCGCTCCTTGTCTCCCCACTTCTCTGAGTCCCTGCCCCCTCCCCTGGGATAGCCCGCCTCTTCTCCCCTCCCCCACACTGAGGGTCTCCTTGCCCCTCCCGGCTGCCTCTCACCGTGGGCCTCGGGCCCAGCGCTGGGCCAGCCCTGACAGCTATGCCTCCTACTTTTGGCTCGGGGCTCCCTCCTCGTCCTGGCCAGCTCTGCAGACCCTCCCGGAGTGTGATGAGGCACGGGTGCCATCACCTGGGTGACCCGCTGTCACCGTCTCCCAAGTCCAGGGAGCAGTGTGCAGCCGAAGGCTGAGCCTCCGCTGGTCCAGGTGGTGGCAGGCTTGCTGTCCTCTGCGTGGCCTCCCCGGCCAGCCGGTGACCAGCCTCCATCCCCAGGTCCTTCTCTCGAGCCTGCAGAGGCAGTGAAGGAGTTCACAGTGGCAGCTTTTGGGTGTGAGGCTCCAATGAGGTGTGCTCGGATGCCCGTGGAAGGCTCCCTATATGCCAGGGTGTGGCATTGCACGTTAGTGGCTATTAAAACCACAGGAGAGGACTTCCCTGGTGGCGCAGTGGTTGAGAATCCGCCTGCCAGTGCAGGGGACATGGGTTCGAGCCCTGGTCTGGGAAGATCCTACATGCCGAGGAGCAGCTAAACCTGTGCGCCACAACTACTGAGCCTGTGCTCTAGATCCCATGAGCCACAACTAGTGAGCCCGCGCGCCGGGAGCCTGTGCTCCACGACAAGAGAAGCCACCGCAATGAGAAGCCCACACACTGCAATGAAGACCAAACACTGCCAAAAATAAATAAAGTAAATAAATTAAAAGAAGAAAGCCCACAGGAGTGAGAGTGCAGTGTGGGGAGTGTGGCATGGGGCCCCTGCACCCACATTAAGGCCGACAGAAAAGAAAGACACACGCCCACCCGCCCACCTCCTCCTAAGACACCGCATGTACCAAAGGCCACCATCTAAGACTCCCAATAACAGAGTGAAACCTGCCCCTTCCCAGGGGCCTCCGAGGCCCCGTAATCCCACCCCCCACCCCCCAGCCCCCACCTGGAGCACACGACCTTCACGCTGTCCTTGACCTGGGGGAGCACGTCCCCGTCGGGGACCTTGCACTTGCTGCTGTCTCCATTCTGAGCCCCTTCCCAGGCAGCCAGGCGGCTCCTCCCTCATGTCTCAGCATGTCTGGCTTTGGCTGTCTTCTGAGAGAGGCCGTTCCTGACTACATTATTGAAAATATCACCTCCGTGTTAACTTTCTGTCCCCTTGTCCCATTCCCCGCCGTATTACCTGAAGTCGCATTAGCTAACCACGTGTTTGTTCGTTTGCCACCTGTCTCCCCCACGCAGACGTGACCCCTGTGAGGCCAGGCCCTGCTGTATCTTCAGTGTTTGGGGGTGTAGTGAAGCCTCAGAACACTGTGGAGGGCACAAGTGAAGGAATGGGTGGATGGGAGAACGGACCAGTGGGAGCATCTGTGTGTATGCCCAGGCTGGACCAGGTTTCCCAAGAAAGGGAGTGTCACACCACAAAATACATTTCAGATGGATCAAGCCTGTGAAAGGGAAAAACAAAGCTATAAAATCACTGGATGAAAAGAGAGGAGAATAGTTTCAAGATCTTGGAAGAGCCTCACAAGCAAGACAAAATCCAGAAGCTAGAAAAGCAAAGCCTGACAGATTTGAGGCCATAAAAATAAAAAGCTGACGCGTGGCAAAATTACATGAGAAACAAAGTTAAAGGACATTTGACTGTGAGAAAATATTTAAAACATGTACAACGGACAACCGATTAATAGTGTGACTTCTAAAGAGATTCCGTGAGCCCATAAGTAAGACACATAGAGCCCAGGAGAGAAAACTGGGCAAAGGAGAGAAAGGGGTAACTCAGAGACTAAGAAACACCCCTGGCCGGTGAACAGTTGACTAGGTCCCTAATCTCAGCAGTCATGGGAAAAACCCACGGCGGGGGTGGGGGGCTGCAGAGCTGAAAGGAGGGTCAGGGATGCACCTGTGCCACAGACACGGGACGGGCGTAGTGCCTCGTTCAGCGGGAAGCTGAGCTGGGCAGGCTTAGCCACATGTAAAATGCACGCACGTTGTGACCCAGAAGTCCCACTTTTAGGAACATATCCTTGCCAAACGCCGAAGGTGTCCCATGCCTCGTGGTCTGTACTAGGGCAAGAAGAAAGCAGAGCCACCTGTGTGTCCCGCGGCAGGAAGGTGGCTGCATGACAAAGAACTATAACAGCCAATAACAAGACGCTGCTCTGGCCCTGAGAAAAGTTCTGAGCTCAGTAAGTGAAAATAAAAGCAAGATGCAGAACTACAGCATTAGCAGGACCCCCTTTGCATCTTTTTTTGCCCCTTTGCAGCGTTTCCTGCACGTGCATTCACACAGATGTACACACACACCTGTCCAGAGAACGGTCAACAGCAGGGAGCCCTGGGGGAGGTGAGTTGAGGACTGACTTTTCATCTTTCCTGTTTGTTTGGTTTTTTTTTTTTACATTTTTTTTTTTTTAAAGAAGATGTTGGGGGTAGGAGTTTATTAATTAATTTTTGCTGTGTTGGGTCTTCGCTTCTGTGCGAGGGCTTTCTCTAGTTGTGGCAAGCGGGGGCCAGTCTTCATCGCAGTGCACGGGCCTCTCACTATCGCGGCCTCTCTTGTTGCGGAGCACAGGCTCCAGACGCGCAGGCGTCTGGCTCACAGGCCTAGCCGCTCCGCGGCATGGGGGATCCTCCCAAACCAGGGCTCGAACCCGTGTCCCCTGCATTAGCAGGCAGATTCTCAACCACTGCACCACCAGGGAAGCGCCCCTGTTTGTTTCTTTATCATAGAATTTTAGCAACTAACATATACCACTATTGTAATTTTCCAGTAAGGAAAAAATAACTCATTGAGGAAGGATGCGGCTGGGGTGTGTGATGCTGGTAGGTCAAGATGGGAGGCCCGAGGATCGTGGGCCTGCTGGAGCCCTTGGGTGACTGCAGGGCACCTTCAGGGCAGGTTTGCTGTCCGTGGAAATCAAGCAGCAGACGCCGCAGAGGCCTTCCTGGAATCCCGGGCGGTGGACTCCTATAGCCCCACTTTTCCTTTGTCTGGAGAGAGATGAAATCCAGATCTCCAGGGTGGGAGTCCCAGAGGCAGAGCTGACCCCGGCAAAGAAGCAGGGACCCGTCTCCCGGCACAATCGGGGCAGGGGTACCCTAGCAACAAGACGTGGCAGGACGCCAGCTCCGGCGTCACCCTTTCAGCTCAGCGATCGTGGGGTGGGGGGCTGTTCAGCAGCCCCTGTGAAGTCTCCTCCTCCCTCCGATGATTTCGGGTTCCCCTTCCTAGGAGGCCCGGACCCCCCTCTTCTCATAGATGCATCCACAGTACCTGGTCCATACCCAGGGCGGCTGGAAGCTCAGTTCTGGACGCGCCGACGTAGAGTCGGGTACCAGGCCGTGGGGCAGATATCCAGCTCACAGGGGCATGTGTGTGTGTGTGCTCAGGGGAGAAACCCAGCTGGAAGCAGACCTTGGATGGGACTAGAGTCCTGAGCTGGTGAAGACACCCGGGGTGGGGGTGGGGCGGTGTAGAGAAGAGCCGTGGGCCTCCTACATGTATGAGACTGAAAATACTAAAGGTCGTAGTAATCACTGCTGTGTTGAGCCCAAAGGGCCGGGCCCCAGGGTGGGGTGGGGGGGCAGGGCTCGCCCAAGGCTGTCCCGATAGCACCTAGGGCTGCCTGCTTCCAAAGCCTGCCATCTGCCCCCGGGTCACTCTGCTCTGTGTTTCTGTGTCAGACCTGATATCTCCTCTTTGTTTTACTGACCTTTCCCACAACAGCTAATGTGACTGAAGACAGCTAAGCTGTTTTGTCTTTATTTCTGCCTCTGACCTTGGTCCTTGAGCTCAGGGAGCTGATCAGCTGGCGATTCGAAAGGTTGGAAACAACTGCCAGAGGCCAGAGGCCAGGGGGACCCAGCGGGGGTGGTGGGCGGACGCGCTGGTGGCTGAGGCCCTCGCTCGGTGCTGGCCAGGCAGCGGGGCCGGGACGGTCGTGCCCGCTCGCACCGCTGAGGAGGATGAGGGCGAGCATACAGGGAAGGAGGCCGTGCCCGGGGCCAGCGGGAACTCAGTGGCCGCTGCGCATGGACCGTCCTCTTCCCTCATTTACCCTCCCAGCCCCACAAGGTGGGCTCGTGGCTGTCCTGCATCTGCGGAGGGGTTACGGACACGGGCCGCCAGGAGCTGGGCCAGGCCTGTCTGATGCCCCCTCTCAACCTTCTGACCACCAGATATGTAGAGGCTCCCATATGTGCTAAGCATCAACACCCACATCTTCTTTCTACACATTTTCTCTGAGGCCTCATAACGACTGTGAGTTGGGTATTATGGGCCCCGTTTCACACCAGGAGACAAGAGGCCCAGGAAGGTCAACAAAGGGCACCCAGCCAGCAGCACGCAGCGCTCGCATTCCGACCCCAGTGGCCACCCGGGGTCTTGACACAGCCCAGCCAGCCCGCCAGGGGAAGAGCCCAAGGACAGGTCACTGCCAGGCTGGTCTCTCCTCAAGACGGCACCCACCCTCCTTCCTTGTCTTGCCATGTTTGATGGACTCTATGATGACCCTTTCTACACTTTGGCATCTTCACAGTCTGGGGGCATTTTACAGTCCTTGTCAGGCCAGGCTGCTGTTGTGACTCGGTTGTCTTTTCCCGGCACCCACATTAAAACTTGCAGGATGGGCATCAGTGGCTCAAGAGAAAATGCTGGAGCCAGTAGCAGAGCATTCTTAAGAAAAGATGCTGAGCTGCTGTGCTTTGGACGGTGCAGAGGGCAGGACCAGGTGGAAAATCCCAACTCTGACAGCTCTTGGGTCCTAAGAGATTCTGAGGGGTCGGACTCCGAATACCAAGGGATTCTGGGTCTGCTTGACCTGGGGTGTCCCCATTTACATCTCATGGGGGGCTGTGCATGCTCATGCCCCGCCCCCCCATCCTCCTGCCGGCTGGTGGTCCTGGGAGACACACGCCAGAAGCCACATGGCCAAAGTACAGCATCCCTCCCAGGGGCTCCTGTCTTATCCCAAACGAGGGCAGGAAAGAACACGTGGGTACTCACAGGTGGCAAAGACGGGGAGTCAGAAGGTTGGTCTGATAGTCTGTAGGCCTGACAATCGTCACCACCTGACTCTGAGCCAAAGCGGAGAGGAGGGTGAAGCCTGGGAGCCGGATCCTGCGCCCCCTGCCGAACGGGTACCCACAGCCCTTCATGGGTGTGGCTCATGGCTCTGTTGCTAGGGCCCCATCCTGAGCCCAGCCCAGAGCAGGCATCTAATTGGTGTTCGCTGAATGGATGGCAGTTGCACATGGCTTTGGAGTCTCTACGACATGGGTTCAAATTATGCATCAGCCACTGTTCTGAGCCTCAGTTTTCTCATCTGTAAAATGGGGATATGATGTCTTCATGGTAGAATTATTGGGAAGGTGAATTAAATGACGTCCATAAAGTACTGGACTTCGTGGCCAGCAGGGATAGGTGGGAATATTTCTGAGGAGACTGGTTATCATGATTTATCACAGCACAAGGGTGGGACGAAGAAGTGGGCCAAGTGTGAACTTGAAGTCCTGTCTTGGAAGGAAATTCCCAGAAGCTCCACGCAGCACTTGTGCTAACCTCCCACTGGCCAACTGCACAGCCACACCCAGGTGCCAGGGAGTCTGGGGGAACGTAGTGTATTCTGGGTGGTTCTGTGCCCAGTGAAACCCAGGCTTGTGTTACTGGGAAAGGTGGGAGAATGGACATGGTGGGGTGGGTCCCCACACGCAACCTCAGCCACGGGGCCTTATGTCCTCACCTCACCTGTGTCTTGCGAGGCATGAAATACTGGCTTCGTGGCTTGGAGAAGACACTGAAGCCCAGAGAGTCTCCATGCATGTGTGCGAAGCCTCAGCCTGGGAGGGGCTGAGCGTCCACCACCCTCTCGGATTTGCCCCACACCTGCCTCTGCTTCGAGACACCCCCCGGGTCTCAGAGAAGTCCGGTTGCCCGAGACTCACCCTTCACCTTCAAGATTTCTTGTCACTGGATGGACCTGGCAGTTTTCCCTCTTATTCAGGGTGGGAGCAGGGTGTGATTTGGCCCCCGAGACAGTGGCTGGGAACACCTAGGGGACAGCGACGTCAGTGGAACTCCAGGCCTGGGGGGACAGCATCTCTGGAGCAGGGAGGAGGTGGGGTCAGGAAGGGATCCCCCAGGGGTGGCCGAGTCGCTCCAGAGACAGAGAGACCCGCACAAAACAGAACAGCTTGATCTCACCCGTCAACAGGTTACGTGTTAGCTGCACCGTCCACAGCACCACCCTGAGCTCACCCGTCAACAGGTTACGTGTTAGCTGCACCGTCCACAGCATCACCCTGAGCTCACCCGTCAACAGGTTACGTGTTAGCTGCACCGTCCACAGCATCACCCTGAGCTCACCCGTCAACAGGTTACGTGTTAGCTGCACCGTCCACAGCATCACCCTGAGCTCACCCGTCAACAGGTTACGTGTTAGCTGCACCGTCCACAGCACCACCCTGAGCTCACCCGTCAACAGGTTACGTGTTAGCTGCACCGTCCACAGCATCACCCTGAGCTCACCCGTCAACAGGTTACGTGTTAGCTGCACCGTCCACAGCATCACCCTGAGCCTGGACGCGGACGTGGCTCTGCCGCACAAGCCGCCTTGTGTGTGAAGACGGCACCTGGGGTCGATAACGCCGCAGCCCGGGGTATGTTGGTTCCTCCTTATTTAAGGGAAGATCTTGCTGCCACCCAGCCCCACCTCACCCTCCAGACTGGAAACGATGTGACCCTCACAACGGGGTTTTGGTTAGACACCTCTGGCCAGATTTCCGAGCTGAAAGGAACATAGAGCTTCCCGGGGGCCAAACACACGCTCTGCACAGCTGGGGATGATGTTTTGTCCCGTCCCTTCAAAACAAAGCTGAAACTGAGCAAGGCATTGCTTTCAGATCAAATATTTGTTGGCTCACGCCTGTGTCCTGTGGGTTAGAAAACATGTTTTTTTGGTTTTAAAAATAGATTTCCCTGGAAAGAACCATGGCAAGATCAAAGAAAAGTGTTTCGTGTGGCGGAAAAAACCAAACTCCTTTGCCCAAAAAGTCTTGAGGTCTGGCGAGCTCCGAGCGGCTTTCAGCGTCTGTCGCCCTGACTCTGGTCAGAGGACGGGGCTCGTGGCTTGTCGAGGGCCACGCAGTGGTTGCCTGAGTCCCTCAGAGGCCCCGAGGCAAAGCATCCCAGGGGCAGCGTCGCAGGCGGGCGTCTCACAGCTCCTGCCAACCTCAGTTCCTGCCGGGCTGCAGCACTGCCCAAGGCTGCCCTGGGGGGCTCTGGGATTGCTGGGTGATCTTGGATGTGAGGGCTCCTGAGAAGGCACCCCCCATGCACGCCGGGCTCTCGCCGCCCTCGTGCTGCCCCGAGGAGGGCCAGCACTTCCATGCGACCCTAGGCTCTGGCTTCAGCTGGGGACACCAGACTTGCAGCCTTGACCCCGGGCAGCTGTCAGTAGCCTGGCTTGAGCGCATGGCCCAGAGCCCAGGGTCTGTCCAGCAAAACAGATGCTCTCTCTTGGGGCTTTTGGATGCAAAACACACAGAGAAGGGTCCAGAGAGCAGAGAGAGGGAGGGTGAGAGCAGGCCGTGTGCAGAGACCGTGGGGCAGCACTGCTCCTGGGAACGGGGAGTAGACGGTGCGGGGACTGGAGGCTTCGATGCACAAGAGCTGGGACACCGCAGCTGAAGCGGAGGCTCAGGGGCAGCCGGACATGTGGCCGAGCTTCCGAGCTGCTGCCAGGCAGCCAGGGATGCTGCTCCATGGACCACAGACCCCGGGCCCGCTCCTTGGATAAGCTGAACCCTGTGCGCTGAGCTACCCATTTAGCTGTAACCCTTAAATGTGCTGAAGGGGACATTTTCAGGGGTTGAGAGAAGCAGGCACATACACAGAGGACAGCTCATTCCTTTCAGAGTTGTGGTCCCTTCCCCACCTCTTCCAGGAAGCCCTCCCTGACTACCTCTCCACCTGCGATCCTCAGCCCTCTCCCTCCTTGGAGCATCCACAGAACTTGTCCCTGAAGGTCCCCACCTCCCACTGCAACCCAGCTCTCCAACTTCATCTTCCATCCCCCCAGAGGCAGGGACTGCTCTGGATTCTGTGAGTCCCTGCCGCTCTGAATGTGAGGCCCGGAGCATGGCTGATGCTCAGTACTTAGCGTAGGTGGGCTGAAGGGTTCACTGCACAGCTCACGGGTGGGTCCTGTCTGCAGACAGTGCCACCTGTGCCCCCAAACAGAGAACACCAGCCCTGATGGCCTCTTGGGACAGTGATGAGACCTCTCTGTGGACTTTGCTCTTGGTGGAGCCAGCGGGGCAGCATTTAGCCTTGGCCTGAGGCCTGGAGGTGGGCGGCAGAGGCCAGCTGGTGAGAAGGCTGGTACCTAGGAGACGGCCAGATGTACAGGCCAGGCTCCAGGCTGGACCCACTTGGAAAGGTGGTGAACCATTCTTACCTCTCAGAGCTCAGTTTGTGCTATTAGCTTGGACAAGCTGTAAAAGAAAGGCAAGGCCCTTGGGCTTGCCTTGAACAGGGGAGGGGGGGCTGGAGACCCCAGCTTGGGAGAGGAGACACTGAAAGCCCCCCACTGCAGCCCAGACCCTCCTCTCCGCATGCCCTGCCTTGATCCATGCTCTGGTGACCCCGCCCACCTCCCCGGGAGGCTCTGAGGCTCCTGAAGGCAGGCAGGGCCCGAGTCCTGTGTTTCGGGGTCCGCCAGCAGGCAGCCCCAGGCCCGGCATGGAGGAGATGAGGTTTGCCCTGCAGAGACAGAGGTAAGGCAGGAAAGGGTGGCAGTCTGATCTCAGGGGGCCTGCTGGGGGCAGAATGGAGTGTGGGTCTGGGCTGGGCTGGAGAAGGGGCGCTGGGGATGCCAGGAGAAGGGCCTTGGGCAGTGACTCCAGGGTTGGTGGAGCTGCCAACCTGACATCTCCGCCGAGGTCCACACACACACCTGCTCCTGGCCCCGCCCCCTCATCCTCTCACGCACGTACACACACACACACACACACACACACACACAGGCGTATGCACACGTGGGTGGGAAGAGCTTGGGTAGAGGTCAGGAGCCAACACTAAGCTTCAGGTAGGGAGGGACATCGAGGGCTGGACCCCTGGTGCCACGAAGGAAGCCGCCATCACCAGGGGGTGAGTGAGATGAGGGTGGAAGGGCTTTGTCATTCTTAATAGTCACATGTCTGGTCCATGGCAGATGCTGGAAACTTGTAGTTAATTGATTTTCACAACAAGCCTGTGTAGTGAGCATTCCTCTTCCCATTTTGCAGATGAGCAAACTGAGACCTTGGGGAGTAATGACTCTTGCTGACGCCTAGACACTTACTACGTGTGGATGCAGTTTGGAAGCCAGGGCGCTTGGGTTCCGGTGTCTACGCTCTTTCCACCCAGCCCTCAGCTGCCTTCTGCAAAGTGGCCTCGCGAGGGACACAGAGATGGGACTTGGGAACCTCTGGGGCCGTGAAGCCTCCTAACTTGGCTTTGGAGTGACCACCAGTCCTGCAGACTAACACGGTCAAGCTCCATCAGGCCGAAGGGGTTGGTTCCCCCAATAGAGCCCCCTCAGGTCAGGTCCCTGGGATGTAAAATCAGCACCTTTGTCATGTTTAGGTCCATAATTTTGGGGGAAAGGGATGAGAAATGAAAATAAAAAACAGCTGTGTAGGGGCTGCTTGGAAGTCCATCAGCTGTAAGGACCTGGCCCTGGGGTGTCCCATTGCATCTGGCCTGACACCATCCCACTGCCCAGGCTTGCCACTGCAGCTGTGGTCAGCGTGGGTGATGCTCCCAGCTCCCATATCCATCCACATGCAAGCCTGTGGTCCCTCCCTCAGCTGTGAGGCTGGCCACAGCCATTCCCACGCAGGGCTTTGTGACAGGGCGGGGCTGTCACAGCCAGCAAGAGGGGGAGAGGCAGCTCCACATTTTTTTCCCCATTTGTCTGTTTATTCAAAATATGCATTGAGTACTTTTTTTTTCTTGTGCAAAATCTTTCTTTTACCATTTTTATTTTATATTGGGGTATAGTTGATTTACAGTGTTGCGTTAGTTTCAGGTGTACAGCCAAGTGATTCAGTTATACACATACATGTATCCATCCTTTATTCAGATTCTTTTCCCTTACAGGTTATTACAGACTATTGACTAGAGTTCCCTGTGCTGTACAGTAGGTCCTTGTTGATTACCTATTTTATGCTAGTAGTGTGTATATGTTAATCCCAACCTCCTAATTTATCCCTCCCCACACCTTTCCCCAGGCAGCTCTGTTTCTGAAGACCCAACGGCTTTGCCTTGCAGTGTTCTGGCTTTTTCTGAGTCCTGGAAACCAGTGTCACCAACCTCCATCTACAGAGGCTCTGGGGGAAACGGAGTGAGCGACTGTCCACTCTGGAGGGCAGATAAGGGGCTGTCCAGGTCCTGTGTGTGAGAGAGACACAGAGGAGGGTGGCCAGGGTGCTCGGGTGGGAACCTGAGCTGCAGTAGCCACAGGGCCAGGACCCAGCCCCCCGCAGGGTGGGACATAACCAGGGTGTCACAGGGTTGGAGGGTGGGACGCCACCACGGGGTCATGGCGTGGCCACTCCTGGGCCAGTGGGCCCTCACGCCAGCCTCCCACTGCCCAGTGAGGACCTCTTGTTTGTGGTGACCGGCCGGCAGGCCTGTCACCTGTGTGTGCCCTGCCTGCGTGCACATCCAAATTCTCGATAGCCATGGGCAACCGGACATCCCAAGACTGGAAGTCTGCTCTTGAAGATTGTAATAGTTAGGCCAGGCTGACCTGCTGTAGCACAGAGACCCCAAAACGTGATGGTTTAAGCCCAAGAGAGACATATCACTCTCTCGTCCAACAGTCCAGGAGGCAGGTACTAGGTTGGCAGGGGCTTCACTCCACATAGCCCTTTGGGGATCCAAGCTGCCCACAGCTCTGAGATCTTCAGCTCTTGGGGCCTCAAAGGCCACCCGGGGTGTTGCCAGCCTGGTCAGCTGAGAAGAGGAAAGAGCTGGAGGGTCTGCGTGGGCAGGCGGCCCCATGCCCCTCCCTGGACAGCCCCGCTGCCATGTGTTTACCCTACACCCCAGGGGGCACAGAAACTGAGTTCTGATCTTCCTTAAAGAGGCACCAGTTTCAGTGGCTCAAACAGCCAGTCCACAGTGAGCACCTGCTTTGTCCCGAAGCGCGTGCCAGCCCCACGCGTGGTCACAGGGGGGCGCTGTGGGGAAAGAGCAAAGCACCACAGTCGCCGGGTGTTGGCTGCATTCGACTCCGGGCTCCGGGCTGCAGGCTGGGCTGGGCTTAGGGGGTGCAGAGAGAGGATGCCAGAGAGATGAGCCCAGCAGACATAGAGCAGCAAGGAGGAGGCCAGGACTGCAGTGGCCCGAGGGGCAGTCAGGGCGCGAGGAAGGGGCAAGTGAGAGGTCACCTAGAGGGCGGGGAGGGGGCCGGGGGGAGGAGAGCCCAGGCTCTTGTCTGAAAGGGCGACAGCTGCTTGGTACCCGGCAGGAACTGGCACCTAGGGTGGCCCAGTCTTCTGATTTATCTAGAATAGGCAGAAATGCAGGGTGTGTGTCTGTGTATGTATGTGTGCACACTTGAGTGCGTGTGTGTGTGCGTGTGTGTGTGAGAGAGAGAGAGAGAGAGACATCTTGACTTTTTAAATACTGGCTGGTCGCATAGCACAGGGAGATCAGCTCGGTGCTTTGTGACCACCTAGAGGGGTGGGATAGGGAGGGTGGGAGGGAGGGAGTCACAAGAGGGAAGAGATATGGGGATATATGTATATGTGTAACTGATTCACTTTGTTATAAAGCAGAAACTAACACACCATTGTAAAGCAATTATACTCCAATAAAGATGTAAAAAAAAAACCTATGTGTAAGATAAAAAATTTAAAAATTAAAAATAAATAAATACTGGTTGGAGGTTGAGTCAGCTTTGCTGCAGGCAAGTCTGAGGTCTGAGTCCTGGGGCCAGCCCTGAGCCCTGTGCAATGGAGACACACCAGGAAGTAAGTGATGCGATTCAGAAGCAGACGACCAGGCAGCAGTGTCTGAAGCCGGGGTTTGTGACCAAGGGGCCCATTTACTGTACTGAATGGGTCAGCTTCTTCATTCCAGGTGCCTGTCATTGGTACCTCATTTTAATTTTCATAAGAAGCCTCCGAGATGGATTGGGAGTTTGGGGTTTGCAGATGTAAACTACTATACATAAAACAGATAACCAGGACTTCCCTAATGGTCCAATGGTGAAGAATCCGCCTTCCAATGCAGGGGACGCAGGTTCAATCCCTGATCGGGGAACTAAGATCCCCTATGCTGCGGGGCAACTAAGCCCGCGCGCCTCAACTAGAGAGCCCACATGTCGCTACAAAGATCCCGTGTGCCACAACTAAGACCCAGTGCGGCCAAAAATAATAAATAAATAAAATAAATAAATATTTTAAAAACGCAGATAACCAACAAGGTCCTACTGTAGAGCACAGGGAACTCTATTCCATATCCCGTAATAAACCACAATGGAAAAGAATCTGAAAAAGAATATATATAACTGAATCACACTGCTGTACAGCAGAAATGAACACATTGTAAATCAACTAGACTTCAATAAAATAAATTTAAAAAAAAAAGAAGCCTCCGAGACAGCTGTGGTGATGCTCCTCTTTCCACGGCTGACAAGGCTGGAGCTCAGAGAGGTCCAGTCACCTGTGCAAGGTCACACAGCTCATAAGCAGCCCTGACGGACTTGACCAGCCTCGGGGGTGGTGGAGACCAAAGCCTCTTCAGGAAGGAACGCGGAACTCAGAGCAGGGCAGTGACCTGCCTCAGGCTCCTCAAGAGCAAGGTACACTTGGGGGCCAGGATCCAGGCCACAGATGCTCACTTCCTTCCCACTCAGCCCGGGTCCCTCTGCACTGTCGTGACCGCAGATGGAGCTTCACCTCCCCGGCCGAGCCTGCTGTGAGCTGAAGCCTGGAGATCCCTTCGTATGGTGAGACTTGCACAAAGTACACAACCGCCTGCTGACTCATCTTCTGGCTGAGCCGGCACTCTGGTCTACCCAGTTTCGGGCCTGGCCCACCTGCACGGCATCTCTGCAGGGATGTGGCAAAGGCAAGCCACGTGGGATCTTCCTGAGCCCCGGCTTCTGTGGATAATTTCTGACACCTGAAGCCTAAATGTCGGCCTGTGCACATCCATCCAGCTTGGCCTGGGTGGATCTTTGCCTTGAGGCAGGGAGCTGGCCCCCATGGCCTCAGGGAACCCTTCCCGCTGGGGACAAACTGTGACTGGGGGAGCTCAGAGCCACTGCCCTGCACCCCCCAAAGGGGATGGACCTAGAATCCCTGATGGAGTGGAAGGACTGCCACTTGTCTGTTCTCCCTGGCAAAGTAGGTGTCAGTGCCCCATTCTTCTGTCGACCTTTCCCGAGCCCAGTTTGGGAGGGAGGTGACCTGCAGCTCTGGCCTCCCTCCTCGTTTCCAGCCCCCACTCCCTCCCCCTCCCTCCACTAAGGCCAGCTCTGGATCAGCTCAGTGAGCTCCCAAACCCACACCCACCGAGGTACAAATCACTGAGCATGGTTACAGGATGCCCGCCCTGTAACAGGTTCTGGGGGCTTCAGACTCGGACTGGGACTCACGCCATTGGCTCCCTGGTTCCCGCCCCCTTGGGCTTGGGCTGGGGCAACACCACCAGCATCCCTGGGTGCCGGCTTGCAGGTAGCAGATGGTGGTACTTCTGGGTCTCCATAATCACGTGCGCCGATGCCTATAATAAGTTTCCCCTTAGGTATATCTCTATATATGCCATTGGCTCTGTTTCTATGGAGGACCCTGACCATGACATTCTCTCTTGTCAAAGTCCCAGCCGGCATGTTGCTCAGGCCCCTCTGCCTTGTCGCTCGGCACTTCTGGAGTGAAGCCCCTGTTCGCATGGCCCAAAGGGCTCCCTGCCTTACCCCTGCATCCCACCAGGGGAAGAGGTGCAGGAGGATGGGCACAGCTGGCTGTGGTACCCATCCTCCCACTCAGATCCCGTCGGCCAGAACTCGGGATCATGGCCATGCTCGACCGCAAGGGAGGCTGGGAATGGGGTCTTTATTTGGGGTGAACACTGGCCAAGCTAAAAATCAGGTCTGTCACTGTGTGAGAGAGAATAAATGGTGGGGGACAACTAGTAGGTGCTAACAAAATTGGCGAATAAAACAGACGTGCTCCTGCCTTGAGGGGACGCACGGCCAGATGAGGTGATGGACATCAAATGACAAATGACCCTAAGAGTTATGCTTCCCACTGTGCTGAGTGGTACCATGGAAACGCACAGGGAGCGCTAATGAGGGTCGGGGAGGGCAGGGATCAGAGCAAAGACCTGGAGGAGGATAGGGTGGGGGGGGCAGTGGGGAGGTTCCCACCGAGCAGAGAGTGGCAGGCCCTTGTGTCTGGCAGGAAGGTGGCACTTAGAGGTTAGCGGGAAGGTCGCTATAGCCGGAGCCCTGTGAGCGATGTGGGGGAGCGGGGGCGCTGTGAGATGAGAGGGGTGACTCGGGCAGGCAGGGCCTTGCAGCCAAAGTTAGGGGCTTCCTTCCCAGCAAGGGTGGAGGATTCAGTGGAGGGGGTGACACAGCTGCACTGCAGCTTCAGATCATTCCACGTTACTGCCTGGTTTTTCTGGAAACGGGGATACTGGAGCTCAGCAAAGATTACAGGGGCGCCGTGGGGGAAGTGGTCCCACTGGGGACAGGGGGTGGACAGAGGACTTGCTGGGCTCTACTTTCTGCTGGGCATCTTGTGCCTAATGAGAATCACAAGAGGTTGGATTTGGGAAGGTGGCAGAGAGCATCCAGCCCAAGTCCTCTGTGGTCCAGACAAGGAGGCTGAGCACAGAGAGGGAAAGGGGCTCAGCCAGGTCGCCCAGCAGCCAGAGCTGGAGCCAGAACTGACTCCCCGGATGGCAGCAGGATGGAAGGAGGCTGGCTGGGTCGGGGTCACTGGGTTGAATGGGTGTCACCTGGCCCCTGGGAGCTACCTGTCTGAAACAGCTCCAGAAACTTAAGTCTGCTAATTAATTTCTAATTCCCGCCCTAAGCCATAAAATCAAACCACATACTGATCTGCCCACAGTTGCCCAACAGCTGGCCTGTCTGATCCTGGCTGTCTGCTCACAAATTGGTATTAGTGGCACCAAGAGCAGATTGACATGGTGACCAGGCACCCAACAACATGATGCCACCAGCTGGGCCGCTACAGCTGCCAGTCTCCCCCAGCTGCGAAGTGGCCCAGGCACCTACATTTCCCCAACCTTGGGGTGGAGAGCAGTCCAGGGTAAAGCAAGGGATGGTCCTCCCTTGGCCACCAAGAGATGCTACTGGTCCAGCATAACATATAGGAGAGGATGCAGGGAAGCATGGCCAGGAAGGCCAAGGTTTCAGGGTTAGTACAGGGCTTAAGAATCAGTGGGGGGGCTTCCCTGGTGGTCCAGTGGTTAAGACTTCACCTTCTGATGCAGGGAGCGTGGGTTCGATCCCTGGACCGGGAGCTAAGATCCCACATGCCTCAGGGCCAAAACACCGAAACATAAAACAGAAGCAATATTGTAACAAATTCAGTAAAAACTTTAAAAATGGTCCACATCAGGGCTTCCCTCGTGGTGCAGTGGTTGAGAGCCCGCCTGCCGATGCAGGGGACGCGGGTTCGTGCCCCGGTCCGGGAAGATCCCACATGCTGCGGAGCGGCTAGGCCCGTGAGCCATGGCTGCTGAGCCTGCGTGTCTGGAGCCTGTGCTCCGCAACGGGAGAGGCCACAACAGTGAGAGGCCCGTGTACCGCAAAAAAAAAAAAAAAAAAAAAAGGTCCACATCAAAAAAATCTTAAAAAAAAAAAAAGAATCAGTGGGGTCCATGGACATTCATCACCTGAGCCAAAGCCCACATTGCAGAGCCAGAGAACTGAGCCCAGAGAGGCAGGCGCTATGCCCACGGTCACACAGCACAGGCCTAAAGCTCTGACTCCCTCCATATATCAATCTGATGTTTTTCCTCTTCCACCACTTGGAGGATGGGCCTTTTCCACCATTACTAACCTGAGTCTCTCTTTTATGGATTTGTCCACTTTGTCAATGACCATCTCCTAAGTACCTACTGGGTGCCAGACACTATACTAGGCACAGGGATGCAGGAAGCGATCACTGTGGAAAGGGCTAGAGGCATGACAGGGTCATTCACTGAGGTGAGCACAATGTACGTTACCTAACAGGGAAAGGGGAGGAGTGGTGGAAGGGAAGATACCTCAGAAGGGATGAGTGATGATGTGGGTTGCATTAGATAGGGTTGGAAAACACCATAGTAACAATAGAGTAAGCAAGGCATCTCTCTCTCATGTGAAATTCCAGAGCTAGTACGGCGACTTTGATCTGTAAAGACCTGGGGGGCCCAGGTCTTGCACCTTCCTGCATCACTATCCCTAGAGAAAAGCTCTGGTCCTCATGGGCCAAGATGGTGCCTAGAGCTCCAGCCATCACATCTGCACTCCAGGCAGCAGGATGGAAGGACAAAGAGGAAGGGGGCAAACCTATGGTCGCCAAAACACGCGTTACAAGAATGTTCAGTGTCAAGAGCTATGAAGGGGCTTTTACTCAACATGAAAGCTAGTGTGTCAGCCTGCCACTGTTTTACAGAGGTTGGCAGAAGATGTGAGAACCATGGACTTTATTACTCACAGCACAGCAAGTAGTAAGAGCGTCAGCATATTTGCGTCAGTTCCTCTTGTTCCCAAGTCCCAGGAAGCAACGTGGATGGGCCCAGATGGATGCTGCACATGCAGTGAGGTGTGTTACAGGGGATTAGGGAATCTGGAGCTTTTATAATGGGAAGGAAGCACACCCACCATTTGCTCCATTGGGAGACATGTTTTCTTCCAAGACTCTTCACAATAGAAACATCCTTCAAAAGATGGCTTTACTCACGATAGCCCAAGCCTGGAAACAGCCCAGGGTCCATCAACAGGGGCATGGATATATTCACACAGTGGACTACCACTCACCAATAGAAAGAAACCACCGAAACAGCAACAATGAGGACGACCCTCAAAAACAGGATGCTGACCCAAACCCATGAGACACAAGAGTATATACTGTGTGAATGATCCACTTAAATGAAATCCTAGAGCAGGAAAAGCTAATTGATGGTGGAGAAAATCAGAACAGTGGTTGCCTAGCAGTGGGGAGAAGGTCGAGGATTGACTGGGAAGGGGTGTGGGGGAATTTTCTGGACTGCTGATTCTCCATATATTTGTCAGGACTCAGCAAATGTACACTGAAAGTTTGTTCATTTCATTATATGTAAAGAAGTATATATACACAAATATACACAGAAGTATCTGGAGGGAAGTATACTGGTGCCTGCAATTTACTCTGAGATGAATCAAAAATAGGAATATTGATGGAGGGATAAAAGGATGGATAGATAGATGATACATAGGTACAGAGATCGATGCTAGATCATACAGAATCTAGGGGATGGATGGGTGAGTGTTCACTATATAACTCTTCCAATTTTTCGGTATAGTTGACAATTTTCATGATAAAATGGGAGAAGAAGGGGGGTAGGGGTCATATACCAGCTGTCCTTTTAGACGGTTCCCAGAAGCTGCCACATGATACTTCTGCTCCCACCCTATTGGTGGGAACCTAGTCACATAGCCATACCCAGCTGCAAGGGAGGCTGGGAAATGTAGTTCCAGGGGAACCTGGATCCTGGTAAAACTCCTGACACTGAGAAAGGAGGAGGGAACAGACACTAGAGATGAACCCGCAGCCCCTGCCACGAGCAGGACTGCTCTCAGCCCACACGGTGCCTTCATGGGAATTAGAAAAAGGCACCCCCTCCTCTGGGCTGGTGGGCTTGGGGCCTGGGCGCAGCTCAGAGGGGCTGGTGGCAGCCCTCACTTGTCCCTAAGGCCAGATGGCCTCCAGTAGGTGGAGGGTGTCAAATCCCAGGTCAGACCCTTGGGGCCAACAACAGGTAGCACTGTGGGAAATCACTCACCATAGCTGAGGCCAGAAGAGGTGAGCTGTGCTTTTTTTTTTTTTTTTTTTGCGGTACGCGGGCCTCTCACTGTTGTGGCCTCTCCCGTTGCGGAGCACAGGCTCCGGACGCGCAGGTTCAGTGGCCATGGCTCACGGGCCCAGCTGCTTCACGGCAGGTGGGATCCTCCCGGACCGGGGCACGAACCCGTGTCCCCTGCATAGGCAGGCGGACTCTCAACCACTGCGCCACCAGGGAAGCCCCGAGCTGTGCTTTTTTAATGCTTCTGTAAGTTGTCTGGAGGCAAAAGAGGAGATATGGAAAATGGAAATGCTTGATGAGCATTGCTTAACCCATAGTGGATGCTAGGCAGCAAGGTCAGCCGTGGGCTTTCCACATCTTGCGTGTGTGGTTTATGTCTGGGCCACACATGGGATCGAAGGGGCCTGGGATTTTTGTGGAAGGCATGGGGTAACCCTATGCTTGGCTTGTTTGATGCCGGAAAGGCTGGATTGTTCTGAGCCTGGATCAGAAACAGACCAGGAAGCTCTAAAACATGGAGGGTGTGTGTATAGGGGGCACGTGTGACCTGGAAGCCCTCCTTTCTTCCCCTTGGAGATGTGCTGCCCTGGAAGGAGGGGTAAGACACAGAACTCTCAAAAGAGTTGCCCTTCTCAGCCCACGGTCCTTCCGTTCACCAAGTAGCTCAGGTTAGAAACGTAAGCGTCATCCTTGACCCTTGTCTTTCTGGGTCTTTCCAGAATCTGACACTTTCCCTACGGCTGCACCCATCTATTGCTACAGTCCCCTACCTGGTCTCCCAAGTTCTCCTTTTGTCCCTCTACAACCTGGTCTCCACACACAATCAGAAGGATTGTCAAGAAAACCCTGTGTCAGAAGAAAACCCTGGGCATGTGGGGTGGGAGGCTGTTCGTGGGTGACACCGTGGGGCTGGAGCCAGAGCCTCTGGGCCCTGTCAGCAGACACTGATTGGCTGACAGCAGAGGATAGGAACCAAGTTATACTTGACCTTAAAGCAGCAGGCTGGTCGGAATTGAGTGAGAGATGCCATCTACAAAGAGTCCTCCTTCAGGGGCTTCCCTGGTGGCGCAGTGGTTGAGAGTCCACCTGCCGATGCAGGGGACACGGGTTCGTGCCCCGGTCTGCGAAGATCCCACATGCTGCGGAGCGGCTAGGCCCGTGAGCCATGGCTGCTGAGCCTGCGTGTCTGGAGCCTGTGCTCCGCAATGGGAGAGACCACAACAGTGAGAGGTCCGTGTACCGGGAAAAAAAAAAAAAAAAAAGAGTCCTCCTTCAAAAATTGTAATCAGGCATTTGGCTTAATGTCCCGAGTTGTTGTACAAGCAGAGAAGATGAATCATCACCCGGATGGTTCAGTATGTACAACGAGGTCCAGACAACTCTCCCCTCACATGACTGGTGGATTGACCGACAGAGATGGGAAACCAGCCTAGCATATTGAAAAAGCAGCTGCTTCTGTGTGCTTTCTTCCAACGCACACGTAAAAACGTATACACATCTTAGCTGCGATGTATTTGGAAGGCAATTAACATGAACAAATTCAGTTGGAAATGAAGTTCCCCTTTGGAACTATCACATTTTGTAAAATCAGTGCTTAAAGACAAAAGGATTTAAACTTGAAATAAAGAAACCTTTATGTCAGGGTGGCAGGTCGTGTCGGTTCTCTGCTCAAAACCCCAGCAGAGCCAAGTTTAAACTTTGAGCCATCCTGACTGCCAAGGGGATCCCCTGGGAGCTTGGCAACCCCTGACATCCAGACTAGGTGACCCCAGTGTCAGCCAGCACCCGGGTGCCCATCCCGGCCACTCACGCCCCTTTGCGCTCCTACATTACCAGTCTCACCGGCCTCCTGGGTGGCTGCCTCGGGGCCTTCGCCCTTGCCCTGACGGCCCCCTCACTTCCTTCAGTCTCTGCTCCCACGTCACCTCCACAGAGAGGCCAGCCTGTCAGCTCCACCCTTTCTTCCTGCTCACTTTCCCTCGAGATATGGGCATCCCCGGTTTTGTTCTGGAATCCCCAGAGTCTAGAAGAGCTCGGGCACAAAGTAAGAGCTCCGTTAAGTTTCTCGAATCAGGAGGCACGAGGAAGGGTTGGGACAGTGCCTGGGTAGCAGAACTTTACCTTTGGAGGTGATGTTCCCGGTGGAGGGAGCTGCCTAATAAAATACCAAAAGCCTGGGAGGCATCCAGGTGGATACGCACTGGGTCGCCTGTGTGAACTACACTGCCTCAATGACTTCGGCTGTACAATGGGAATAACTGGGCTTGCTTCTGAGTGTGAGGAAGTGAGGCTTTGGGCCTCATTCAAGCCTTAGTAGCATAATAATGGGTCACGAGCAGTAAGCTCAGATCAGAAACATTTAGGAGTCTCAGTACTCTCCAGTTACCTGATTTCCATAACAATGAACTCCTAGTGTTCCGGACTAGCAACGGTGGCCCAGAGAGGTGCGGTATGTGGTCTCAAGGTGCACAGCTACACCTGAAGGACAGCATTAACTCCTGTTTTGCACATTAACTGAACTAAATGCCACCCCTTCTGGGAACAACGCAGAGGTCCTCGGGTGCTGGGCCCCCTTGCGGTAGCCTCCGTGTCTCCCCACCAGACCCTCACTTTCCAGATGAGCTTGACCAACACGGTGAGGGGCGGGCGGGAGGCGTGTCACAGGTGGAATCTGCCTGCTCCCCGGTCACTGGCCCTGTGCTTTCTCTCAGTCAGGCTGCAGCCAGGCCAGGGGCTCTGCAGCCACAGCCTTCCCTTTTGCAGACCTGTGCACACCCTCCGGCGTGATTGGTGGGGCTGAGATGCCCCCTTCCCCCGCCCCCAGCACCGCCGCCATCAGACTGTCTCCAGGCCCACCACGGACGGGGGCTCTTCAACACTTGCCTGGTGCTTTTCTGCCCCAGGGTCCCTGCCTTAGGACCCCGGCACCACCACCCTCCCCTCTGCTGGGGCTGGAACCCAAGCAGTCCCCTGACTCTCTTTGCCAACACCCACGGCTCTCACCCCACCCACCCCCGCGCATGCACAAAGTACCTCCTGACCTGTCTTCATGCCACTGCCACTGCCACCTCCTTGTCCGGACAGGTACCCTGAATTCTCCTCCTTGCTGCCCCCCTGGCCCTGGGATCTCCTGCCCGAGCAGGTGCCAGAGGCAGCCTTTCAGGAGGTAAATCAGATCCAGTCGCTGTGCCCCCTGCAGCGCCAGCCCCTTCAAAGCCTTCTTGCACTCGGACATCTACATGTCTTTCTAGGGCCCCCAAAGTCCCATGGAATCAGCCTTCTTACTATCCCTCGGCATATTCCAAACCTCTTTTGGGAGAAAATGTTAAAGAGGAAACCTGATGGGTGAGGAGGAACCAGCCACCTCAAGAGTCAGGGGAACAGCGTGTCAGGCAGAGGGAACAGCCAGAACGGGGGCTCTGAGGCCAAAAAGCCCCCGGCAGCTTCTGCGATGGCCCAAGGCTTGGGGTGCAAGGTGAGCACAGTGAGAGGAAAGGAGGAGAGATGAGCCGTGGCCACACGGCTCAGGCAAGGGGTGTGGATTTCAAGCAGGAGTGTGCCCTGATCTGGCTTCCGTGTTCACGAGCATTTACCCGCCTGAGGGAGAATCTGGAGGTCCTTTCCTTGTTCCTCCTCCAAGAGTTCCCCTGCCCACCCCAAACACACACACACACACACACACACACACACACAGCCACACCTCCCATCTGTCCCCAAGCCTGGTGGATTCACACTCTAAATTGCCTCTGGCCAAGCCTGTCCCTTCTGTTGCCTCTGCTATGACATCTTGCCTGAGTGACGACAACCTAAGAACTGCCCCCCGTCCCCCCGCCTCAACTACAGCCTCACTCCTTCACCCCCACCCCAGGGCTCCGGCTCATGGGCCACCGTGCCCCTTCACCCGCTCTGGTCACTGGAGTCCACACCACATCCTCAGGCTCATTTGATTGGCCCATGCAGTGCAGCAGTGAGGGCCCAGTGCTGCCAGACATTTAGACATTTCAGGGTAAGTCTGAAATCCCCATTTGTATGGGCAATCTCTCACTCTTAAAATACTAGCTCAGGGACGTCCCTGGTGGTCCAGTGTCTAAGGCTCCACATTCCCAATGCAGGGGGCCTGGGTTCGATCCCTGGTCAGGGAACTAGATCCCACATACCGCAACTAAGAGTTCACAGGCCACAACTAAGGAGCCGGCGAACTGCAGCTAAAGATCCCGCATGCCGCAACTAAGACCCGAGGCAGCCAAATAAATAAATAAATAAATATTTTTAAAAACCCCCAAACATTAGCTCAAGGCCAAAAATGTTTTAACACTGGTAGAACCAAACAAATGCCATGCAGCAAAGCTAGTCCAGGCCTTCTGATCCACAGCTGCTCATATGGCATCTAGTCCAGAAGCTGACAATCAATCTGTTATTCAGTCAACAACCCACAAGTTGGGACTGCTCACCGTTGCCAGGCATTGAGCTGGAATAGCGAGAGTCAATGTCTTCTGTTTTCTCCTGCTCCTTTAAGGCTTTCATGATTTCATTTAGACCTTCGGTTCATGTCGAATTTATTTTGGTGTAACATATGAAGTGAGGGTGTACACTCATTTCTTTTACAGATGGGTAGCCAATTGTCCCAATACCAAATATGGATAAATCCTGTTTTGAAAATGCCAACTTGACTATATAGTAACTTCCTATATATATATTGGGTGACTTCCTATCATTTCTACATTATATGTCTATCCATGGACTTGCACTATACTTTTAATTATTTTCGCTGTATAATAGGTTTTAAATACACAGAAATATCTGATAGAGTTATCTCTGCTCTTTATATTTCTTTTTCAAACTTTTCCTGGCTAATCCTGCTTGGGTATCTTTCCATATCAACCTTAGAATCAACTTGTCTGGTTCCACGAAAATTCCTGCTGGAATTGTCACTATGATTATGTTACTTAGGGCGGACTGACATCCTTATAATGCTGAATCTTTTTTCCATGAATGTGGTATAAGTTCACATTTGTATTCTCTGGTAGCATTCAAAAATTTTCTTCACAGAGCGTTTGCACTTAAAAGAAGTTTATTTCTAGGTTGCTTTTGCTAATGGAGTCTTCTTCCATTGTATTTTAGTACTGGCTATTGTCTGTATATTTCAAAGCTACTGATAATAGAAAACTAATTTTGTATCCAGTTACCTTACTCGATTATTTTGTCATTTTCAATAAGTTTTTGGTTGATTCTTGTGGCATTTCCAAGTAAACAGTCAAATAATCTTCAAACTGATAGGTTACCTCCTTTCCAGTTTCTAGTATCTCCCCCAGCTTGGGGTTAAAATATATAAAAGTCAATTCATGGCATTATCTATCTAGTTCAACTTCTTAAAAACTTGCTTTTTTTTTTTTTTTTTTTTTGGCTATGCTGCGCAGCATGCAGGATCTTTGTTCCCCGACCAGGGATTGAACCCGAGCCCCCTGCAGTGGAAGCACGGAGTGCTAACCACTGGTCTGCCAGGGAAGTCCCCCTTAAAATTAGCTTTTTTAAAATAAAAATAAACACTGAATTTTATTAAATAATTCTTTTAGAACATCAGAGATAAAGAGAAGATTCTAGAAGACTTCAGAGACTGAAAAGGACACATAATGTGGATCATTGGACTTCTTACCATCAACCCAGAATACCAGATGCTAATAGAGAGCTGCCTTCAGAATTCTGGGGGAAGATGATTTCCAACCAAGATTTAGGCATTCAGCCAAACTGTCAATCAATTATCCAATAACTGAACTCCCATATGCAGTTTCCAAGGAAGCTACTGGCGTACATATTACAGCAAAATGAATGGAGTCAACCAAGAGAGAAGATGGCTTAGGAGCTAAGAAACAAGGAATCAACACAAGAAAGAGGTGAAGGGAAATGTCAGGATAACGATGAACAGAAATGTCAGTACTTCTACTAGACAGACAGCCAGGAGAGCAACTGGTCAGGCAGGAGAGGGAGGACAGAGGGCTTCAAGAAAAAAATAGAACTGATACATTACCAGATGTGTCTGAATATATCACTAGATGTTTAGACATGTCTGTGGGATGGATTAGTGATGTTACCTAAAAAAACGAATTAAATGAAAAACTGAGGGAATTACTAACTCCAGGGAAAACAAAAAACTGTAGAAGATAGCAATTACAACCCTTATATACTATTTTATTTAGCTATGAATAATACACATATAAATAATGTAAGTACTGAGTATTCATTTAGCAACTGTCATAGAACTATATTGGAAGGAAAAGTGTGGGTTTGTGTGTGATGTCTGGTGGAGCATCAGCAATCTTACACAGGAGGAAGCCAATAAGTATCTAAAAAATAATGGTCAAGAATGATATTTAGAAATATCAAAGTGAATGTCAGAAGGAAGAGCTAAATGAGTTGAAAGTAGTTGCTGCTGAGGAGGGGGCTGGGTGGTGAGAGGAAAGAGAGGATTGCTGCTTTTTATTATCACTTTCACGGAACCATTTGACTTAAAATTTTTTCTGCATAAATATTTTGATAAAATAGAAATTTAATTTAAAAATGTTCATGTGTGCAATACCTAAAGGCACCTTTTGTACCACTTCTGCTCTCGGCAAAATGAGCTGACCAAAATTTGGACAGACCAAGATGCCAGTCCCAGCTCTGGAAATTATTAGCTTTGTGACCCTAGGCAAGATGTTCAGTCTCTCTGAGCCTCCGTTTCTTTCATCTAGAAAGTTGAGATAATGCTAGTACCTACATCACCGAGTTACTGAGAGGATAAAATGAGATCATACCTGGCCCTGCACAGGGAAGCATCCAATAAAGACGTCTGCCGTCCTGGTTATTGTTGTTTCAATTTTGGTTCCTTCAATTCCCAAGTGATTAGCCTTAGGTAGCTCACTTAACTACTCTGAGCCTCATCTGTGAAACTGGAACAAAATACTCGGAGCCTCTGAGGAGATAAATGGGATAATGAGTGTAGACTACCTGACTCCTAATCTCTCTAAAGCTCAGACTTCTCCTTTTTAAAACAAGAAAATTCTTTTAGGGTTTTCTGAGGATGAAATGAAATGACATAGCTGAAACCTCTAGCACAGCTCCAAGGACACATTTATTTACTTTAAAAAGCTAGTGATGGATAAAACTAACAACGTTTTAAAATCACAAAAGAACACCTTAAACATATGCTATATGTCAATTATATCTCAATAAAAGTGAAAGAAAAACAGTAATACATAAAAGTAATATGTGTTGACTATACAAAATCTGGAAATTTTAGAAAAGTTCAAAAACGAAAATCGCCCACGACTGCAATGTTTTCTGATGATATTTTTTGGCTTTTTTTTTTTTTTTTTTTTTGCTCTTTTTTTGGCTCCACAGTTTGTGGGTACCTCAGTTCCCTGATCAGGGATTGAACCCGAGCCACATCAGTACAAGTCCAGAATCCTAACCACTAGGCCACCAGGGAACTCCCATCATCTATTTATTATACCAGTCAATATAGGATAGTTCATGCTGCTGGGGAAACCCTACAAAAATCTCAGTGGTTTAACAGCACAAAGGTTTATTTCTGCTCATACCCACACCACAGGAGTCGGGGTGACTCTCAGGGGTGCTGTTCCCCACCGGTGGCTCCTGCAGCCTCCAGGCCCCTGCACACCACGCACTCGCCCAGGGCGCCTGAAACTGCAAGAGTGTGAGCTGGGGAGCCGCGAGCCAGCAATTAAAGGCTGCCACCAGGAAGTGACGCTTTGACTTCTCTCACACGTCATTGGCCAAAGCAAGTCACGTGGCCACGCCTTCTCTCCGCGGATGAGGAAGTGAGATCCTCCAGCGCGCCTGGCAGTTGAGGGCGGGGGGCGGATAGAGGTGAGCAGTGGTGATGTCTACCCCGCACATTACAGAGTTGCTGTCACTTTGTGCATAGGCTTCTGCCTGCCGCTTTTGTCTTTAACCATTACGTCATGAAATATTCTTTGAAAACGTGGTAAACATGCAGCTCTGATAAAACATTTAAAGTGCTGTGGTGACGCGCTTCCCCTTTCCTTTTTCTCTTCGCCCTCTTACTTCTGGGGAGCTGTGTGCAGGGGGCAGCGGCCCAGGCCCCAGATCTTTGCCTGCCATCGCCTCCGCAGGCCGGCGCGGGACAGGCAGGTCCCGCTGCTGCTTCTCGGTGCTCGTGCAGCTCCGTTCCGGAAGTAACACGTTTGGATGTGGGGCGGAGAGAACCTGCTGAACAACTGCCGGATTAGCAGCTCCACACGTGGGGTGCGGCTGTACGCGGCTCTGCTGGGGCCTCCTTGCGCAGACAGCCGGGGGTGCGAACGTTCAGTGTTAAAAGTGACACCAGCACGGTAGAGGCGTCGTTGTCAGTTGTTGCAGGAGATGACACCCGGGCCTGCGGGCGGGGTGAGAGCTGGGAGCGGCAGCCCCTCCTCGCCTGGTCCCAGGATCCGAGGTCCGGGAAACTGAAGCTGTGGGACTGCTGAGGACCGTGTGGTAGCAGGAGGCTGCGAGCAGGACGGGAAGGAGCCCTGAGTCCGGAAGCCCCGCTGTAGGATGGCTGCTCCGTTCCGGTTCCTCTAACAAACTTTTGCTGGGTTCCCGTTCTGGTCACGCAGACAGAACAGTTGTGATTTCCACAAAGGAGGTTAAAGACAACCTCTCAGGTTTATAATCCAGTTGTGAAAATGTCACTGATGCACTTGAAACATTAAAACTAGAATGCAAAACGCACCCTTGTCTGGCATTGGGCTGTGCGGGCAGATGGCCAGAGTGTCAGAGGATTTTGGAGGAGGGAGAGTTTGGTGAGGATGCAGAAGTTTCCAAGGGCTCCTTCCTTCCCAAGGGCTGCTACCAACCACAGAACCCCAGACAGGAAGAGAGGGAAGAGGAAACAGAGTAAGTTCATCCTCCAGCAATGTGTGAACGGGGCAAGGATTCTACTTTGCAGATGGGGAAACTGAGACCCGGAGGGCCTAACCAGCTTCCCCGGAGGCAGAGGTGCCACCGGAGCTAAGATTGTGCAGCCCGGTGCATTCTGGAGGAAACCTTGTACGCATTTTCTCTCATAGGCTGAGGATATAGCTCTAAGGTCTGACCTGTGTCCAGCGTCGGCTGGGGGTGGACCAAGGTTCATTGTAAAATATAATAAAACCCCAAAACATTCACTCCCTTTGGTGTGAAATAAAACGACTGGCCTCTAGCTTTGCGGTTTACAAAACACTCTCCTGTTTATTGTGTCATTTTCCCTTCACAACAATCCTGTGATGAACGCATTATTCCTACCATTTTGCAATCTAGGAAACTGAGGCTCGGAGAGAGAATGCACTGCGCTCACAGAGCCCGTTAAGGCCAGGATGGAGCCCAGGCCGGCTGATCCCACTGCCAGGCACTCCTCCATCTCACACATCGCTCAGGACGACCCAGACGTCAGTTAATTTGCTTGTCTCGTGCCATTTCCTCTCCCCAACCAGGTTTGCCCTCCGCAAGCCCAGCCTGGAGCTGATTGGACAGATATGTCTGTTGGTCTGTCCAAGTCTGCTTGGGAGGCCCCGGGAGCTGGGGAACCGAGGCCAGACAACAGCGGGGACGCTAGGGCGGTCTGCGTCCTGCGACCTGTTCCTGAGGTCCCCACTGCTGCCCTCATTTCTCCCTCACCCGCCTGCCCGCCACACCCCTACAGCCCCTGGAATCTGTGAGCCCTGGAGCCTGATAACCTTTCCCTTTCTCTCTCCAAGGCGAATAGGGTTTCCTGCTCTGTGGAAGGAGCCCACGGCATCAAGGAACGCAACCCTGTGAATCCGGACAGCCTGGGCTCCGCTGCGCGGCCCTAGCAAGACATCTTCTGCCCGTTCCGATTACACTTTTCAGGGGGTGGGGGGGCACGATGCCTGCCTCAAGAGCTGCAAGGGCAGGGCCACTGGGCCCGACCCGGTCAGTGCTGCGACCCGCGGCGACATTTCCAGCAGCTCTTGGCTTCATAGCCACCGTGTCTTTGTATCCTCACTGTACTCATGGGCACGGGCTTGAACAGCTTGTTTTCATGTCTCACAGCCTCCTTCCAGGGATGTACTTGACTAGTGTTTGTTGAGCGTGTCCATCACCACTCCACGAGCATGTGCTTCAGGCTCGCTCCCCGCTCTGGTCCCGGGATCTGTTTTCCTGTCGGCCTTGCTGTTTGGCCATGGAGCCTGGCTCCCCTTAGGCCAGACTTTTCACTTCCTTCTTCACATAAGCTTCAGACTGCTCCTCTGGCTTTGCTGTCCTTGCAGCTCTGGGTTAAATGTCATCATCTCCAACAATGCCCAGGAGGCTGGGTTTTGGCCCATCCTCCGATGGGCCTTGTGTGTACCTCGGCCCTGCAAGCGTAACCAGAACTTCTGCTAGATTGGGTCATATAAAATATGCTCATTTGCAGTATCTTCTGGTAGTGATTTGCATTTTCCTTATTTCTAATGGATTTATTGGCCATTTACACACAGTCCTATATGATGGGCCTGTTCTAATCTCTTGCTCACTTTTTTCTATTGAATTGTTTATCTTTTTCTTTAAAAGAATAAAATATAAGTGGGAAAAAAAATATGCTCATTTGTAAGTGTTAGCTGTAGGCCTGGCTTTCAGATGCTGCTGGGAGAGCAGGGGTCCTGGGAGCCTGAAGTCATTTCCACAGCCTGCAGGTAGCTCATCTCCCCCAACCTGACCACCTTCCCCTCTGTATCCTATCCCTCCTTCAAGCTCTCCCCTTTCCTTCACCACCAGATAACCTTGAAAGTGGGACCTCCAAGGCCAACTCCAACTTCACCCCATCCCCTCCGCAGTCCCAGGGCTGCCCCCTCTGTTTCCCCTCCCAGGTCTCCCTCTCTCAACTTCAGCATCATTCCTGGACTCTTCCCTTCTGCTAACCGCATCTTAATCTTCCCTGGAAGCACATCCTGACCTCACTTTACAGATGAGAAAACTGAGGCTCAGAGAATAAAAGTAAGCTGCCTGCAGTCATGCAGCTGGGAGGTGATGGAGCAGAGATTTGCACAGAGTCTGGCTGAAGACTCACCCCAGGCTTCACCCCTGCACAGCCCATTGTACTCACCAGGAGTGAGTGACCCGTCATCCGCTGAACTCAGGATGCAGTCCTGGCCTTCCATCCAGTGGGAGCCGCTCACAGCGCCTCCCTGCAGTCCTTTTCTCCCAGGAGACCACACATCTTGAGGTTTCTCTATCAAATTCACACCACCATGTCATTTCCCCCCTCCACATTTGTTTCTGTCATTACGAGTAAGGCTGCACATCTCATTTCTTTAGCAGCCGTTTGTGCTTCCTTTCTGAGAGAGTGCCTGTTGCTATTTGCTCGTTTTCTTTGGGCTTGTTGATTTCATCCTACTGTAGTAGCGCTTTAACATTTAAGGAAGCTCACCCTTGGCCATATGTGTTGCAAATATTTTTCCAGATTTTTTTTTTATAGCAGGATTCTAATTTAATATGCAGTCAAATTTTCAATATTTATTTTTCGGCTTGACATTTACTGTCAATCCAATTGGCCTTCTTCTGCAGTGTTCTTCTGGGCTTTGGGGGTGTGAGGTCTCCCCTCACCCTGGCCTGAACCATGTAGGCTGATGATGTGTATACCCAGCTTTGCCAGCATTCCTGTTAATGTCACTTTCAGCTTCCTCAAAATCAGGGTGAAACCTCCATGTGACCCCATCCTCCTGAGGATGCCCTGGTGAGGATGCAGGAAACGGAGAGCAGGTGGTCCATCACGGTCCACCTGCCCAGGGCTGTTTGAGGAGCCAGGGCGTCAGGAGGCCTTAGGACGCCCACTGGCGGGGAAGGACTCTCCCTCGGGTGGGTGAGTGAAGGCTGGGGGAGGCGGGTAGAAGGAGCTGGGATGAGAGGGCGGAGGGCAGGCTGGGGACCCGGGCCCGCGGGCTGCAGCAGAAGCCATCATGGTGCGCACAACGGCGGGAGCAGTGACGCCCCCTCCCGCAGCGGGGGACAGGCTCTGGGGTCCCTGGGGTCCGGGGGCGGGTTCTTGGCGCGGCCTGCTGATGCCCTAATTAAGCCGCGGGTACATTTCCCAGCCCAACTGTCGCCCGCGCGCTGCGCACGCCAGGAATGAATATTCCCAAAGCGCCAACAGAAGGAAGTTCTTCACAAAAACGGAGCCCGAGGGCGTGAAGGGAAAACAAGCCCTGTTCACACGCAGGCGGCGCGTCCGCTCGGCACAGCCCGGAAGAGGCGGAAGCGCGGCCGGCGGGGCGCCGGGGCGGGCGCCGTGAACCCCCAGCGCGCAGATGCCGAGCGCCCCGGTAGCTGGAGGCTCTTTTCCTGCCGCGCCCGCGCCCCTCGGCGGCTCCTCCGGGGGCTCAGGGCGCCGGCCACCCCCTCCGAGGACCCACGTGGGGAACCGCCGTGGCAAACAGTCGCCAGCCGGCGGCTGGCCTGAGCCTCTCCCCCTGCTGGGGCGCCCATGCCCTCGGGCCCCCAGATGCTCTCTTCCTGCGGCCCTGTGACCGTGTGATCGGGAGCCCAGCACTCCGGCTCTCATGCTTCTGTTTCCTTCTCCGACACGTGGGGCTAATAACAAACACGCCGGCTGCTTGTAAGGATGGAAGGCGATTCACGGTCAAGGCCCCGTAAAGGAGGGGCGATTCGGGTGTGGGGAGCAGAGAAGAGGTTTTGAAAGGACTTTCTCTTTCCCTCCTGGGAGTTCCCTTGCTTTCCTCCAGGGGCTGCGGTAGCTGCAGCGAAGCTCTCTCGACAAGAGGTCATCACACAGAGCCCTCTGTCTAACCCCCTGCAGGGCTCCCGTCACCCACAAAACAGCCGTCAAACGGAGCGGACGAAGCCCGAGCCCCTGAGCCTGTCAGCATCCTTGGCTCCGGCTCCTCCTGGGCACCGGGGCCCCAGGCGGGTCCAGAACTCGTGGTTCCAGGACCAGCCATGTTGCTTTCTTTGTCCCCCTCCTTCCCTCCCCCCTGGTGCCTCTGCAGAGGCTTTAGTGGGGATGGTGACAGTGTGGGCTTGGGGGCCAGATTGCCTGGGGCTGAACAGCACCTGGACCCACGCAGGCCGACGTTGCTCTTCCTTCTGTGCCCACCCTGCCCCCGCGAGAGCCCTGTAACCTCTCCCGTCACCTGCCAGTCTCTCGTCTTGATTGGCAACTCCAGGGGCAGGTGCCATGTCTCCTTTGTTCTTCTCCTACGGCATCTAACACAGTGCCCGGCGCACAACAGGTGCCCAGTGAATTCATCTGGCGATGCACATGGCACTCTGGGAGCTGTGGATGAGCAGCACCCCCCAAGGAACCTCTGTCCACAAATAACCAACATCTGGAAAGCCTAAGGCTCCACCGTTGGTCAATTCTTTGGGCAGGACTGGCTACACCATTTACGGTGCCCACTGCAAGTGAAAACGTGGGCCCTTTGTTTAAACGTTAAGAATTTCAAGATGGTGACGACAGAGCATTACATGCAGCATGCAGCCCTTCTGAGCACGGGCCCTGCACTCCTGCATGGTTGCACACCTGGGAAGTAGCCCGGCCTCTGGGTCTTGGGCAATAGATGCCTTGAGTGTGTCCTGTGAAGATATCATGACCACTACCCTTTCTGGGGCAATGCCTGTAAGGTGGTCATGCTCAGCCGTGGAGGAACATTTCCCTTATTAGGAAAGACCTGCTGAACATTCTGGAATCAGTGGGCAAGGATGTGTCCATCCATTGAGACCAATGAAGCTTTGATTAAAAACAAAAATGAGGGCTTCCCTGGTGGCGCAGTGGTTGGGAGACCGCCTGCCGATTCAGGGGACACGGGTTCGTGCCCCGGTCCGGGAAGATCCCACATGCCGCAGAGCGGCTAGGCCCGTGAGCCATGGCCGCTGAGCCTGCGCGTCCGGAGCCTGTGCTCCGCAATGGGAGAGGCCACAGCAGTGAGAGGCCTGCGTACAGCAAAAAAACAAAAAAAAACAAAAACAAAAATGAGACCTTAAGTAGATTCTCCTTCAGCGTGATTTTTAAGTCACAAGGCTCTCAGCCCCGTGCCCTGCCCTTTGTCCTGCTAATCAAGTCTTTCTTTTATTACTGTGACTCTGTACTGAGTACTTGCTGTGTGCTGGCCGTGCTCCAGGCCCCAGGGATACAGCGGTATCCAGCTTAGAAGAAGCCCCTGCCCTCCGAGGGCTGGCATTGTAGTGGGGAAGACAGAAAATAAATATAAATAAATGTAATGTCAGGTAGTACCAAGTGCTGTTTGGCAAAAGAAGAAAAAAAGGCAGGACAATGGGACAGAATGGGGTGGGTATAATGATGCATAGAATAGTTAGGGAAGAACTCGCTGAGGTCGTACCTTTGGCGCAGAGACCTGGATGAGGTGAAGGGGGACCACGCCCAGGTGTGTGGATAGAGTGCTCCAAACTCCGGGAACAGCAAGTGCAAAGGCCCTGAGGCAGGAGTGTGACTGGCAAAAGCAGCAAGGGGGCAAGCAGAGGTGGTGCGGGAGGAGATGAGATCAGAGAGGTCCCAGGGACCCAGAGCAGGCAGGGGCTCGCGGGCTCCAAGAGGAGTTTGGATCTGACACCAGCTGGCCACAGGCCAACAACTCATTTGTGTAATTGACAGCAGGCTGTCATTTCCCTTCCCAGAGGTGATTCCCAAACTACTTTTCCTCCGAATCCTGAGCTTATGTGTTTCAGCGTTGCCTCTCAGGAGCCCCGACAAGACACAGGGCACGCAGGAAATGAGAGGCTGCCGGGTTCGAATTTTTCTTCTTCAGTTACTGCTTTGGGACTTGGGTCCGATGCTTAAACTCCCTGAATCTCAGCCGCTTTTATTGCATCCTGTAGCTTTGTTGGGAGGGCTTAGGATGCAAAGCACCTAGTAGGAAGCCTGGCACACAGTAGGCGCTCAGATGTACTTGGTAAGGATTAGCTACAGTTATCACCCCTTTTACCTTTTCCAGGTGGGGTTCACTGTTGTTTTCATCACAGCATCACTAGAATTCCACCGTCCCCACCCTCCTGGGGAACAATAGAGCTTTGTTCTGTGCAGTGCCTTCAAGTTTCCTTCCTGAGGGGGCCAAGGAAGGGAACTTAATGTTTGCTCTGTACCAATCCCATGCCTGACACTACTATGCGTGATTCCACATCATCCCCTGGCAAGCCCTGGGATCCAGTCTCATGGGCACGGAAGCTGGGACCCAGAGAGCCTCAGGGAAGTAGTGACACAGCCAGGAAGTGGCAGGCCTGCGGCCAGCCTGCTGCTTCTGCCCTGGTTTTCCCGGGAAGGAAACCCAAGAGCCGATGGTTATGGGCTCAGCGGCGCTCTGGGGCCCGATGCTGGTGTCTGCCTGTGCTTCTCCCTGGCAAGTTATTGAGACTACTGCCTAGCTGTTATGGACCTTGGTTTTCCCATCTGTAAAATGGGGAGAATAACAGTCCCTACCCCATAGGATTGTCGTGAGAAAGAAATGAGATAACCTGTGTGTACACTGAGGACTCCTTGCCTGGCACACAGTTATTGCTCAGATCATCTTAACTATCACGTTATTGGACAGTCATAACCCAGCGTTTTCTTAGTAATACTTTGTGAATCGGGCCCTTCCCTAGGCTGCCACAGAGGCAGTGACCTGGGTGAGAGCTTGGCTACAGGGTCCCCTTTGGTGCCTGCTGGCCACAGCTGTGTCCCACCCCACGTGTCCTTCTGCACTTGGCCCTGCACTCCCCGTCAAGAGGTGAAGTTGGATTCCAACAGCCCCCCACCGCCCCAGTTGAATCCAGGGCCGGAAGTGACATTGCCCGGGTTCTGAGCCTGCATCAGAAAAGGCCACGTGGCTTCCCCTCCTTCTCCCGGGATGCTCCCTCTGGGAAAGCCAGCCATCCCAGAAGAAGCCCAAGTACCAGCCACCCTGGAGAGACCCTGAGTTTGCACCCAGACATGCCAGCGTGCCAGTGAAGTCCTGTTGGACCCTCCAGTCGGGCCCACCCACGGTCAATGCCATGCAGAGTCTTGCCCGAGGCCTCCCTGTGGGGAGGGGCAGTGGGGAGGGGCAGGGGTGGGCACGGCCACTGAGGGCGGGGGCTAAGCGGGCCCAGGAGATGCCTGGGCCTGCTCTGAGGGCTCCGACGCACTCACACGGGGTCTGACCTGCAGAAGGGGAGGCCTCGCTCAGGCTGTCTGTGAGGACGACCCCAGGGCCGCCCCCAGCCTTCTGCACCCGCGACGTCTCTTTCCAGCTCCATGTTCCGTGACGCCCTGGTGGCTCGGAATTGGCCGTGGTGGGCATATCCACACCATAGAAATGGACGTCAGGCTTCCCCCGACCCCTCCCTGCTGGGCAGGGCCTCTGCCCTCAAGGATCTCCCATCTCCTTGAAGGAGACAGACCTCATGGGATCACATCACCCCCACAGACCCCCAGTCCTCAGTGCTGGGGGCGGAGAGGCCAGGCTTATCAGGGAGGTGGTCCATCCATCTCTTGCTACTCTGACCATTTGCCTAAGTCCCAGGCTCTGCTTTCTCCCACAGACCCAAGTTATCGGCATTCCTCCCATTTCATAGTCGGGCAAACTGAGGCCTCTGAAGGTCAAAGGTCTTGCTGGAGTCTGTACAGCTTCTTGGGGGCAGAGGTGAGATTCAATTTCATGTCTCTCAGGCTGAAGGGGCCTCAGAAATCCTATGTCCAGCCTTCTCCTTGTTCAGGCTGCAGAAGCCCAGGGCAGGGAGGAGATTGCCTGCAGGCCCACAGCAGGTTAGAGTTCAGGACCCCTGACCCCCAACCTGGGTTCCCCCCCACACCCCTTCCCTGCCCCGGGACCCCTCCCGTGGCCACTCCCACCTTCTGACACAGACCCTGGTTCCTAGAATGCAGCCCACAAGCCCCTTGCTGGTGGCTTGTGTGCAGGTTCACCTAAAGGTTTCACCGCCCACTCTGTCCCTGACCCCGGGGTCCCAGCTCTGAGATGGCCTCCCACATGCTTGGCTTGGCTGGGAGTTTGCCCTGGTGCTTCTGCACTTTGTATTCTACTTATCTCCTTGCAGGGTCAATATTTGCTATTTAAATGGTGCTATTTGCTTGTGTTTGAGGTTTTGCATTTTGCCCTGTATTCTGGGTCCTGGAAGGGAGCACCTGGGGTCAGTGAAGTGGCCTGGAGCTCCCAGCAGCCACTGGGAGCTGAATCCACTGCCCAGGCTTCACTCGTTTTTTCACCACTTCATCCATGTTGATACTCAGACACATGAACTTACTCATGTTCATATCCATTCATTCAAAAACCCTTTCTTGAATGCCAGCCTCCTGCCAGGCACTTTTAGGTCTGGGAAGCACGGAGGAGATCAGTAGGGTGTGGGGTAAGGGCTGCCCCATTCTCGCCCAAACTCACTCCTCTATCTCCAGGGCGCCTGCGAGATTATAGCTCCAGGGTCCGCTGCAGGGGGATGTGGTCAAGGCATGAGTTTTGGTCGATGGAACATGGGCAAAAGAGGCAACTGCCACGTCCCAGGCCTGTCTCAGAATGATCTCCAAACCTCCCCCGTCTTCCAGCTGGAATCAGAAGATCCAGCAAAAAGCTACAAGGCTGTACCAGCCCAGATGGCAGCCACTTAGATACACGTGGCTACGTAAATGGAAATTAAGTAAAAGGCAAAATTCAGTTCCTCCGTTGTGCTAGTCATATTTCAAATGTGCCCTGGGCACTTGTGCACAGGGGTGTGAGAAGGCTCCCGTGGGGCTGCTGCATGACCCAGTGGAAGGGCTCCCACGCCCTAGGAAGAGCCATGTTGAGCTGTGTGTGAGAGGGAGGCAAACTTTTACCAAGTTCAGATGGGGGTGAAGAAAGGTGTTCGTATTAATTCCGATACACATCCCTGGGCCTGGAGGGGCTGCGGCTAGTGGGGGAACAGCCCGCAAACAGCCAAGCCTGGGCACGCAGCAGTGCCAAGACAGAGGGGGGCACGGAGACTCCCAGAGCCTGAGCCTGGAGACAAGGAGGTTAAGGCTCACAAATGCCCTTTCAGACTTGAGCAAGATTTCGTTGAGCGTTGTGACTAATACGTCCTTCCTTTCATCAGGGTATTTTCGCAGGTGGAGCTCTGCTAAGCTCACTTATACAGTGGTGCCAATTCACTCCGTCTGTCGCAGTTGAATGTCAGGTGTAATCGGAGCCTTAGGCTAAGCCATGGAGTAGGCACTGATCACTAGCCGTTGAGTGGGACACTGGGCATTATTTTCAGGGTGGGAGCTTTACTGTGTCCACACGCAGGTGAGAGAGAGAAGGGGAACGGGGCATTCTGGGCCCCTGGCCAGCCCACTGCTTTCCCTTAGAAGGGACAAAACCCAAAGATGAAGTAACGTGGCAGAAAGCTCACAGACGAAGTGGAGAGGCCCTACAAAAGCCTCTGAGGTCTGATTGGCCACCAGCTTCTGGCTCGGGTGGGGACAGCTGGCCCATAGCGAGCGAGGGCCATCCCCTCGGCTCCCAGGACTCCCAGGGTCCAGCGTCCACTGCTCCTGGGTCTGGGGTTTCCTCTCCGCGGGCAGACTGAGCGCCCTTCTCCCCCTGGGGCCAGAGAGCCTGAGGTGTGAAGAACAGCACAGGAGGCGGGGGGCCCACATGGGCCACTAACTCATGGGCACAGTTGGGCAGGTAGCCACCCATCTCAGGGCCTCTAGCTCTGGTCCACTAAAACCTGGGTTTTTTTATTTCAGTGGTTTTGTATATTTTAGCTACCGTACCAGTCAGGGTAACAGTAGGAAACAGATCACGCGCTCAAAGTAGAAGGATTGGAGAGTTTAATAAAAAGAACTCTCTGCAAAGTTAAGGCCAAGCTGTTGGTCCCCACACGGTATCTCTTCCCACCTCCAGGCCTAAAGGAAAGGGGATGCGGGGAATGTCACAGATCCCAGCGAGAGAGCCCAGTGGACAGAGCCTCCTGACAGCAAGGGACGCATCCAGTGAGCGGGAGCATCCCTCCATCCTACCAGGGCACCCCACGGGCCCCCAGGAGTGGTTGGTCCAGGCCCGGCAGGTGCAGAAAGACCGGTGTCTGAGTGACGGGTCAAGGTCATCGGGAGGACACATCTAATGATGACAGGACAAACGCTCCAAAGCCAGGTGCCTAGTTTCCAACCGTACTTCCGGGACTAAGTAGCCTCTGTTTTCTCACCTGTAAAATGGGGCTAGTAGCAAAATCTGCCTGACAAGTCTAAATGAGTTAATAAATAGACAGTTCTCAGGACAGTCTTGTACATATCAAGGCCTCAGTGTATTTCAGCTGTTACCACTAGCGGTAAGCCCTGTGCCAGCCCCAAGACCCACACCATCTCACTCAAGCCCCCAACAACTCTGGGGCTGTCTGGTCCCAGAACCTGTCCTCAAAGCCACTGTCTCAGCTGCTTTCCTCTTGGGAGCCTACTCCACACTCAGGACCGTGTGACACATGCATTCTTTTTCCAGGCTGGTCTTTTGCTGTAAAACTGTTGGCTGTTTTCTTTAGAGAGAACAATCTGGTGCCATGGAAGAAATCTCCATTTTCTGATGTGAAAAATTTACTTGTGATGAAAAGAAGTAGAGTGATGTATGTTAATACTCTGGAGAGCCCGCTGGATGGCAAAAAGGCCAATTTTCTTTTGCTGTCTGGGGGCCCGGCAGCATGTCAGGACAGCTGTGGGTCCCTGACGGACTTCATCATCACACTCATGTGTGTGGTGCTGGTTAAAAGTACAGATTCCTGGGTGCAGTCCGGGGTCCTGAGTCAGGTGGTCTGGTCTGTACCTGGGCTCAGCCGCACACCGGCTGGATGACCTTGGGCACGTCACTTCCCCTCCTCCTTCCAACAAACGCAGACAGAACCGCCAACGTTGCAGGGCAGGTTATTGAGCGAGTTAAAGTGAAAGGATGTAGGCAGTGTCTGGCACGGAGGCCCCTCGGCGCCCTTTGGAGCTCCCCGCCGTGATGAAGGGAATGAAAATAAAACCATTTTCCCAAAGGTGGCCGCTCAGCCCAGGTGCCCCCGGCTGGCTGGCAGCGGAGGGGTTAACGAGGCCTGTGTCCGAGGAACAATCAGTGGCCGGTGGTGGAAACGCTGAACTGTGATGATGGGGCTGACAGGGACTATTTTCGGTGCCCAAGCGCAGGGAGTAATAGGATTGGAGCGGAGGGGAGCGTGACCAGAGCTGATGTTCTCAGCTACCGAGGCAACGCCGGCCGCTGCACCAAACAAAACCCTCGCGGCTTCTCCCCACCCCACTCCCACCCCCCCATCGCGGACTTTATCTTGACCTTCAGGCGAAGCCACCCTCGCAAGCAGCCAGGAGAGGGTTGCTTTAAGAAAAGATATGTTTTATTATCGTTGATTGACAGCGTTGTGTTCATTTCTGCTGTACAGCAAAGTGACTCACTTATACACGTACACACATTCTTTTCCATATTCTTTCCATGATGGTTTATCCCAGGCTGTTGAGCATACTTCCCTGTGCCCCACAGGCGGACCTTGTTGTTTACCATTCTGTACATGATACTTTGCATCGGCTCATCCCAAACTCCCAGTCCCTCCCCCACTCCCCTCCCCCTCGGCAACCACAAGTCTGTTCTCTGTGTCTCTGAGTCTGTTTCTCTTTCGTAGATAAGTTCATTTGTATCATTTTTTAGATTCCCTATATAAGTGATATCATATGGTATTTGTCTTTCTCTGTTTGACTTACTTCACTTAGCATGAGAATCTGTAGGTCCATCCATGTTGCTGTGAATGGCATTATTTCATTCTTTTTGACGGCTGAGTAGTATTCCAATGTACAAACGTGCCACGAGAAGAAGACTGCCTTTGGTTTCCTACCGGGGGTGCGCTGCAGAGCCCCTGCTCCCCCCACCCTCTGGCCCCAGCTGGGTGTCCACCACACAGGGAGGAAGCTGAGGCAGGGGTGGGGCCCGTGGAGGGTGGCCTGGTGGGACGTGAGCACCAGCATCTGCCTCCAGCGACTGGACTCGCGGGATTCTTCATCCTTCAAAGACTCCTGCTTTGGGAGGACTCCTTTCTGTCCTGCACACCTGGGGACAGTGTCCCTCTGCCTCGGCATTGCCACCAAAGCTTACTTTTTGAGGGGCAGGCAGGGCAAACTGCCGCCGTCAGGGCCCACGTGGTCTAGCTGGGCATTAAGATCCGCCCAAGGGGGAGCAAGACGGGGGGCATCTCCACGTGTTCCCAGGGGTAAGGGGTGGACACCCTCTTGAGGCCCCTAGTCTAGTTCAGGAGTTCCACCTCTCAATCCTCATACCTTGGTGACACCAGCCTTCTCATTCCCACTCGCTAAGGGGCAGGGCTCCTTTGTCCTCTAGATGCCAGGAGGTCCTTGGGCTCAGATGGGGCCACCTCCACACACTCCTGCGTTCGCCCCCTGCCCTCCCAGCCCCTCCCCCCAGGGCAGATCCACGTCTAGAACAGCGGGGTTGTGCAGGCTTTTTCTTCTTTGCTTCATATGCGACCTTCCCACTAGCCTGCCTGAGGCAGCCGCTGCCTCAGGGAGGACCAGGGCTGTAACAAGGCACAGAGAGAAAGTGAGCGTGGATCCAGACTAGGACCTCCAAGTCGCAGCACGAGAGCTTTGGAAGCGGGCTCTGCAGCAGCAGAAGAGGTTTGCTGAGTTCTGCATGCTGTCCTTCATGTATCAGGTCCAACGCCTGGAGGTCTGAGCCCTGAGGGCTACTCTAAGCTGCTGTACGGTAGAGCGGACACAGAATGTGACCACAAGGTGAGCTGGAGCTGGGCAAGAGAGGGGTCAGGAGGGGGCAGACACAGCTGAGGATGCTGCTGGGTTCCACGGGACCCGGTGCCTCGGGCAGCCCAGGCCGGATCCCAGGAGAGGGGGAAGAAAGAAAGTCCACAGGCTAAAGGGGATGCTGCACTTCCCCCCTTCCCTGTCCCCTGTGCTCCTGGAACCTGGGGCCAAACTTCACAGCAGGGCTGCCCTCCAGAGTGACACAGGTTCAGGAGACATGACAGGGGCTTGGACCGGCACCCCCAGGCTTCGTGGAAGAGAACCAGCAGGACGCTGACGAGTGCCTCGTGAACTTGCCAAGGGGTCAGACGTCTAGCCAAGAACTGCAGAGCAGCCAGCCTTACCTAGGGTCCTTAGGGGTCATGGCTGGACCTCTGGGCAGCAGCCCCCAGAGCGGGGAACCCAGAAGCAGAGCCCAGAGCAATCAATCCCCCTGCACGGCTTAGGTGCAGTGAACAGACCCTGAGACCCCGGCCACAGGACTGAGGGGGGCTGAGAGCAACATGGCTTGTCCCCTGCACCCAGGGGACCAGCAGCCTAGCAAAGAGGGAGAGGGAGGAGGGTTGCCCTCTGGAGAGCAGGAGACAAACTGGCAGCTGCTCTGACCTTTGAAAAGTCAGGTACTTAGCTAAAAGATGGAATGAACTTGAACCGGGATGTTTAACTCTCCCTTGCCCTGCAAGATAAGGGCTGGGGTGGTGGTGGTGGTGGTGTGTGTATGTGTGTGTGTGTGTGTGTGTGTGTGTATCCAGCTGGGCACTGTGTACATTTGGAGCCCCTGCCCCGCTTGTGCAAGCCAAGAGCAGCCCTGCCCCATGGGGTCTCAGACAGGCCACGTGGCAATCTCCACCAGCAGCTGGGCCCGAGTTTAGCCCCAAGCGATTTCCGAGGGTCAGGTTTGCTGAGCAAATGAAGAGTATAAACAGGATTGCAGGGGTATTGTTTAATTGCTTTGGGCAAACAAAGTCCGCTCCCACCTCCCCAGCTCCCCTGGAAGCACCTATTGACTGGCAAACAAAGGATGCGCTAATTTATCCTTTCACAGAGGCCCCGCCCCTTGGGACACTTGTCCCTCTCCTGCGTCCTCCGCCAAGGTCGCTCGGTGAGGGAGATTTAATGAGGTGTCCATGTGACCCGCCGCCTCTTGTTTAATACACGGCAGAGGTCAGAGTCTCTGAAGAGCGGTCCGTGCCGTCTGGGCTTGTCCAGAGGGGGAAGAAACGGCTGATCGGGGGTTTTCTGTTTCTATTAATACCCGAACACAAACGCACTGTGACTCAGCCTTGTCCTGTCCTGGTGCCCAGGAGCCTGCACCCCACCCCCGTCCAGCCTGGGACCTGGCCCCGGGGATTGGGGGGTGGAGGAGGTCCAAACAGGTCTGGCCCTGCCCACTGAGGCAGAACCCTGGGAGTGGGTCTGAAATCAGCGTTTTGATAGCATTCCAGGTGATGTTTGTGTTGGATCCTGGACTTTGGGAAACCCTGGCCCAGTTGGATATTGGACATCTAGATTCAGTGACAGAATGTTGACTGAATAAATGGGAGAAGGAAAAACCCAGCCTGCCAGTCTTGCTAAATGGGGTCTGGAGGAGTGAGAGGACCTGTGTATAAACAGCTGCACCAAGGTGTAATTCCCATACAGTGAAATTCACCTCCTTGAAATGTACAAGTCAAGGATGGCCATGTATTTTTGTTTATGACATACATGCAGTATTATGAGTCAGAGTAGCGTTGGTATTCATCTCCCTTCCCTCTGCTGAGGTTGTTCAAGCTGGGACCCACAGGAGCCAGGGCCCTGCTTGGCAAGGTTTGAACACTCTTCCTAACACAAAGGCCAGTGTGGCCCCCGAGTGCTGGCCTCTCCTGCCAGCCAGGTCCCTCATTCCCGCACCCTGGCTTTCCACCCACTCCCTGCAGTCCTAGGACCACAGCAGTCAGCCAGGCACAGCGGGGACAGTGGGTCACCATGTGCCTTTGCCCTGCGGTCCTCAGACGACTCCAGGGCTAAATGGGCAACAGCAGGGCCCCTGAATGCTGGGCTCCCCCCACCTCCAGCTTTCCAGCCATCCCACCCGCGCCCTGACACCGGGGATGAGCTGGGGGCGTCCCGCCCTTTCACTGCGTCTCCTTCGCGTGGCATCTGGGCTGCATGAGCAAGTCCTCTGAAGACCTTGGTTTGGAGGCTGGAGAGATGGGTGTGCTGGGGCGTCAGGGCCACTGCTCTGCCCAGCACCCCTCCGGGCAGGCCCCAGCTGGGCTATTTTTACTTGGGGATGTCCTTCAGCAGCTGAAAACGTCTGCTCTTCCCTCCTCTCCTTGGGCCTGCATCTCTGAGCCGACCACACTCACTGGTCTGGCTCTGGGATTTGTCAGCCTGCTTCTCTGTACCTGCATGTATGCTAGAGGCATGGGACCCTGTGTGTGCATGTGTGTGTGTGCGCGCGTGGGGGCAGGGCTGTGCACGTGTATGGATACGGCATGTGTCTGGAGGACTCTGTGTGTGCAACATACATGAGATGCCTGTGTGGCGTGGTGAATGTGTGCATGTATCTGGATGTGCAGGAGTGCATGCAAAGCCACTTCTGTAACAGAGTGTGGTTTCCAGTGTGCAGGCAGATGTGTGCCCAGATACAGGCTGATGCACCTGGATATGCAAGAGTGTGTGTGCGAGAGGATTCTGTTTGTGCAAATTCTTCAAACAGGACAGTAACCACAGCCATCAGATCAGTGTTCAGAAATGCAGAGAGACATAGAGCTACCCTATGATCCAGCAATCCCACTTCTGGGCATATGTCTGGAAAAGACGAAAACTCTAGTTCGAAAAGACACATGCAACCCCCATGTTCATTGCAGCACTATTTACAATAGCCAAGACGCGGAAACTACCTAAATGTCCATCAACAGATGAATGGATAAAGAAGATGTGGTACATATATACAATGGAATATTACTCAACCATAAAAAGGACAAAATAATGTCATTTGCAGCAACATGGATGGACCTAGAGATTAACATGCTAAGTGAAGTAAGTCAGACAGAGAAAGAAAATACCATATGATATCACTTATATGTGGAATCTGAAAAAAATGATACAAATGAACTTATTTACAAAACAGAAACAGGCTCACAGACATAGAAAATGAACTTACGGTTACCAAAGGGGAAATGTTGGGGGGAGGGATAAATTAGGAGTTTGGGATGAACATATACACGCTACTATAGATAAAGTAGATAATCAATAAGGACCTACTGCATAGCACAGGGAACTATATTCAGTATCTTATAATGGAAAAGAATCTGAAAAAGAATATATATATATATAAAACTGAATCACTTTGCTGAACACCTACAGCTAACACAATATTGTAAGTCAACTATACTTCAATTAAAAAAAAAAAGGAAAAAAATGCAGACTGCCAAGGGGCCCACCTGAGTCAGTGGGACAGGCAGCTCCACCTCCAGGGCCGCCCTGTACTCTCTGGTTCCCTCATTCTTCATGAATATGAATAAACCTACTGAGTCCAGATCAGAGAGCAGACTAAGTGCTTTGCTGCACAATCTCATCTAATCCTCACAGCCTAACGATGCATTATTAGCCCATTTTACAGATGAGGAGTCCAAGGCTCAGGGAATAACTTGAAGTAACTGAACCAGATCTGACTGGTTCCAAAGCCTCTGCTTTGTGTGACGCCAGGCGGTCTGCCTATTGGAAATACACACACCACACACACTGCACGTTTTAATAGCTCAGACGCAGTGGCGGTGGGGAGGGAGGGCGGGAGGGAGGGAGGGACCCTGCCTGGGAGAGCCGTGCTGTGCACCTGCGGAAGCCGAGACTTGTCAAGCCAGTTCACCAAACTTCTCTCCTGCTGGTCATAAGATGAACTAGCCCTGGAGATGGTGGGACGATAAGCCGGCATCCAGAGCCCCCGGGAGAGGCCTCAGGTCACCCCGGTCATAAATGAGTGTGTGGGGAGCCAGCACGCAGGCCCCGGTGAGGCATGGTCAGATGGTCCCAGGCAGCAGCCCCAGACGCCTGGCCGGGAGCTCTTTACACTGCATCTCTTTGAAGACCGCCAATTCCCCTGCAAGGAAGGGGCTCTCTGCCCGCTGTGGATGAGAGAGGCTGCCTCACTTGGCAAAGTCAATGCAGGGGTCGGGGAGGGGCTTCCCCCTCCCACCCCCAACCTCTTGCTGCCCGTCTGTGCTCTGCCCGGGGAGATGCGGAGGTCCAGGGGGAGGACCTCAAAGGGTCCTCGCTGCTTCTGCCGCTCAGGGGTGGACCCGCAGCTTCCCAGCCTCCCGGTCTCCTCCCTCCTCAGGGCTGCAGCTCCGGGTCAGTTTGGCCAGGCAGGAGATCCAAACTCGGATGGGGCTCGGGGACCCGGGGCTGTGGCCTTGGCTGTGTCCCTAAGCAGCTGGTGACCTTGGGCAAGGCCACCGCTCCCCATCCTCCGGCCCGGGTATCTTAGCTGCTCCCCCATCAGCCTAGGTGGAAGTGCTCCCCCACCCCGGGCGCTCCAGGGCTCACAGAGCCCGGCCCCACCTCTTGTCCTTCTGAAACCTCCAGCCTTTGCCCTCAAGGCCAAGCAGTGGTTGGAGCGGTGGTTGTGATGGGTCCCTGGGGGAGGTGTCGGCTTACCCTGGTCTGCCCTCCCCAGCAGAGCCAGTTCGGGCCGTCCGGGCTGCAGACACCGTGACAGGCCTGGGACTGGGACAGGTTTATGGAGATATAAGGCCTGTGGAAGACAAAATCTGGAGGGAGAACCTCAGACCAACATGTAGACACCACAGAGGCTCGGCCAGAGATTGGCCAGAGATCGCAGGACAGAGATGGCCCCTCAGGGGAGTCCCCGCTGGGCAGGAGGGGTCAGGCCCTAATCCCTCCTCCCAACTCAGACCCTGGCTGGAGCTGCCCTGGAAGGCCGGGGCTTCCACCCAGATGAGGAGACAGGTCCTGCAGATGCTGCCCTGGGGCTGGAGGCCTGTGTTCCCACAGCTGAACAACAGGTTCTGAATTGAGAGCAGAGGGCAGAGGCATCTCCGTGGCTGCCACACTAGCTGT